>NC_055962.1:9750445-9812945 GCF_018492685.1 Alosa sapidissima
GGGTGGGTGGGATGTGGACAGGATGCTGTTCAGACTCTCCACTTTAATTCCTATTGCTCTAAGCCAAGAAGGTACAGTCCTGGATTGTAATGCAACACACCTCCAGTTCATGCTGTCTGACTGATCTCTGACCCCCTGACAGGACGGCTCTCGTTGGAGGAGTTCATCAAGGGAGCCAAGAGTGACCCCTCTATTGTGCGCCTCCTGCAGACGGACCAGAGCACCTCGCACCAGTTCTGAGCTTTACATCCAACCCCCCCCCCCCCCCCCCCCTCCATCTTTCTCTCCCTCCCTATCTCAGTCTTGCTCCATCCTTCTCTTTTACCTCCAGCAATCAGTTCTGAGATCCACATCCACCCTCCCCCATCTTCTCTTTTACCTCCAGCAATCAGTCCTAAACTCCAATCCCCCCCTCCCTCACACACAGACACACAATCCCCCCCTCCCTCCCCCCCTTTTCAACTCCTGCGGTCAGAACAGGGCACCTGGACTGAGCGCCTCATCTCTCCCCTCTGCAAATGACCACCAACCCCTCTCCACACACACCCTCCGCCTTCTCCATCTCGCACCTCCTGCCGGGTCCGAGGTCAAAGCGGTTCTGATCGGATCCTCTCATCCCCACCCATCCACCATCTTTCCTTCTCTCTCACTCCCGCTTGATCAAGCCTACACCCCTCAACAGCTCTCTCAACAACCAGCCCTGTACAGCATCCCAGCCGGACAGAGCTTTGGTGCTGACCAAGCCATAGAGGGAAGTTAGTTCCTCAAACTGGCGCGGTTAACGGCCTACCTGCTAAGTCTTATCTGGTGTTATTGTGTAACCATCGTACAAGCAACTCTATTACTCCTTTGGTGCTTCAGTGACCACCGCTGAGGTCAATGCTTTGCAGTCGGCTGATAGTGTTTGGCCTATTAGGTGGCGGCTTTGTGATTAGTTGACCTGTGTGAGCCTGTTGCAAGTTACAGAAATTACGCCCCACACTCCTCTTCTCCTGCTTTTATTGTACATTCCACAAAGGTATGGTCTTGAGGCTAAATGTTTTTATATTGTTGTATTACCTTATTTTAAATGGAGGTCCAAGTGCCAAAAGTATCTCATATTTGTACTAAAGGTATCATACTTATCAGTAACCGCTAGTGACTTTATATTGGTGTTGAATGTTTTCATAAAGACAGTGGCTTGTGTGCTTCTAACATTGCTGTTGCTGAGCGACTGTGACAGCTCTGTTCTGCCATATTTCTGTCAGTTCTGTTTTTAACTGACATGTTACAGTGTAATTTCATCATTGGTCTATTAGCGTTATCAGACCGTAACGTTCACCCACAGTGAAACAGCCAGGCTAAATAAGAGGGCTAGAACACCCTCTTCGTCCATCCATTCATCTCACGGTTTACATTTTCAAAATGGAAAATAAATAAACTCTGGATGATGTCAGCCTTTTTTGTGAATCTTTCTTTATTTAAAAAAAAACCAAAAAAAAAAAAAACATTTATTTTTTAAACACAGTTGAAACAATTTTGTGAAAGAAAAATCTACACAGTAGCTCCCCTGTCATGGCCAGACATCACATGCTGCAGGGTCTCATGTACACGTTCACACACACACACACACACACACACACACACACACAAACCTGTCTGGAGGCAAACCTACCCCAGAAACCCATCTGTATGGGAAATGGAGGTCAGACTCAATCAGACTCATGTGAACTCTCGCTCCAGCATCAAACACTACTCTCCCTCTGAAACCACTAACATAGTGAAGTCGTCGGCAAAACACGTGATCGCTGTTCCGGTCTCTGGGAGAGCAGAAGTCTGTCCTATAGCTCAGACTCGGGCAGTTCTGACCAGTCCATGTTCAGGACACTGGGGAGAAAGCCCAGAGGGGGCGCTGCTGTCTCCTGACCTGGACTGAACTCTTTAGGTCTGGGTGTGTAGCTGTAGGAGAGAAGCATCTGACGCACACACACACACACACACACACACACACACTTTCTCTAGAGAGAGATCTCTCTCACACACCACACACACACACACTTTCTCTAGAGAGAGCTAATCAGTGAAGCTGTACAGTATTGAAGATCTCTCTCACACATCTCCACACACACACACAACTGACTCTTGTGATCCGAGGTGTATGGGACAGCTGCACACGTGTCTGTCTGTTTTGGTTCTCTAATGGTGAACATCCCCCCCCTTCAACCATAGGAGATGGGGCGCGCACACACACACACACACACACACAGATGCAAACAGGCAAGCACACACACAGAAATGGTAAAGAGAGGGGGAGAGAATGGCAGAGCGTGGGGATTGCATACTACCTCTCATTTACACACAAACACACCAACCCTGACAGACCAGCAGGCAGAGAGACACTAGTCTAGTCCCTCATACCCTCACCAGTCTGCCGCAGGCCTTGTGACAATGACTGACACACACACACACATGGCCAGCCCCTCTCCCATCACGCCCCGGGCGTCATATCCGGACTCATAACTCATCCTTGTCCAAATCGTCCAGATCGATGTCGCTCAGGTCAATGTCGTCCTCTACAGGCAGCTACACACACACACACACACACACACACACACACACACACACACACACACACACACACACACACACACACACAGGAAACAAGGCAGAACAGTAAGTCAATAATGGATTATATTATTGTCCTGTAATTCAATGATCCTAAAAGACCATTCAGTGTACAAGTGTGAGGCTTTAAATGTAAGCGGTGAAGGCCATCCAGTCTTGTTTGGGTCAGCATTCAGGTACATCCAGCAAAAATAACACTTGTTCAATTTGTCCCAATCCAATTCAAACCAATTTGTATTATTACTACTATTATTATTACCGTTATTGCTATTACTACTACTACTTTTATGTCTGAGGAAGAGCCTCAAAACATCACATGCAGTGAATGTTTTCTAAAGAAATATCTGGTGTGCAGACGTTTTCGTGTGCCCAGTGCATCCTAGACTACGCGTGTTGGATGTGTGCGTGCCCTATTGTGGGTTTGATTTGTCATTATTACTAGTACCACGGCTCCTCCTACTCCTCTTACTTTGACTCCTGCTTCTCTTGAATCAAAAGCTACTTGCAGCACAGGGCTATGATCCCCAGCAATTTTAGAAGTACCTCTCCACACACACACACACACACACAGGACACACACACACAGGACACACACACACAGGACACAGGCCTCCACCCTTTCCCTCCTTCCTCCTCCATTTCCTCTGCATGCCCTGAGGGCCCCCCCTCCCCCCTCCACACCCACCCAGACAGAGCAGCCTATGCCATGATTGTCTGTTTGGAGATACGTTGCGATTGGCTGTTTGTCTGTCTGGAGACATGGCGTGATTGGCTGGTTGTTTGTCTGGAGACATGGCTGGTTGTCTGTCTGGAGACATGGCACGATTGGCTGGCTGGCTGACTGTCTGGGGACACGCTCTGATTGGCCGTCTGTCTGTAGACTCACCTCTCCATCTTTGCCATCCCAAGGCTCCACAGTGTAGATCTTGGGTAAGGCTCCTCCCCCCACGGTAGACGTGGAGCCGCGGCCCATGGACAGGTCCCTGTGAGGGACACACAGAGCGCACGTTCAGATCAGATCAGAGCAAACAGGAGATGAGACAGATGGGGGACGTGATGAAGCACATACAGTTTCACAACATTTGTTGTGAAAGCCGAGTTTCTAACAAACAGCAGAGACAGTGAACCAGCCATCTTTAAAATATATGTGTGTGTGTCATTTGTGTATTAGGCCTGGCATCCCACCACGTCATTGACATACTTAAGTCATGAAAATATTTTTTGCACATTATGGTATATTCATGTTCACTACAGCGACCCGCTGTAGCAATGCAAATGAATCCCGGGCGCATTTGAATTACTCTGGACAGATTAGTCTGGCTACCCATTCGTCTGGCTACCCATCAGTCTCCCACTAAAAAAGATTAAAATCACAGAAATCCCAGGAGCCAATCAAAACCGTGTATTGGGGCAGGCTTCATATAATGACAGAGAAGTACCGCTAAAAATGAAGTGTGGCTAGATGTAGCTGCACAGCTCCCCCTGTCTGACGTCTGAAGAACAATGACATCAGGTGTGAGAGTAATAAGGACTTCTGCTGTGTAGAGCGCCCCGTACCTGAGGAACTCATGGATGCCTGTCTCGCTGAAGGAGCCCCTGAGGAGGGCGAACTTCATCTTGCGGGCGTTAATGGCCGCCATGGCGGGGTACCCGAACCCCCCGATGCCCAGTGCAGACTCCAGCTCCATCTGGGCACCAGCCTCTGCCCACAACCAGCTAGAGAGAGAGAGAGAGAGAGAGAGAGAGAGAGAGAGAGAGAGAGAGAGAGAGAGAGAGAGAGAGAGTCAAATGACAGAGGGTAGGTAAATAATTGAGTCGGTGAGTGAGCGTGTTGAATGAAAAAGAAAAGCTAGTATCCACCTTATTCCTGAAACCTACTTTCATTCTGGTTTTCATGTTCCTGTTCCCATTCTAGGTTAGCCTACTGAGAACTTAGCGCGGTCTCAGTAGGCTAACCTAAATATTCTTCAACTTGAAGTTGAAAGTAATGTTTAAATTCTGTGCTGAATGTTTCAACATCCAGAAATGTTGATAATTCTGCACACAATAGGGATATTTGATATAAGTTTACTTTTATATGGCTTAGGATGAGTCAAGCACTGTCTTTTAGTGAGACTATGAAACCACTTCAAATTGATACAACGCAGCGCTTTGGCCGGAAATAGAAAATCGGATTTTGGAATACTGAAGTGTCGTGGCAACATCCATTGTTGGCTCACAAAGAAGATGGATTAGGAGAGTGTTTCGTCTCGTCTCCCTCACTGGGTTGCTAGCGGCTCGGACTCACCCCCACATCTTCTTCTTGTACTTGTCAGCGTTCTTCATCAGCACCTCCAGGTAGCCATTACGACCTGCCGCACCTGCACCGTGTCCAGAGGAGAACCACAAGGTCAGAGGTCACTCAGCTCAGCCAGAGTGGACAGATCTCAGAACACACACAGAGTCTGTGTGTTGCATCCTGGAGCTGATGCTCTCTGCTCAGCCTCCCACTCTCGCCAGGTGGTACCACTGATTAGCTACCAGGTGTCAAGATACGGTTGCTATGGAGACCGCATACCTGTATCCAGGATGTGAGGTAGCACGGCGATGACACACAGCTGGCTGTCCTCACAGGATTTCTTCAAGACGTCGGCATTGACAATCTAAAGACAAACACAATCACAGTGAAGGAACATTAATTACTTGTACAAATATGATGTTTAATCAAAACAGTAAAAAACAGTCTGTAAAAGTACAGTCTGTACTCTGTAAAAAACAAACACTCTTAGCAAAACCACACACAAGAGCTGTCAGGGTCCTACCTCCAGTATCTCAGGTGCAGGGACGTTGTCGGAGAAGAGGTCCAGGGCGCGAGCAACAATGTCAGAACGGGTGCGGCCTCCCTGGTAGTCCTCTGGCTCCTCTCCTTTCTTGAAAATTTTAATGGTGGGGAACCCACGAATCTGTAGACGGACAGGACAAACAGCCAATCAGGACAAGAGAGAGCAACCAAATAAGGAAGGAGCTTTAGGATGCTCATAAGGGTGTTGCAAACGGGCACATTAATAAAAAACATTTTAAATGGTAGTTTCAATGGTAATGAAGTTGTGTAGATATCAGGAACATTCTGACGTTACAACTGGCTGAGTCTAACGACGGTAATGGCATGAGGTATTTTCCTAACATTAACGTTAGGATGACACTATATGGCTGTCTTTAAGTTCAGTTATGTACACAACACCACGTGTTTATGATGCATCCGTGGTTCTGTTCAACACTGGAAGAAATGCAGGCTGTTTCACTAGATAGCTCAGAGCTTCAAAGAACTCGGAAAGAAACCAGTTCAAAATCCAGTTCTCTGTTGGTCGAAAAATGCCCACAGTGAGCTGCCCAAACGGGTACAAAGTCTCTCCTTACCAATAAGATAGTGCCCTCGCCCGTTTTGGGCACTGAGTGCCTAACCTTACCCTGGGGAGGGCATTGGGTCTGTCCTTACTGCCTAACCTTACCCTGGGGAGGGCAGTGGGTCTGTCCTTACCCCGTAACGGCTAGCGAGATTCTGATGCACGGTGGCATCCACAGCTCCCAGATGAACTCTGCCATTGGTCTGATCCTTGACCTCAGTAGCAGCGGCAGCCCACTCTGGCTCCAGGCTACAGACACGTGGGGAAACAGACAGTTACGTCAGATCTCAAGGTCAAAGTTATTTTCTTTAAATAACACATTATAAAAAACAGGGGTTTTTGTGCTTTATCTCGATTCCGAGTTCTACACTCGGTCACAGTCGGCACTGGAGACAATCCTCAGTGATATTTACAACACTAGAATGTAATGTTTATAAATGATAATGATAAAATTATATAAATATAAATGATGAAAATGTTTATAGATGATCACACTTTCTGTGACTGTAACTTAAGTGGAAGTCATCCCAAAAGGTATGACTAAGCTCAATACAGCCCAGTGTGACACACACACACACTCACTCACTTTTTGCAATGGCCACACCAGGGGGCGAAGAACTCCACCAACCACACATCATCGCTCTGCAGCACGGTCCGGTCAAAGTTATCGTCCGTCAACTCCACCACATCCTTCTTACTGCCACCCCCACTGCCCCCTCCACTCTGTCACCAGAGAGAGAGAGAGAGAGAGAGAGAGAGAGAGAGAGAGAGAGAGAGAGAGAGAGAGAGAGCGCGAGCAAGAGAGAAAGAGAGTGAGAAAGAGAGTAAGAGCGAGAAAGAGAGCGAGAGAGAGAGAGAACATGACAATGGAGAAGGTGACAATAACATCCCTTACAGTGCCAGCTGGGCCGGACAGAAGTGGCCATTGTGAGGATCGAGGAGTATAATGTTTTCACTTCATGATCACTATGACAACTCGGGGACACTAATAGGCAACACAGGCAACTCATGCAGCAGGCCCGTGGTGATGAGGCAGACTACATTTGTAATGGAAAAGAAGCATTCAGAGAATACAAATGAAAAAGAGACAGAGAGAATACAATGTAGCAGTCCAAAACAAGAAAAAAACTCCAAGCTCTCCAAACCTTTATTTTCATGGCTTCGTAATTTGAAACCTTTAAACACATTGGCATCAAGCCTTTATCAGGGATTTTTGTGGGTTTGTCTTTCAAATGTGTCAACAATACCTTTATATATTTTTCTCCATTAAATGGGTATTTATATCAAAGACTAAAGTCTTCCCCAACCAAGTCAACCTCCATTAACAGGCCCCGGCCATTACATACCTGTTTGCTGTAGTCAGAGCCTCCTGTCCGGCCCCCTAGCCGGTCCTTGACCAGGGAGCGCAAGGCGTTTATAGCCTCGTCCACTATAGCCTGGCTACTCCTGCCACCTGCCGCAGGGAAGACACAGCAGTGACGTTATAGAAGTCACCAACACAACTCACTATTCCTACACAAAACACAGTGTTGTTACAGGCCCAGTCCTTAAAACTCACAACTCTTAAAAGAAAAGAAAGCTTACAGATTATAGTAACAAAACAGGACTAAAAATGTGTTTACAAAACCAAAGTCAAAGGACAGAAAGTACAAAATGAATCAGCTGTCATGTTCCTGCATTTACTACTTCATAGAAACATTTAGCACACATGAGTTCACAGAGATGACTGTAGCACCTTGGTAGTCCGCTGGTTTGTTCTTATTGGCTCCAAAGACCTTGATGGTGGGGAAGCCCCGCACGCCGTACTGCCCGCCCAGAGATTTGTGCTGGTCTGCATCCACAGCACCGACCTTCACGATGCCCTAAAGGACAGAACGACAGAGGCCATAGGTCACTACTACAGTGAGGTGTCCTCGGGAGTATGTTACGTATGGTACCAGTCAAAGGGAAAAAGGGATGGGAATTGATAGGCTTTTAATCAATACTGATGCCATTGCCTACTCTGCTTATTCGTCCGATTCTTTATCAATTCTTTGTTGCCTTTAGTCTCTTCAGGCTCATTCAAATTTGCAGACAGAAACTGTTTGGTGTTGTGTTCCAGCCGGCACTTTTATTTGGGCACAAAACAGCTTTATTATTGCTTCAAAAAAAAAAAAAAACACACTTATAATGTGTGTAGTCTATGTGTTGTCTATCCTACTTTGGTGGCCATGAGAACTGTTTGAATTAGGTAAACCACACAGAACTGCACTGTATGTGTTTCAATTTCACTATCTGTTCATTCTCAGAAAGAGCCATTGACCATGATCTGTTCAACTCAATTCTCCATTCCCACTTCTAGTCTGGACACAACTATTAATTTATGTGTTTTTCTGTATTTTGACCATTTTTACAGACCATAACAAAACTCAGGAGCATGTTACGTGTATGAGGACTACAGTACTCTCAAGGCCCATGGAGCCCCTTGTAAGAGCTGATGACTGACCTTCAGAGCAGTAGCGGCCTTCTTCCAGTCAGGTACCAAGTTCTTGCAGTGTCCACACCTACAGGAACAAAATGTCCATTAAAACAGATTCAGGAGTATTTGAGCTACTCATCTAGGTCACAACACACCAATGACAAACTGTTATGTGTGTTAAGTCTCCATGGCTGTTCTCCTGGGAAGGATGACGGGGCTCGACTCCATAACAGTTTCACTGGCTACGATTACTAAGCGAATAGTATATGCTCAGTCTTGCTGTGAGCCAATCCATTCCATTAGATTTGGCCAACGTAGAATCCAGTGAATCCAGTGATTCCATAGAACAGGGAATGCACTATGTGATGTGCACTACAAATGTCCCGTCTCTTTGTCACTGATGTCTTAATGTTGTTGGATGTCTAGTGTTGTTTTATAACTATGTATTGTTGTCTGTGTTTAATGTTCAATGTGGCTCTTTAGAGTTCAAGACAAATTCCCTTCGGGAGAATACAGGTTTCATTCATTCATTCATTCATACATCATCAGTAGGGTATGGGGCTTGGTCTGCAGTCATGACTAAATTATTTCTCACCCAACACCACCCAACACCACCCAACACCACCCAACACCACCCAACACCACCCAACACCACCCAACACCACCCAACACCACCCAACACCACCCAACACCACGCGTGGCAGGTGGGGTCGATACTCACCAGGGGGCATAGAACTCCACCAGCCACAGGCTGTCACTTTGCAGAACCTCCCGGTTGAAGTTGGAGGGAGTGAGCTCAACCACGTCATCACTGGGGGAGTACAGGCCATGGACCGACAGGACGGCCCAGGAACACAACAGCACACCTGGGGGGGGGGGGGTGGGGGGGGGGAGAAAGAGAGAAACAGAGAGAGAGAGAGATGGATTATGTTCATATAAAAAAAACACACAGGTATTTTCAAACTCTGATTGCATTTTGAGATAGCAAAACCGGTTTACCTTCTCCTATGTAACCATAGACTGTATATAGAACTGGACAGTGTGGCTTCAATTTTAACGGAAGGCTCTGTCCAGTTCTATACAGTCTATGTATGTAACAATGATATGGCATGTAATTTGTAGTGCAAAAGTGACCAGTTTTATGCAGGAGCAAGGCAGTTCATCACAATAGCCATTTGTTCCTCCTATAGGGGGGAATTAACTTTCTGAACAGCAAAAAGATCAATAAACAAAGCATGGTCCATGACTCAGCTAGATACATTTCTACTGTGGACTACTATTAACTCAAGTTCAGAAAGTTCAATCTCCTCCTAGGAGGAACAAATGAGCAAGGAACAAGTGATCAACTGCCCTGCTCCTGCATAAAAAAGGACAGCTTTGCACTGCAAACAAACACATGCTACATCATATTGTAACATAGCCTAGATTAATCAAATCCTGTAAGATACTTGGCTGGCTATCAAATAATGTTTATTAAAAGTGATAACCAGGCGTCTAACCTTGAATCCTGCTAGCCGATCATTGCACTACCAAAATGTGGAACATGGAACACTTTCGAAATAATATAGAGGTTCCCTAGCGTTATAACATTTAACATTTCCCAAGCTTTAAAACATTAAAACGTGCTCCCCATCACGTTAGGCACTCACTGCTGATGAGTTGCTATAATGTGTCACATTGTGGAATGTTGTTTAAAATTCTACCTGATCTTAACACACAGTTTGCTATCAACGCCTCCATTTAATGGGATGGTATCATGAACACGTCAATGCGCCATGCAATTGCCCACAGCATATTTTAGAACACTTACCTAAAACTGATCTCATTGTTGTATCAGCCTCCTTTCAGATGTGACTAACGTAACTTTATCGCTGTTATGGCAAGCTTGCCAAAACTAGCTATGCAATGAAAATATAGACCAAATCTTACCGTGGCCCGCGCTGATTGGTGGTACCAGGCCAATGCTGCGATCTGACCAATGAACGCTCGACGTGTAGAATCATGACCGACGCCTACGGTGGCGTGAAAAGGACATTCGTCTCTGAAGAACAATCTTGGCAATGTGCATTTTCAAGTACAGAAATCTCTGCGTAAATGCATAGTAAAATCAGTAAGCCTCTCGCAAATGGTCCCGATGAGCATTTTCTAAAGATTACATTTTTCCTCGGAGTTATAACCCACTGAAGCTCATTCTCTAAACGTTGTTGTGAGAAATGGTAACCTCTGATTTATGTCATTTCATGTAGAAGAGTTTAGTCTTTGTGGAGACATGACATCACACTTATTTAACCAATAAATCATCAGATTACATTTCACCCAAATTAACAGATAACAAATCATGTTTTTATTATGGAAATGGACAGCACACAGACATATTAATTTATTTTATTTATAAAAACGTATTAGGTAGGCTAGGCTACTGTCCAGCATTCCGTGTGAACTTCATCAGGGCACCTTGATATAGTTGGCCATCGTCCTGGAGCAAAAAGCTGGAGTCTATGCAGCTGATTCAACTGAGCAGTTCTATTTAGCAGATAAATCCTCAAATAATGGGTGTTTTTTTTTTTTTTTTTTGGTTGAGTCATCCTCCCATGATGTTCTGGCTGAGGGACAGTGAGGGACTGAGGTAACAGCCCCAGCATGTGTGTGTGTGTGTGTGTCTGTCTGTCTTTGTGTATGAGAGAGAGAGAGACAGAGAGAGAGAGAGAGATTGTGTGTGTGTGTGTTATCCTCCCACATTAAAAATCTTGTTGCTGAGTGCTGAGGGCATGGAGATGAAGAGCAGGCCCAGGAACACCAGCACCAGCAGCACCAGCAGCAGAACCAGGAAGTGGAACCGGTACTGACGCCAGGCCAGCAGGCAGGTCACCCGAAACGGGCTTAGCAGCAGCCATGCCAGGCTGTTACTGGGGCGACTGCACAAGGAGAGACCATAGGGCTTAGTTATGCTTAGTCTGATTCATACACACACACACACACACACACACACACACACACAGAGAGAGAGAGAAAGTATCTCACAAAAGAGAGTACACCACTCACATTTTTGTAAATATTTTTTTTATATCTTTTCATGGGTCAACACTGAAAAAATGACACTTTGCTACAATGTAAAGCAGTCAGTGTACAGCTTGTATAACAGTTTAAATGTACTGTCCCCTCAAATTAGCCATTTCCCCAGTCTCATGTGACTCATTAGTGTTACAAGGTCTCTGGTGTGAATGGGGAGCAGATGTGTTAAATTTGGTGTTATCACTCTCACACTCTCTCATACTGGTCACTGGAAGTTCAACATGGCACCTCATGGCAAAGAATTTTCTAAGGATCTGAAAAAAAGAATTGCTGCTCTACATAAAGATGACCTAGGCTATAAGAAGATTGCCAACACCCTGAAACTGAGCTGCAACACGGTGGCCAAAACCATACAGCAGTTTAACAGGACAGGTTCCACTCAGAACAGGCCTCGCCATGGTCGACCAAAGAAGTTGAGTGCACGTGCTCAGTGTCAAATCCAGAGGTTGTCTTTGGAAAATAGATGTACGAATGCTGCCAGCATTGCTGCAGAGGTTGAAGGGGTAGGGGGTCAGCCTGTCAGTGCTCAGACCATACGCCGCACACTGCATCAAATTGGTCTGCATGGCTGTCATCCCAGAAGGAAGCCTCTTCTAAAGATGATGCACAAGAAAGCCCGCAAACAGTTTACTGAAGACAAGCAGATTAAGAGCATGGATTACTGGAACCATGTCCTGTGGTCTGATGAGACCAATATAAACTTATTTAGTTCAGATGGTGACAAGCATATGTGGCGGCAACCAGGTGAGAAGTACAACAAAGTGTCTTGCCTACAGTCAAGCATGGTGCTGGGAATGTCATGGTCTGGGGCTGCATGAGTGCTGCCGGCACTGGGGAGCTACAGTTAATTGAGGGAACCATGAATGCCAACATGTACTGTGACATACTGAAGCAGAGCATGATTCCCTCCCTTCGGAAACTGGGCCGCAGGGCTATTCCAACATGATAACGACCCCAAACACACCTCCAAGAAGACCACTGCCTTGCTAAAGAAGCTGAGGGTAAAGGTGATGGACTAGCTAAGCATATCTCCAGACCTAGACCTTATTGAGCATCTGTGGGGCATCCTCAAACAGAAGGTGAAGGAGTGCAAGGTCTCTAACATCCACCAGCTCTGTGATGTCGTCATGGAGGTGTGGAAGAGGATTCCAGTGGCAACCTGTGAAGCTCTGGTAAAGGGGGTCCCAAGAGGGTCAAGGCAGTGGGTTAAGGGTGTACTCACTTTTGTTGCCAGCGGTTTAGACATTAATGGCAGTGAGTTATTTTGAGGGGATAGCAAATTTACACTGTTATACAAGCTGTACACTCACTACTTTACATTGTATCAAAGTGTCATTTCTTCAGTGTTGCCCCATGAAAAGATATAATAAAATAGTTGCAGAAATGTGAGGGGTGTACTCACTTTTGTGAGATACTGTACATGCACGCACGCATATGTGTACACACACACACACACACACACACACACTCACACACACACACACACACACACACACACACAGACACACACACACACACACACACACACACACACACACACTGGCATGAAAACCAATATAGAGTAAAACATTTTTACTTAAATGTGTCTAATTTTATTTTGTTAGTCATTTCAATTCGTACAGACAAAGATAAATAAATAAATACATAAATATTGCACACACTGGAAAACAAATAAACATAAACAAACAATTTCAAGTTACCAAGCAAAAAGTTAGTGCAGTGTGTTTGTTTGGTCTGTGATCGATAAGTTGGAGCAATAAACAACATCATGACAAAACAGGCAAGCAAGATCTAAAACTAAATGAACCAAACACAGCAAACCAATATAACCAGCTAAACCAATATAACCAGCTAAACCAATATAACCAGCTAATATAGGGGCCTAACAGGTCACCAGCTGTGCTTCATGAAGGGTTACCTGTTTCAGTACCGTTTCTCCGTCAATGCCACATTCAGTGACAGTTTAAATGGAAACTCCAGGGATTTTTCACATAGATTTGTGTTTCTCGAGGTCACCTAGTTCTCCTTTAGTCTAACCCTGGCTGACCACCCATATATAATTTCAACTTCACTTAAAAAGGGAAACAGTGGTTTTACTTGGTTTGACCTGATGTAGGTTAGCATCAGTGCTGGATGGGACTGACTCTAAAGTGCAATGTTCAAGGCAGTATGTAACATCGAAGGAGAACACTCTAAGAGACACTTGCAACCTTGTCCTAATGTCTTTACAGTTTCCTAATCTATAGGTATTAGTGCGTGTTCAGACACAGCTGCATGCTCACTTAGTGTTGTTGCATTCAATGAATATGGAAAAGATCACCCAGAAAGGCATTCAAGAATACTTACAGAAGGCTTCACATCCTTCTAATGATAAGAGACCATGTTATGTCACTTGCTTTCTGAAACTCAGCTTTTGGGATATACATGTTTTATGAAAATGTATACTACCTAATAATTTGTAACGTCTGTTACCTGAAGCGCATAACAAAATAGACTTCTACTTTATATTTTCCTTTTTTCAGTATTAAACTTATTGTCAAAATGTGATTTTAAAGAAAAAAATGCTAGTTTATCACAATTGTTTTTTTTCTTTGAGCCCAATATTCAGCCATTGGAGCAACTGAAAACTTACATTTCAATTTGTAAAGTCTGATGAATCTGAGAGCCTTAAGAAAATTCATAATAATAATAATAATAATAATAATAATAATAATACTTTAAAAATAGCAATTCCCTTTTGTTTATGGGCTTGCTTATTTTTATCTCACTGATGATTGTAAGTGACACTGAATAGTTTCCACTATTATTCACGGCCACAATAGTGAATTCCAGCATTCTAGTTGCATGTTGCATTTTGTAGTTTGCTGTTGCACAGTAAGAAATTCTAAATGTATGTGTGCCCTCAAACAAAGGTTATAGCATCTCTATGGTGACATAGTAGCTCCAAATGTCCATTCAGTGGAGCATTTGAATCTTAATCATATTATGTAGAGTACATTGTCATTAAAATGCTAATGTGACAAAAACAAAACATAGGGTTGCTCCTGTTGAATTACCTTGACTGGTGCAACAGCAACCTACTCAATGCCACGACAAGTACTATTGCAAGTTGTGAATTCCAGCATTCTAGTTCTGAGTTCTGTGATAAAAATGGCAGCTCTGTCTTGCCCCACCCCTTTCCCTAGTCTCAGTCCAATCAAGTTCCCAGTAGTTTGATGGTCAAGGTGTCCCCTCCCCCTAACCTCCTAAGCTACACCCCCCCTAAGTTCCAAACAACTTTTTGAACTTATTCCCCTCCCTCCTCCTGAATCTCGTCCCCTTAAGCCCAATTCACACCAAAGATTTGCGACGAGCTGCAACATTCTATAAACCAGCAACTTGCTGCAACGTTCTAAAACCTTGCAACTGCGACTAGACATGGTGAATGCTTTTGCGACGGCTTGCAACAGCTGGCAACTCCTTTCTGCAAAGGTTTCGTCTCGTCGCGAATCTTTGGTGTGAATTGGGCTTAAGGGGACTTTAGACGCACTGCTACCTCTTCTCCCCCTGGTGTAAACATCGCCCCTTAGGCTGAAAGCAGCAGCTTCTTAACTATGTGTCCCCTCCCACTCCTGACAAACCCCGCCCCATTTGGCTCAGACCAGCTTCTTCTTTCACCGTGTAACCCCTCCCCTCCCAATCCCCCCGTCCACTGCGGCCCTACGCTCCGAGCAGCTTCTTGACCATGTATCCGGGCATGCTGTAGAGGAACAGGCCGAGCATGAGCAGAAGCAGCAGAGCCAGCACCATCTTGATGATCAGCCACTTGTAGCGATGGCAGATCAGGTAGCGGATAGCTTTCAGGGGACTCAGGAACCAGAGGAAGGTGGTGTCGGGGCGGCTGTTAGGCGGGGTTGGTGGTGGTTGGTGGTGGGTGGGAGGGGACAGGAGAGATAGGGGCAAGGGCAGATGGGGTGGGAGGGAGAAAGGGTAAGATGGAGGAAGAGGTCGAGAAAGGAAGCCGGTATTAGTGGTTAACAGCCAATGACATTAGTAATGAAATCACAATCTGAATCAATCTTGATAAAAAAGCTGGTCCTTTTCCACATCATCTAAGGGCTGTGCTAATGTACTCAGGCGAAGCACATATATATTGTGGGACAGAGACAAAACAAGCAGAGAGGAATAAAGTGCATATAGAGCATATAGCACCCTGAAAGCTGAACACTGAGATAAGCCAACACAGCATACTGATATAGGCTGACCAAGTGGACACTTGTTACGGCATTCAGAGTAAAAAACCTGTTTGTGTGCAGCTGTGGCATGTGAAATGGTCAACAGTGGACAGAGAATGAAGCGTGGCTGAGGGTGGACAGACAGATAAAGGCATCATGATCAAGAGCAATGTTCAAACAGATTGGCTTGGAGCATTTTCCTGTTGAGTTCCGTAACCTTTAGATCTAGTCGTACACTTTATCACTACACTTTATCACTAGTATGCTCTCTACTATAGCTGAGGTGTGAGGTGATGTTGTATGTGTTGAAATTGAATGTGAATGCTATTCTTTCCTCCTAATTTCCAAATGATGAGACTACAGCTGCCTACACATGCTGAGGATTGCAGGTCTTCACCCACTGGCCTCCTTAACACAACAACAACCAATGGCTACTGATGGAGTGAGTGCCCCATTGCCTGATCTGGTTAAAACATTGTCAGTGAAGACAGATAAGATGCGCAGTGACAGAGGCTAGACAGGACAGTGAGTGGAGGGGTGGTAACACTTTGAGAGAGACGGCTACCGGCGGTGTCTGGCCTCCTTCTCTCTCTCTCTCTCTCTCTCTCTCTCTCTCTCTCTCTCTCTCTCTTTCTCCCCTCTCTCTCTCTCTCTCCTCCTCCTCCCGCTCCTGCGCTCCCTCTCTCCTCAGGCGCCGAGCATCTTCTTGACCAGGTATCCGGGGAGGGAGTAGAGGAAGAGGCCCAGCAGGAGCAGGAGCAGCATCATCCCCAGCGTCTTCAGGATCAGCCAGCGGTAGTTGTGCCAGATGAAGTAGCGGATGGACTTCAGGGGGTTCATGAACCACATCAGACTCGTGTCCGGCCGACTTCACCAAACAACCACGGCCCCGCCCCCAATGGAGGGTGGCAATGGGCAAAGGAAAACAGGAGGAAAAGGTGGAAGGGGGGGGGGAGGAGGAGAGAAGGAGAGGAGGAGGGGGGTTGTAAATCAGAAGGAGACATGTGGGGGGAAAACAGAGGAAAGAAGAGGGGGAAAGGGAGGATGCGTAGTTGGGGAGATGAAGATGAGAAGATGAGGAGAGACAGAGCGAGGGTGAGTAGTGTTACGCAGAGGACGGCAGGAAGACAGCAGGACTGACTAGTGACCACGCTGACAGAGGGAGAGGTTCTGGAAGCACGAGGGCCGTTTCAAACACTGGTATCTGTGAACCTATTGAGGCTGTTTGAGCTAAAGCAGACAGGCCTTGCCAGAGGGAACGCACTTTAAATCTGAACAGTGACTCCTTTACCTCATCAATGACAACATACAGTAAGGAAGTACCAGTAAAATATGATAATTTTTCAAAAAATAGCTGTATGCGAACCTACCCACTATTTTATTTACAACAAAATTGCTGTCATAACAACAGTAGGACGTAAGGAAGGTAAATATGCAGTTGGCTTAGCACTTACTTGGGTTTCTCCAGAGGGTCTGGCTCATTACGTCCAAGCCCAACAGGACTCTTCTCAGCCTCCTCCGCAGTCATCAGGTGAAGCTCTGCTTCCACTTTCCCCTAGAAGCATTGACATATGCACTAGCTTAGCATGAGCACCAGTTTAGTACATGCACCAAATAAGACTGCTTAAACAACACAGTAGTACACTCATGCTCATAATTACAATTTAAAGGCACCCTTAACAAGATTTGCTCTTGGGGTCCCTCTCTGGTTGAGAAGCACAATAATAAACAACAATATGTATGTTTTGCAACAAAGTATGAGCATAACTCCGATATATAGAGGGGATACACCAACAGCAGCTCTTTTGCATTTCGATTTTAGAGCTGGGAGGCGTCGGGGTGGGGGGGTGGGGGGTGGGTTGTGGCAGTTTCCTACCTGAAACTAGTAAGTTGCTAGGTCGGTAATCGCCTACAGAGGGCCGCTCAGACAATGGCAGAAGTGCCGTTTCTCATGTTATGTGCCATTAAAATGATTTTGGAAACATTATGTTAAGGGTCAAAAAACTGTTAAGGGTGCCTTTAAGATTTGAGACCCCTGCTCTAGCATATGACATCAAAAACTACACTCGACACATAAACCGCTTGGGTCAGTTTCACGTCCATGGATTAAGCCTAGTCCTCGACTAAAAGAGAAACAAAATCTTAACCCATGTACAGGAAACCGGCTCATGAGTGTTCATATACAGTGTTCAGCTGCCCACTGTGTTTCACCGTTAGTGCGAGTTCGTCGTTCTCATCTCGAGCCACAAACGGCCACCAGCCTTTGACCCTTTTCTGTTTGAAGATGGAGATGGTGGGCAGGTCCTGCGCATTCAGTACCATGTCCAGAGAGCACTGTTTGGCCGTCTTCGCCCCACGCGTGAAACGGTTCAGGTCCAGTTCAATCGCACCTACGAGAACAGAGACACATCACATTATCAGGCCGCTCAAATATGGCAAAACCAAAATCATGATTATTTTGGTCAATATTATGATCACGATTATTAAGCACGATTACTCAATGGTTTTGGAGACATCATCCATTTTCTAAACTTTAAAAAAATATATATACAGTATATAATATAATTAAAACAAAATTCATGAGAGCACTGTTGTGGAATGCAATGCAGCAAAATAATCGTTGTATTTTGATGATGATGAACCAGTTAATTTGATTAATTGCACAGCCTTACCACATTATATATATAAAAAAATAGGCTTCTACCTATATAGTATAGGCCTAAGTGGCAAGCATCGGCCCTGTCAGTATGACAGCATGAATGATTGATGAGTGCTATTCCTGGTCTCAGAGAGCAGATGACTTTTGTTTAGGTTGTGGAGAACACCTGCTGATTAATTTACCTGCTTGCCCAGAACATGTAAACACTCACATTCTCCCATGTCTTTCAGTGTATAATCACTTTGTTCTCAATCAGGCTATAACAACTCATTCTTGATATGGCATCAAATGTTTCAGGTTAACACAGCTGCTTTTTTATCTTATGGGGTATGTAATTTACAATTATGAAACACATCATCATGACCATGGGTATTATAGACCATAGACATCTTTTGTGAAATGGACCCCCTGCTGAGCTACTGACATATCAAAACACACTGTCATTATCATGTCATATTGCAGCATAATTAAATGCTTTCAATTGAAAAACATGATCTGATGAAGACATGACAGACTTAATGTAATACCGCGATACTCTCTGTTGCGGTGTGTCCCCAATAGAAGTATTTGCTTGGTTTAGTACAAGGATGCCTAATAAACAACACCGAACTAAACAGTTGAGAGGCAGTAATGTCTTTCAGAGATGGCTCATACCCAGGAAGTCGTCGGCGGAGAAGTGATCAGCGTCCCAGACCTGCATTGTGAGCCGTGCAGGAATCTTGTACTCAGTTTCGTCCCAGGAGAACATGGACTCCTTCTTGGACATGACGATTTTCTCCTCGGCCATCAGGTAGTCGAAGGGGAAGACGAAGCGCCAGTTGAAGTTGCCCTCGCCGGTCAACGAGTGGTAGTGGACGTCCGTATCCTGCTTATCCTCCTGTTGACCCTTCAACCAACTGCTCGCGGGACAGCCGGGTCGTTTAGTCAGGGACAAACACAAACCAGTTAACACACACACACACACACACAGACAACACAACTGGAAGTGTGTGCTCTTTTCTATAGTCAAACAGCTTTCCAGGAGCACATGCAGGAATCTCTAAGACCCTGAGTGCACAGAGGAATCTCACTGCCTGGCAGCTTTCACCTTACAGTGGGATTGTCAGATAGGTCAGATCCACTGGCTGGTCTCTTAAGAATGTTCAGAATCTTGGTAAAGAACCTCCTGTATACTAGACTACCAGTGTGTATTTTATGTTTTCTTTTTTTGTTATTAATTATTATTTCAGCTTACTCTGTGCAGTTTTCTCAAAGCCCTCTGAGGTGACAATACAGTAGTTCTCATTAAAATGTCACTATTGAGAGAAAGTGGAATACAACATTATGTCTAATATTGAATCGGATGTTGATCCGCTTAGAGACTTATTAGCTTAGAGATTGTGCTTGAACCCATGGAATCAATACAGCTATGCAAAAATGCATCTTATAAACATGCTATCAGTCAGAAATTATGAAGAGGTAATAGGTTACATCTGAAGACAAATGAATTATATGAAAGAGAAAAAATAACAGAAGAAAGCTAAAAGTGCCCCTCCAGTTAGAAACCAGTGGTTCTGTGGTCAAAAAAGGTTAATATCTCCTTGCACTGATACAGCTTTTCTGTATCAGTGCACATTTAATGTAATTTTGTAGTGGTGAGACCCTAAAGTTACATATTGTAGTTTTTTTAAATTAATTTTGCTGTTATTAGTGTCAAATAAGTGATGGTTAATTGAGTGCTGAATTTGTACACTTCTTGAGGTTTATTTAAAGGCTGATTTTAAATTGGAGGGACACATCATGTCATGCAAAACAAGCCTTTTGAATTAAACAGGGAACAGCTGGTAACATCTACCAAACAAAACATGACATGAAAAACTTCTTTAAACACACACACACACACACACTCACTCAGAATATTTTTTGTCATAAAACAAGCTTGGTGTTCCCAGAGAAAAAGAAAGCGGCATTTTAGGCAAAGCAAACCGAGTCATAATATCTTTCATGACCTGGATTACTTAGGCAGACCATGGCCTCAGCACCCAGCAGAAGGGCATCATGCTTGCTACTTGTGCGGACAGCAGAAAAAAAAGATGTGTGGATGTGGCATGCATAGACAGCCATCTTTCTTCCCCCCTGCGGAGCTGAGGAGGAAGAGGAGGCCGAGTGCAGTGAGTGCCGAGGTGAGGTGACCTAACATGGCGAAGGAAGAGAACTGACTCCCGCTGAGAGAGATTGAGAGAGCAGCAGGGAGAGAGGAAGGGGTTAACATCTCCAGCGGGTGTCATGTGTGCCTGAGGGAATGCTCTTTAATAATTCAGGTGTATGGATGAACTGGATATGGTGCAAAATCTATTTGTCTTGCTGTCAAAGCTCCTGGCTTTTCACCATCACCGTCATCACATCTCATCATGTGCATCGCACTACAGCAAGGGGCGCACAGAGACAAAGTCTAGTCCACTCCAGAGCCCCATGGGTTGGTCAACTCAGGCGTCTGAGCGGAGACGAAGATGTCCACATTAATAATTAGTGTTCAAGACGCAGGCCTTTGAGTGCAAGTGAAGTGTGCAGATCCTCTGAGAGTAATGACTACTGCTGATGAGTGACATCACATCACCATGGCTACGCCAGCACAGATGCTAAGTGCAAAACCATAGTTTGTGTGTGTGTGTGTGTGTTGGGGGGTAGGGGTGGTGCGTGGGGTGTTGGTGGCAGTGAGGGGGAAGTAATTTTGACATAAAAAAAGAGTACCGAGATAATTGCTTGTCATTAGTAATAATGTGACATCCCTGTGATAAGTGGAACGTCCATGATAAATTAAGATATCTGTGGTGAATGGAACTCTGTGATAAAGTTGGGCATTTGTGATAAAGAAGAATCTCTGTGATGAAGTAGGATCTCTATAATGAAATAGGATCTCTGTGATGAAATACAATGTTTGTGATTGTATAGAATGTTTGTGATGATGTAGGATCTCTACAATTACACTACAGGATTTGATGTGGGTATGCAAACATGCGGACATTCTTCTCTAATGCTTCCATGCAGGAGATATGTCTCAAGCTTTGTGGACCTCAAGACCATAGCACATTAAGCAAGGGACTGCCCATTGTTCGGAAACATTGCAATGTGTTAAAATTGTTTAAGCTGGATCCCAGAGCCACGCTCAGCATGGGATATGGTGGCGATATCCTGATCAAAATTCAGCATTTACATTTGATCATCATTACATTACATTACATCATTACGAGATTACCCATAATGTAGTGTAACGGTAACATATTCAGTATACTTTTATAACTGATATGGTCCTGTGTGGTTTTCTGTTAGTATGAAGAAGAGTGTGTTAGTATACAGAAGTGTAGCGTGATTTGAGAGGACAGCTGAGGGAAGGGGCGGGGCTGCAACAGTGAGTTGTGCATGCTGATTGGTCAGCTGGGCTCGAGCCATGCGATGGATGGATCATGTTTACCCCCTGACATAGATGTCAGACATCTTCTCTCCTGTCATGAAAGCATCGTCTTCTAGAACTACGTCATCAGTGTTCCAAATTATAACACGCAGCTCATAGCTAAAGAGCAGCACAGCCATGACGCAGGAGGCCAGGGAGAACACAACAAACAAACAAACACAGACGGAAACCAACCAAAGAACGACAGGAGACAGAACGAAGGGAAAAGGGACACAGAAAGAGACAGAAAAACAGAAACAACAGCAAAACAAAACAAAACAAAACAAATAAAAAGAAAAGATTAACACCAAACCAGCACACACTTTTCGCACACCCACCCATACCTACCCCCTGACAAATATGTCACTGGACTTTTCCCCTGTGAAGTAATCATCGTCTTCCAGAATTACTTCGTCTGTATTCCATATTATCACCCTGAGCTCATATCTGCCGAGGAGTGGAGGGAAGGCATACGTCAGCACACTAGGGCATGTCAGCTCTCTGGACAGCACTGGACCACACACTCTGACACTCTACTGTGTCCACACAGTCAGCCAGTCTCCACTGTCTACAGCATTCACACTGGTCTTTAGTTTTAGTCACAGCATCATTCACACTGGTCTTTAGTTTTAGTCACAGCATCATTCACACTGGTCTATATTATCCATACAAGTCTATATCATTCACACTGATCTATATCATTCACACTGATCTATATCATCCATACAAGTCTATATCATCCATACAAGTCTATATCATTCACACTGATCTATATCATCCATACAAGTCTATATCATCCATACAAGTCTATATCATTCACACTGATCTATATCATCCATACAAGTCTATATCATCCATACAAGTCTATATCATTCACACTAGTCTCTAGCATTCAGGCTGAGAATTCGCCCCTCTGACGAGTCTGAGTATGTCATGGGATCCAATGTGACACATCATAAAATCAAACCAAATTTGGTCCGCCATCAATTTTTTTTGGCCCGTGCTCTGGTCAGAATTTCATTCTGTGTCAAAGTTCTATTGACTGAAAGACTGGTTGCAGTTCACTAACTGGCCACAGTTGAACATTGTTAGATGGAGCGATAGGCCATAGTCATGATGATGACAAGAGTGAGGAGAAGCTAGTAGCTAACCTGAACTGTCCAATTGTCATTGCTCAATGAAATCTATTTGTATTAATATTTTCTTTATTATTTATGCGTATTAATATTGTATGCATATTTCTTTTATTATTCCTTAATATGTGTTAAACTTGGAAACACATTGTGTATGTCTCCATTCCTGGAAAAAATATTGTTCTGAAGAATGTGGCAATTTGTCTAATAGGGGCATGTTGTGTTCTATATTAATTATTAATTCATATTGATACAAATTACATTCTTCTAAGACATACAATTTCTCCATATGCTTTTCTTTAAAGATTTTGATTACTTCAGATACACTATATATTTCTACTCCTTAAAACACAGTAAAGAGTAGTGTAGTAAGAGTACCTTTTATAGAATTTAAATTTTAGCACAAATATGCAATACATTTCAATTAAATAGTCCACGACTTGAACATTTAGTTTTGGCCCGCGGCCCTCCACCCTGATTCATTTTTGGCTCTTGACGGCAAAGAATTTGGGCACCCCTGATATAATGCGTTAGAATAAACAGAGATACTACCTATGTGTACAACAAGCCTCAGTGGCTGCATATGTTTTGATTCAAATTGGCTGTTACATTGCTACTTTCATTTATCCTACCATTTAGGCAATCCCTTCCTGGATGTGTTGCTGTTTACCTCTTTGGTTTCCGTGGTGATATGTCAAGAGCAGGCGCTGGTGCAGGCATGTCCATTGGAAACATGTCAACCCACATCTCAAGACGACCCTACAAACATGTCAGAAAAACAACAACAGCCCACATCTCAAGACGACCCTACAAACATGTCAGAAAAACAACAACAACAGCCCACATCTCAAGACGACCCTACAAACACGTCAGAACCACCAGCCCCCCCCGCCCCCCCACACACACACATCTCAATATGAACCCCAAATGTGTCACAAAAGATCAATGCAAAATGCAAAACACACAAACACACACACACAGACAGACACACACACACACACACACACACACAGACACACACACACACACACACACACACACACACACACACACACACACACACACACACACACACACACACCTGCTCAATGCCAGGCTTGTCTGGGTTGAATAGGGGTCTGGTCTCGACATGTTCTGGGATGAGTTTGCAGCCGACTCTGGGCATGTCCTCCCAGTGTTTGAGAACCGTCAGAGCCAGGTGCTCGTCTGTCTGCTTCTTCAGGCCTGCAGAACCACAGGAACATCTCAGGAATCAAATCCGGAACATATCAGGAATCAGATCAGGATGTCACAGCAGGAACATAACAGGTGAAAATTAGGAATCATATTAGGAATCATTGCAGGAACGTATCAGGAACATATCAGGAGTATATCAGGAGGATATCAGGAGAATATCAGGAATAATATCAGGAATCATATCAGGAACATAGCAGGAATAATATTAGGAGAATATCAGGAGAATATCAGGAGAATATCAGAAATCATATCAGGAACATAGCAGGAATAATATCAGGAACACCTAATGAAATCATGTCAAGAACACATCAGGAATCACATCTGATTCTTTACTATCCTACTTAGTCTGGTGGTACCTGAGCATGTCTGAGCATTGTAACATTTACCTTCCTTTCATTATGGGTTTACAGTGAAGGAGCACACTCAGGTCCAGACTATACAGCTGAACAGTATCTATCTTCTCCACTGAAGCTTCAGGGCTCTATACAGTTTTACAGGAAAGGAGCACACTCAGGTCCAGATGTTCAAACATTTGAGGTGCCCACTTGAGGTGTAATTCCCTCGCAAAAGTGTGCTTAAAAAGATGGCATGGTATGTACTATGAGTGCACAAATAGTTGGAGTATTGTGTATTGCATAATGCTCTAGTTCTACTCCAATACCCAACAATACTCCAACTATTTGTGATACACAATACATGATAAGAAGATGTCAACAAGTAGAGTTCTCTGCTTGTTGACATCTTCTTATCATGTATTGTATCATTTCATGACCGCTAAACTTTTGATTTAGTTTTGAGCAGTATTTAGGCCTATCTTCTCCACTGACACCTCAGGGCTCTGTACTGTACCATTCTCGTCCTCGATATCGGTTGTGGCGGTGAAGATGCGGTTAGCCACCTTCACCCTGCCCCCTGGGCCGTAGTGTGGTCCATCCAGCTTGCCGTCCTTGCACAGCTTGGCCAGGATCTGGGTGGGCTTCAAAGGGTCCCGCCATATGTTGTAACCATGGCTACGCACAGAAAGAGTAATCACCACAACTGCTTTTTTTAGATCACTTTGACACACACCAACAGGCATCAAAATAGCTGTCATAAGAGCTGTCCCCATGACAACAGTGAGATAAAGTGGCTTTCAAACACAGGACTTTAATAATCTATAGACCCTTTCAACAAGGTAAACAAAAACAATGCTTGAACATTCTATTTGGGCCCCAATCTACTTCCTCTGCATTAAGATAACATATGGAATGTTAAAAAGGAAGTCTTGTGGGGCCAACTATGATGCTGATAATCGAACTCTCTTGAAAGGGACCATATCTCCCTATGTCTTCATCTTCACCGTATACAAACCTACCTATACATTCTAATACAAGTATCATATTTCAAATCCATTCAATAACTGTCTCTGGGCTGGATAGGGAATCTTACATGCCTTTGCTCTTTATATATGACCATGTGGCATGCTTGACTCTAGACTGAGCTTAGCAAGCTCTGGGGATGCTAAAAACTGTTACTAAAGATCCCTCACTCTGAGCTGTTGGCTGTGTGTGGCATGTGTATGTTACAGATTCCTTCCAGTGAGTGGTTGGCTGCAATGCTGTGTTTGCTGTAGTAGCTGGCTCTGTGTGTGTGTGTGTGTGTGTGTGTGTGTGTGTGTGTTTGTGTTTGTGTTTGTGTGTGTGTGTGTGTGTGTGTGTGTGTGTGTGTGTATGTGTGTGTGTATTTATGTGTGAGTGTGTGTGTGTGTATGTTAAGATCCCTCACACAGAGTATTTAGCTGCAATGCCACACTCTGAGCAGTTGGCTGTGTGTAGCGTGTGTATAGATCCCTTACACTGAGTGTTTGGCTGCAAAGCCGCACGCACATGCTTCTGTGTTTGTGTGTGTGTGTGTGTATGTATGTGTGTATGTATGAGTTTGTGTGTGTGTGTGTGTGTGTGTGTGTGTGTATATGTATATATATATATTAAGATCCCTTACACTGAATAGTTGGCTGCGATGCCACACGTGGCTCTGTGTTTGCTGTAGTAGCGGTTCTCCAGGTCAATCCTGGTTTCTCCAATGAGGTCATCCGTGCCCACCAGATCCCAGTCGTACACGGAGACAGTCAGCATGGACTCCATGGGGAATGTGGCCTCAATGTCAAAGGACCTGAAAGAGGAAGACAGGACAGCGAGAGTGACATTATGTCATAACCCAGAGTGGCATATGTCAAAAGAAAAGTGGTGATTTCAACTGTCAATTAGGTGATTTGTCAATTATTTTACCCGTATCAAAGTTGCATAATTCAATTACATCAGTGCAGAACAAAGAAAGGTTACTCTTGGTCAAGGATAAAATAAACTCCAACAGACTTCTCCATCTCTAGATCCACTATAAATACATCAGACCGGATATGAGCAGCACTACTTTTACCTGAAGACAAATTCACTTTGAAAACACTGGATTCAGTTGTTAGCTCCAGTTTTATACCAGTAATTACAAACTCACTTTCCAAAGACGGGATTGAGTTGCTTGGAGATGTAGTTCTCCTTGTCCTTCAGCTCTGTCTTGCCCAGTTTGATGGCAATGTACGGGTCAGCTTTGCCATTGATGTCTGCGGGGTGTAAATCAGTGGCCTACAGAGACAGGAACCCAGTTAAGCATCCCTTCCGGCTTCAACTCTGGATGCTTTTCCACATACAACATGAAAAAAGTCAGCCAGTTTAACCATATATTAGACCAACTGAAACAATTGTAGTGTTGATATCAACTCCTTGATGTCAACCAACCTCCAATACATTGTCACAAAGAAAACACCAACAAAAGTATGCAACGACTAGGCAGTGACATATGGATAGTGTGAAACAATAATGCCTGGCGTCAGATACTGTTTATATCACTATAGCACTGATTGAGCTTTTGACAGAAGTGTCTACTAAGAACCATAAACATTAACCATAGACATACACATGCAGCATCACTGCAATGTGAGATTACTGATCATACTTTTTGTTTTAAAGACAGACAAAATGGATGGGCAAGTATCTTACCCGGACCACGTAAACCCTGACCAATACATTCATGGGATCGTTGTGGGGAATGTTCTGGAACATGCCCATGTTGGGGTCGAAGCCTGCCTCTCTGGAGAACTCATCCGACAGGGGCAGCTTGTACAAACACACCGACCCCTAGGTCAAAAGGTCACAAGAGGTCACAAGAGTGGACTGAGTAGTTAGAGGAAGTTGAAGCACAGCTGAAAAATAGTTGAGGCACTGATTGATCCAGCAGGTCCATAAATGGCAGTGCTGCCATCTAGTCTAGCAATTAATTTTTTTCATAAATAGACAGATTTAATTTAATTTCATTACCTCAGTAAATAGAGAGCGTCTCTAGCAGCGGAACATGATAGCCTTTAAATCCTGACCTGTGTTGTGCCAAATAGCTTTCTTCACATTATAATGTATTATGGAATCTACACATGTCTATAACACAAGGTCAGCAACATCTGCTTAGATGTGTGTGAGTCTTCATACAAGTATGTTGACAAACTGTGTACGTTGACAACTGTGATTGGCTGGTTTGGTTGTTGTACTTTGCATCTGAGATCTGAGATCTGCATCTGAGAAGCAGCCATGGCCTACTGGTTAGGGCTTCAGGCTTGTAACCGAAAGGTTGCCGGTTCGATCCCCGACCAGTAGGAAAAATGTGGGCGGAGGAAGTGGTTGAGAACTGCTCTCCCATGCCCACATCCACGGCTGAAGTGCCCTTGAGCACCTAACCCCTCACTGCTCCCTGAGCGCCGCTGTAGCAGGCAGCTTACTGCTTCGGGTTAGTGTGTGTTTCACTATTTGCAGAGACCAAATTTCCCTCAGGGGATCAAAAGAGTATATACTTACTTATACTTAGATGTGTTCAACTGGTTTGATTATTGTTTTTGAATCTGAGATGCATCTGGCAGATTTGATTGCCATACTTTGAATCTGAGCTGTGATAGCTTGATTCACGTGCGTCGACTCTGAGCTGTGACCTGCTGATTTGATTCTCAACCGATGAATCTTAGATGTGATTGACTGGTTTGATTGCCATACCTTGAACCTGCCCACAATCCTGTCGTCATCGGCCATGTGGTGTTCATCGTCGTCTGCAGCTTTCCCCCGGTACAAGTTGAAAGTGTGGAGCCAGTCCTCAAAGTTATTGAACTCACCCTCCAGCTCCTTATTGTACGCCTGGACAAGCACACCAAACAACACCACCGACAGAACTGGAGTCAGCAGAACTCAAATCAATGTCACCTTTATACAATACATTACACACATCAAACAGACACTGATTTATCCCTTTCAATTAGAATTGAATTCCATTCCACAAAATTCCATTCCACAAAAGCGCTTGGCTGTGAAAGGGCTTCTCTAGAAGAGTGTGACTGTAACTAATAAAGCTTGGCTGTAAAGGGGCTTCTCTAGAAGAGTGTGACTAACTAAAAAAGCTTGGCTGTAAAGGGGATTCTCTAAAACAGTGTTACTGTAACTAAAAAAGCTTGGCTGTAAAAGGGATTCTCTAAAACAGTGTTACTGTAACTAAAAGAGCTTGGCTGAGTGGAGACTGACCAGCAGCTCGTCCACCCTGGGCTTGGTGGGCCGTTTGTCCTGGGCCTCGGCCGAGTGGTTCTTCTTCTTGTCCTTGGAGCTCTTGCTTTTGTCTTTGACCTTCTCTTTGGGTTTGGTGCCTTTCACAGGGGAGTCATCCACTTTCAGCTCTGAGTGGTCGAGGTGGGGGTGGAGGTGAGGGTGGGGGTGCGGGCCGGATGGGGTGGGATGTGGATATGGGATGAACACGGAATCACGAGACTATGAAATGTGGAATTTGCAACATGTGGAAAAGAGCTGGAAAGCGGAGATTCCAACATGGGGAAAACTCCACAATCATGAACATGAAAGTTTGCCCTTACAACCACCTCCAGCAATCACCAAGGGCCACAGTGTGCATTTGTCCATATTCACAATTATTCACATTAATAACTAAGAATTCACAATTAACCAAAATAATTTATTTAATGCCATTAAGCAAACCTTTTACAACAGGCCTTATATCATTTACATGTATAGGCCTATTTTAGGCTTAAAATATAACAGGGGAAAAAGCTATGGACTAATTTAACTTGAAGCAAAGTTTGTCATGCAGAGTTAGTGGACACAGAGCTATCAGTCAGCTCAGTCATTAGCATTCTCCAGGCAGTGGTAGTGTTCCATCTTATACACAGGCAGATACAATGCTCAGCTGTTGTGTGGTGATGTTAGTGTGGGATTCTATTTTATGGCATCTGGGATAATACAGTATGAGATGGTTGTGATGTGAGGGATGAGATGCAATGATAACTCAGGCATGCAAAGTGCTCATGCATCAGTGTCAACAAGGAAAGCAGTAGAACTCTAAATACAACTAAATTGCAAACAGGGGTAAAAAAGTTGAGGTTATATTGGTGAATTGTTAAACAAAAATAATATTCTTATATTTCATATATATTTATTCTACTTAGTCATTAGCAAGAGGATCAGCAGCTGTAGCCGACCATGCAACACCACCCGCACAATCACTTTCGTCATGGCAGGGGAGCGACCACGGACAGGACAGAGAGGACGGCAGCAGGGATCCTCGCGACCGCCCAGGACTGGCAGCTCTCTGTGGACCTGGAAAAACAGCTGCGATTTCTCCAGCACATTGTCAGCACTACCCGGAGACCAGACATCTTCCTGGTCTCAGAGAGCACCAACAGCATCATCATCATCACCATAGAGCTGACAGTGCCGTGGGAAGATCGCATAGAGGTGGCTCACGAAAGAAAAAAGGCCAAGTGTGATCAGCAGGTTACCATCTGTCGCAGACAGGAAGGCTGGGTGCATGCCCGTTGAGATGGGCTGCAGAGGTTTTGTGGGACACTCACTCTAGAAAGCCTTAAGCACATTGGGCATAGCAGGAGTGGCAAGGAGCAGAGCCATCAAGAACACCACCAAAGCAGCTGAGAAAGCCTCAAGATGGCTTTGGATTCAGAGACATCCATGGGGACAAGTTAGTGCCACCTGAACACAAGCCACAGCCTAATCAAGCGGGTGGGCCGCCTTAGCGAGGGTGTCTGATGTTGAAAGACCGGAAACACCTGACGACCCTCAGTTACATCACCGATGATGTGTTCAGGCGCATCGAGGAAAACTAGATGCAGTCTGGGGCTGCCAGAGAGGCAGCGAATAAATTCATTTAATCGAAGGTAGACAAGGGACTCAAAATAATGCAATTACTTTGAGGACACACTCCTTCATCAGAAAACAAATTAAGCTAACTCTAAATAGCTATGGCGCAAATAGCTATTTCACCACAGGAAATTGTTCTGCTTAATTCGTTTGTGAGCTCAACTCATGACCTTGAATCTAGCTTAGCAGAAAACAGAGCTGCAAGCTGAATCTTCGAGACCTTTTGTCTAGGTGGAGATGAAAACTGAATGTAGACCAGTAAGGGAGTTTCCATTGCGAAATTACAGCAGCTTGTTTGTTTTAGGAGATAGGGGAACCTGTCAGTAATGTGACGTGATATGACTTGTTGTACCTGCTCCCTCTGCGGCAATCTCCAGGTCTTCTCTCTCATCCGCCTCTGCCTGGGCGGCCTCCTGTGCTCGCAATTTCTGAGGGACAGAACACATACGACCACTTTTCTAGAATGTTCCTGAATGAATACAAACTGAAGGATCATGACTGTCTCTGAAGAATGCAAACACACACACACACACACACACACACACACACACACACACACACACACACAAACACACCAAATGACATGCCTGTGTGTATATGTATGTTTGTGTGTATATTTGTGTGTGTGTGTGTGTGTGTGTGTGTGTGTGTGTGTGTGTGTGTGTGTGTGAGTGTGTGTGTATGTATGTGTGTGTGTATGTGTGTGTGTGTGTGTGTGTGTGTGTGTGTGTGTGTGAGTGTGTGTGTGTGTGTATATATGTGTATATATGTGTGTGTGTGTGTGTGTGTGTGTGTGTGTGAGTGTGTATTGGTTAAAAACACACCACTCCGCTCCACTCACCTCCATCATGGTCTCTATGGAGGCGAAGTATTTGGACCACCAGTCCAGCATGCTCTCGTCCAACTCCTCCTCCTCTGGCTCCTCTCCTTTCTTCTTCTTCTTCTTCCTCTTCTGTCCATCTTTGTCCTTCTCCTCCTCATTCTGCCGCACAGAAAGAGAGTGCTCACGACCTGACATTCTCACTGCACTAGAGTGTCACATGGTTGTTATCACCGAGCGGGTGGAAAATGTCAAGTGCCGAAGTGGTATTGAGAAAGATGAGATGGCATTCAGTGAATCAGTGGGAAATATATCCAATTAATGCTGACATGGTATTTGTGTGTGTGTGTGTGTGTGTGTGAGTGTGTGTGTGTGTGTGTGTTAGCCTAGAAATCCAGACACACCCTAGTGGCAGCAAATGTAATTTGCCAGGGTAGTCTAGCAACTCTCCGTTGGCTTGCGGAAAAATTAAACTTCGATCAGGCCAATCACATCATGTATAGAGTCGGTGGGCGGGCTTAACATAATGATGACAGAGTTGCGACGGTTCCCTGCTACTTGATAACAAAGAAGATGGATGCTGCTGCTGGCCAACAGTGTGACACAAGTTAAGCTTTTTTAAGTTGGCAAAAGTTTGATCAACTAGCCAACTATTGGTGGGAGAACGCATGGGACTCATGAGTTGTAGCGTAGAGTAGAGTCTATCCTATTGCATGCAGAAGGAATTTGAAAGACAACCGTTTATCCCGGCTGTAGAGAGGATGGAGCACTGCGAATGGTGAGTTCCCAAACCCTACATCTTGATGTGGGTCTGACTCGTCAGGCTATGTGTGTGTGTGTGTGTGTGTGTGTGTGTGTGTGTGTGTGTATGTATGTGTGTGTCTGTGTCTGTGTGTCTATGTCTGTCTGTCTGTCTGTCTGTCTGTGTGTGTGTGTGTGTGTGTGTGTGTGTGTTACTTGAAAATAAATGAGCCAAGTTGCATCGCATATCTTATCGAACTCACTCCCAGTTAAACTTACCACATCAATTTTAACAACTGCATCTGACGTCTACAGGGGTCGGCGTCACACATAACACAAAGAAGAGAGTCACACCAAAAACACAACTGGTAACACATACACAGAGCACAAGCATATGACACTATTACAACAACAAAACACATCACTCTTCAACAACAATTACAATCTATTAAAATGCAGCGATTCCAGCAAGACCTTAAAGGGCAAATGACTATAGAGACAGAGGGCCTTAGATCATGGCCAGGGTGGATTCATTAGAGATGAAGCAGCTTTTTGTGGCGTGTAAAAGTGTAGAGTGTGCTATGTGGCATTAAAAAAAAAAATGGTTGTGTATGTGGTCAGTGAACCGGTCGTGTTTGTAGTCAGTAAACCGGTCGTGTTTGTGGTCAGTGAACCGGTCGTGTTTGTGGTCAGTGAACCGGTCATGTATGAGGTCAGTGAACTGGTAATGTATGTGGTACTAAATGTGGTCGTTTGCCTGCTGGTCATCTGTGAGTTGTTCCAGTAAATGTGGTTTATCTCTGAGCTATTCTATGGGGTGTTAAGGCTGCTGGTCATCTGTGTTATCAAATAAGGTGTGTGTGTGGGAGTTATGTGAGTGTGTGTGTGTGTGTGTGTGTGTGTGTGTGTGTGTGTGTGTGTAGGGGCAACATCTGGGAGTCTACTGGTTACTCACGGCATCCAGCTTGACCACAGTGTCCATCTTCTTGACGTTAATCTCTGGCTCCATGTTGACCATGATGTCACCTGGGGGGCGAGAGGGGGTGTGGGAGTGGGAGCGAGAGCGGGACGCCCCGTTGGTCAGCGCCGTGTAGCCGTTCAGCAGACTAGCTGGGGTCACAGGTCAAGCGTGGTCAAGGGTGGAGCCCAGGACAGAGGCAGGAATGAGGGGAGGACAGCGTCGCCATCAGCCACGGAGGAGGACGAGTGGAGGAGGACGAGTGGAGGAGGAAGAGGAGGAAGAGTGGAGAGGAGGAAGAGGAGTGGAGTAGGAGGAAGAAGTGGAGAGGAGGAGGAGGAGTGGAGGAGGAAGAGGAGGAGGGAGAGAGGAGGAAGAGGAGGAGGAGGAAGAGAAGGAAGGAACAGGTGAATACAGCAGAAGGATGTAGCTTTTAGCTCATGAGGGAGGAAGATGTGGTTAAGAGAACTAGGGTGGACTTATCAGGGACAGATTTGAAGATGCAGGGAGACTGGAATTGCTTCTCCCTTTATTGTCTGAGTTTCTAGCTGACAGTGAATATACTAGTGTACGCTGTTAAAAGAGTGCTTCAGCTGCTTTTGAAAACATTTCAAACCGTCTGAAGAGTGAGCATTCGAACACAGAAGTTCTCTACCAAACAGACACAAAAGTAGAGTTTTTTCTGGTTGAAAAGTAAGGTTATGTCTTTCTTTCAGAGAACCTATAGAATTAGACAACAGTGTGTGTGTGTGTGTGTGTGTGTGTGTGTGTGTGTGTGTGTGTATGTGTGTGTGTGTGTGTACCATGTATTATCAGTATAAAAATATGTGTACCCTTGTACACATACTTGTAGTTAACTTGATCATGCATGTTCATGTACAAGAGAAGAAATGTGCAGTGTTTGTGCATGTGTGTGAGTATGGGTGCATGCGTACGTCCATGCGTATGGGTGCGTGGGTGCATGTGTGCATGTGTGTGTTTGTGTGTGTGTGTATGTGTATGTGTGTGTGTGTGTGTGTGTGTGTGTGTGTGTGTGTGTGTTTGTGTGTGTGCATTTTGTTTGTATGTGTGTGGGCATAGGAGTGTGTATGTGTATGTGTATGTGTGTGTGTGTGTGTGTGTGTGTGTGTGTGTGTGTGTGTGTGTGTGTGTGTGTACCTGTTTGGCCCCAGCTGTTGGCATTGGTCTTGCCTGGTGCGATGTAGAGGAACTTGCGTAGGCTGGTGACCGCATGGGAGCCCACCAGGGTGTAGCGGCCAAAGGCGCGGCAGTCCACCACCCGGATGTTGAGAGGAGGGTGCAGCAGCTCGTTCTCAGGCAGGTCCTGAAGGTCAGAGGTCAATGGAGTTGCTATGACACTGTGTTGCATATCAGTGTACATTCATGTTAACCCGTCAAAGTCAGTGCAGACCACTGGCTGGACCATCGTTAGATTTTTGCCTTTCCTCCTTTGATATTTCTTTTTTTTTACTTCCAAATATCTTTATCTTTCTTTCTTTCTTTCTTTCTTTCAAATATCTACTGTATGTATTTATCTATCTTACTCACCACTTCGAACCATTTGACGAGGGTGCTGAAGTTGGGGTTCTTCTTGTAGTTCTGGATGAGCGAGGACTGGACCCCTCTGCCGGCACACTCAATGTCCACACGTGGCCGATCCACCTGGGCCAGGTTGACGCGCTTCAGGTCCCTCAGGCCCCAGAACAGCACCTGGGCAGGACACACACGCACGCACGCATGCACGCACACACACACACAAACACACACACACACACAAACATACGCACACATACACGCACATACACACACACACACACACATTCAAAGGCATGAACACACACATGAACAGTTAGACACATAAACACACACAAACACACATACAAACACACAAACACACATACAAACACAAACAAACACATACACACATAAACAAACAGACATAGTTAAGCATCTGCTGCAGTGGGTTCTGAAGCCCTAAAGCTCTGTGTGTCTCAGCAGTTGTCAGGGTCAGCCTGCGATTCCCTCACCTCGATGCGGTACCGGCTGAGGATGGGTCGGATCCCCAGAGGAACGGGCAGGATGGGCCCACGCTCCGAATCCGTCGGCCCGTCGATCGGGGGTAAGCTCCCTTTCCCAGCAGGACCCACCTGGGTGAAGTAAGACAGCACGACCACAAACATTACCCAGGGAAACATCACCCATAAAGCCCAATTATCTGGCATTATACACTCCCAGGAGTACTGCATCTCCAGCAGCACTGTATGTGATCTCATAAATGACATTAGTCAGTCTTTCCTTTTCTTCTGAGCTCCGCTTTAAAGATAGCGTGGAAAATGAGACACAGCATAGAGACGGCTACAGCATCAGAAGAGATTGCCAATAGAGATGCACTATAGAGACAGTTACAGCATCAGAGGAGATGGCCTACAGAGCGGCGCTATAGAGACAGTTACAGCATCAGAAGAGATGCACTATAGAGACAGTTACAGCATCAGAGGAGATGGACGATAGAGACAGTTACAGCATCAGAGGAGATGCACTATAGAGACAGTTACAGCATCAGAAGAGATGGACGATAGAGACAGTTACAGCATCAGAAGAGATTGACGATAGAGACAGTTACAGCATCAGAAGAGATTGCCAATAGAGATGCACTAGAGACAGTTACAGCATCAGAGGAGATGGTCTAGAGAGAAAAGGCTGACCCAACCCAAAGAAACACTGGCTCTAAGACCCATCAGGACCTGGTTCAGAACCCAGACCTGGACCCAGACCTGTGGCACACTGCACCCTGGCATGTGGGCTAGACCTGTGCTAGACCTGGACTACACATGTTCCAGACCTTGGCTTAACCTAGGCTACACTTGTGCCAGACCTAGGCTAGACACAAGCTTAACTTTGTCTACACCTGTGCCAGACCCATTACCAGGTCTGAGCTAGACCACATGTGGTCTACACCTGTGATAAACCTAGGTGAGACCTGTGCCTGACCTAGGCTAGAGCCGGGCCCAATGTGGCCCAGATGTGACTCAGAGCTAGTGTGTCCCTGGGTGGGTGTGGAGCAGAGAGGCAAAAGCAGCACCTTGATCTGAGGAACAGCAAAGTTATGCACGGCGATGAGAGCCCTCCGGATCTCCTCATCGTCATAGGGGATCTGGGTCAGAGGTCACGCACGGCACAGCCAGCAGCAAAGAATCATGGGATGGAAGATCACATGACCAAACACGGATGGAGTGATGAAGAGAGACAGAGAGACGCACATGGAAAAGAGAGACAGAACGACAGGAAAGGAAGAGAAAGAGAAAGGCTCTCTTTTGTGTTCAATAAAGTAGCAAAGTGACAGATAGCAAAGTGACAGATAAAGTGACAACGTGTCAGGAGAGCAGGTAAGCAAGCACTACTGTGAATCTATGGAGGAAGTACTAGCCTCCTTCAGTAGGTCCTTCAGTTACACTCTGGAGGGTTTCATTTAAGCGCTAGTTTGTAAGTCAGTCCTCTGATCTCCTTTATAATGACGTTGCAGAGTCACATGTCCTGCTGTATTTACAAGTGTGTGTAGCATTTACTGTAAACACACACACACACACACACACACACACACACACACACGTATGTATGCGCACACACACACACACACACACACACACACACACACACACACACACACACACACACACACGCACGCACCTGCAGCAGCTCAAAGGCAGCGAGGAGTTCCCCAGCGGTGCAGTTGCCCCTGTAGATCTGGTAGTACTCCAGCTGTGGGGGGAATCGGGGCGGGCCATAGTGCTCATCAACCATCTTTGTCACAGGCTTGGCAAATGTGCGGCCAATGTACTCAGCCTTGCCCTGTGTGCCATTGATCAGAAAATAACATCAATGTTACACTTCCACCTGTGGACAGCAGGGGACAGTATACTCCTACGAGTGAGCTAGGTGAGCCGAAGAATGTTTTAAAAGAAAGTTACTAAAGCTAAAAGGAATATGCCTCAGTTACAGAATTTACACAAATGCTGGTTTATTATTATTCACACAATTCAAATTGATTAGTTAACAACAAAGCTGCAAAATACAATATTAATAAAAACATAACTAGTGTTACATTCTGGAGTTAATGGGTTGTTTGTTTTATGCAACAACAAAAAAAGAGTCAGAATCTGTTCAGTTTGTTGTTATTATTCACTGCATCAGTCAACAGGAAGGAGCCAAGCACTTCAGCACTGCAAAATTAGAGTAAGGTCTGTGCTACACCAGGCGCGTAACTGAAGCGTTCCGTTCGCGTTGCGTCTGCTGCAACAATTAGCTTCCATTATAATCAATGGAAGTAGCTACTCCAGATGTGACAGTGGGGCGTACATTTGAAAAAAATAGACCATTCATCTAAAATGGATTTTACGCGTCGCGAACGGAATGCTTCAGTTATGCGCATGGTGTAGCTCATACCTTAGTCACATTCATTACTGTAGCTGATGCTTTGTTGATGCTACTGCAATTCATGCTAATTAAGGGAACTTCAATGTAAATTATCAAAAAAAAATGCAACAAGAATTAAATGAATGATATGAAAATAATAAGACACCGTTTGTTGGACATTCATCTGTAATAGATCATCTTATTCAGTCTCCTATAAGCAACAAATGAAATAAACAATATTCAATACCAATGAAATTCAAACACAAAATGGAAACTTTAATATGCTCTACTACTAAAACTACTTGTGATCAAGAATAATGTTGTTGCTACCAACAGCACTACTATTACTAGAACATTCATAGCAATGGAAAAGGTGGTCTAATAGACAATTTTGCAACTATTTAAGTTAAACCTTGATCACTTTCTAAAGCCCAAATAAAAAGAGGTTTTCACGGAGAAGAGACATTGCAGTCATCAGATGTTCACAATGAGCAGTAATACTCTTGCAGCCACCTCTTGCATTGCACACAGATTTATCCACAGGCATACAATACCCTGGCACACACACAGACACACACACACACACACACACACATACACACTCACATACACACTCACATACTCACTCTCTCTCACACACACACACACGCACACGCACACGCACACGCACACGCACACGCACTCACACAAACACTCACACACACTAACACACTCACACTAAGAACAAAAGAAAAACACAATAGAGGTCTGCGCGGGACTGATTTTCCAGTCCCGCTCCCGCCCGCTCCCGCATTAATGTGTCATTTTTAGTCCCGCTCCCGCCCGCATCTGTAACATGATGTCCCGCTCCCGCCCGCTAAAGCCCGCATGCAGGAGGGACAGCCTATTCAGCTTTTCTTTCTGTCTCACGAAAGGAGCACACACACCTGAGAAAGACTCCAGATGTCAGTTTCTTGGTTCTGAATGTAGGCTAACAACTGAAGTAGGCCTAGCCTTATGCCCTCTTCCTCGGTCATGCTTTCGATTTCGAGTTTTGACAATGAGCAGCAGGAACAAATTGAACCCACGTAAACGACAATATAGACTATAGGCCTGCTATCCGTCAGTTATGCTTAAACACCGTTTTTTAATGCTGCCTAACAGAACATCCAGCTGAACTATAGTTATGAACAGTACTTCGTCATTTCCATATTTCATTTTATGCACATATTTAATTTGCGGGAGTGCAGTGAATCATCGGTTTGTCCCGCACCCGCGAACGCACCTCTCTCATCCCGCCCGCTCCCGCAAAGAGCTTTCAAAAGTTGTCCCGCGCCGCACTCTTATGCGTCGGGACCCGCGGGTCTACCGCGGGAGTGCAGACCTCTAAAACACAACACCAAGACACACACACACACACACACACACACACACACACACACACACACATCTATAAAGCCTAGTGCAGTGCACACACACTCAGACTAGTGTCCTACTAGAGGCACCACCCATCTAGTGCTAGTGGAGCTGAGGTAGTGATACTTATCAGCATCCTCACCCTGAGTTGGCCCACGCGAGGTTAAACAGGAACAAACACACAGGCAGCACAATGAGACACACGTCAACACACTCTCAGCAATCAGCAGTGTTAAGGCACCAGACAGGAAGTGGCAAAAAAACAGGGAGACAGGGAGACTTCCTCTTCCTGTTTATTATTATGGGATGTCTGAGAGTGAGACAGGGCTGGACTGGAGTCTTACCACCGTGTCCTGGTCGTAGATCTCTATGACGATGATGGGGGGGTCATCACGGAGCTCGCTGGCCTCACCGTAGAGCTCCACGTTATCAAAGACCAGCAGCTGATCCCACGTGGGGCAGAGGGTCTCACTCAGCACCTACACACACACACACACACACACACACACACACACACACACGCTTATACACATACTAATGCATATGCACTCATGTCCACACAGTAAACATTTCTAAGAGGCAAATAAAATACAACAAAAACTTTCCATGGTCCCCTGCATATACTCCCTCCCCCTTCCAACACACACACACACACACACACACACACACACCCTCTAACACACTCTCCGCTCTCCCTCCCTCCCTCCCTCTCTCTCTCTCTCTCTCTCTCATGGCTGGCTCACCTCTGTGACTTGGCTGTGTGTGGAGAAGAAGACTCTGGCGAAGGGGTCAGACAGGCCGCTGCTATCAGCGGCAAACAGACTGCGGGCTTGATACATGTGAGCTCTCAGCTGGAACACCTGCTTCACTGCACACCCACACACACACACACACACAGATGCACAAACACACACACACACACACACACACACACACACACACACACAGACACACACACACGCACACACACGCACACACACACACACACACACGCACACACACGCACACACATGCACACACACACACACACACACACACACACACACACACACACACACACACACACACAGGATGGGAGAGCAGAGAGAGAAGGAGTGGGGTCAAGAACAAGACAGAGAGGTTGAGACTAAAGGGATCTTCTCAGGCAGTGGGATCTCATATATTGAGACTAGTGAAATGCAGAATCACTTCATCTCAGGGGGGCAATCAGAAGCGTATTGGGAGACTTTGCAGCAGTTATGACTCACACCACTGTTTTACTGACTGATTACGATCACACTCACTGTAACTGAGTGCAGCTCTCCAGTAGCCTGCAGAAACATTCACTTACTGACACTTACTGAGTCCTGCACAGTAACATTTTTTTGCTCTACAACAATAATTATTACAATAAGAAAAAAAACTTACAGACAGATGTGGTTCATACTTGACAAAGCTGTAGTGCCTCTTTCCCACTGCACACTGGAGACACTTGAATACCAAATGTATACTTGCAGTTTGATGATTTCTATTATACTTACTAGTGCATACTATGCTGATCACACACTGCAGAAGTACATAGTTACTTTTTTGTATTAGGAAGCTGAAGTGCACACTAATTACTGTGCACTAGGCAGCTGAAGTGCACACTAAATACTGTGCACTAGGCATCCGAAGTACATACTTACTGTTGTGTACTACAAGGCATCTGAAGTACATACTTATTGTTATGTACTACAAGGCATCTGAAGTGCATACTTAGTGTTGTAGACTAGGCATCTGAAGTGCATACTTACTGTTGTAGACCAGGCTGATAGGCGGCACAGACTGCAGGCCAGTGGCCTTGGCTGCTTTGTTCTCCTCAAAGCCGCTTGGCAGGCCGCTGAGGAAGTCCTTCCTCTGCTTGTTGAGACCGAGCCACAGGTACATCTCCAGCTTGGCCTGCACCGTCCAGCCAGCCGGACCGAAGCCTTTCTTACCCGGCAGCTACAGCACGCACAAACACACACACAAATAAATAAATAAATAAATAAATAAATAGAAATAAAAATACACAAACGTGCTCGTGCTTAGCTTGCTTTGTCCAGCCCACAGACCAATGCAGACATAGACACACACGCATGCACGCACGCACACACACACACAGATGCACACACACACACATCCTGAGCCCCCACGTCTCTCTGAGCCATTTCATCATCTGAGACCTGGCATCACATGCCCCACCACAGCATGGCTAACTGAAGGGGAGTCGTCAGTGCAGAGGCATAAATCAAAGGCTTCAAATGAAGACAGAGGTTTCAATTCAGGTGCCAGGACAACATGAATAATGGAGGCCAGACAGGTGTTGACTCTGGAACAGTGATTGATGCTGTGAGCTTGAGAGTCTTTGCTCTGAGGAAGGGGCAGATTGAGAGACAGCGTGAGCTGAGCTCATCTCACCACACTTGCCATGTTCCAGGGCACACTTAGAGAGAGCGTGCGTGCCAGACATGCTCTGCCCTGGCAGGGGTCACTGTGAGATGGTATGCGCTCAAGAGACTTTCCCTGGGGCAGGGACGGGCAAAGAGATAGAGTGAACTTGAGAGAGAGAGACTTGCCCTGAGAAAGACGGTTTTGACTTTGGCGCAGTCCTTGCCCGTCTCCTCGTCCACAATGGAGTAGAGGATGTCCTTGGAGGGCACCCGGGCGTAAGCCACCCGCTTGTTGTTGCTCATCATCCAGATGAAGACGTCCGGGATGCTGTGCTGGGGCTGAGGACCAGACCACACGACACACACACGTCAGCATGAACTGGAGCAGTTTTAAAGGTTGTATCAGCGATGGCGGGGATACGTCACTTCTGTTGATATTCAAACAAAACAGAGAGCTAGCTCGCTTCCCCCTCCCTTCCGTGCAATTGAAACTCTCCTAAACGTGCATCTCGTCGGTTAATGGTTGAAACACTTTATTTCGCTTTTGAGTGGTTGCCAACCTTTGTTGGTAGCTATTGTTTTTGTGTATAGATCTCGGAGCCTAGGCTGCCTACAGAGACGCGTTTTTTTGACGGCCTGTTTATGGGGCAAGCAGCTAGCGGATCGTTAGGAAAGATTAGATGAATGGGATCATTTATGTTTGGACCTTTTTTGGGCCTGAAACACACTTAGCACACAGTGAGGTGAAGCACACACTAATCCCGGCGCAGTGAGCTGCCTGCAACACCAACGGCGCTCGGGGAGCAGTGAGGGGTTAGGTACATGTACCTTGCTCAAGGGCACTTCAGCCGTGCCTACTGGTCGGGGTTCGAACCGGCAACCCTCCGGTTACAAGTCCGAAGCACTAACCAGTGAGCCACGGCTGTCCCTGCGTGGAGCCAATCAAAAGAATGAATCTCACGGTCAATGCGTGAGAGTTGGCAGCTTTGAGCTCACTCTGAAACCAAAATCAGACAGCTTTTTTTTCATGTGATTTCTTCTATACACCATCAACAGCTTTATGAACAAAAGGCAACAATGGATACCGAGCAGTAATGGAGCGTTGGCAAGTGGAGTGTGCAACACTCATACCGGTGCTAGTGTGCTGGTGGCTTTAGAAGCACATGCTCAGAGCAGACTCTATCCCCTACAGAATTAAACTATTTAATGGTTTGGGAGCTATATAAATACAACTGAATTTAAATTAAATTAATTTTAAATTGAACAGACACTCCAGGATATATTGCCTCAGCCTCTGACACAACTGAGTCCTCATTACCACTTGTGCGGTCTTGGAGACCTCATCAGCTAGCCTACTTGTATTCATACTTAAAAGAATAGAGATTTCATCATCTACTGATGCAGACATAAACACTATAGACTTACACATTACTTTTTACCACTACATTTAGTTCCTTCAGTGTAGAGAGGCAGGATATTGATACTGCCTCCACATGTAGCAGCTGCCTTCATCAGCATGCACAGCTCCAGCAGGACAGCAGGACAGCACAGCACACCCCATATTAGATTTCCAAACAAATTCTTTTCATGTTACCGGCAGCAAAAAAAAAAGTAAATTATCCCAAGGAAAAACAAGCAAACATAAATAAATAAAAAACACATTAGTAAAAATAAAAAACAAACATAGACTTAACATATTATATTGGATAGAGGTCCATCTGGGACTATCAATATTCTTGTTGATAGGCTTTTGGTTTTGCCCATGGTGTCAAATTAGCTAAATGATTTGCCATGTTATTAAATTAGCTTTGGTTAGACTTAGACTTTGCACTTTGCCAATAATTCAAATGAGGGCCCTCTATAGTATGTCTCTATATGCTTATAGATCTACTGGCAGAGAAGCTGGCACAGGAAGGGGCTAACAAGATTACAATCTGTAAGCTGCCAAAAAACATCATAAAACATCAACATAAATGAATGATGGAAGAACATATGTACTGTAAACTGCTTTGGGTAAAAGTGCATGCTAACAGATATGGGCTAACAAGATTACAATCTGTAAGCTGCCAAATGCCATAAAACATCAACATAAACTAGAAATGCAATTCCAAGGAATTACCAGTGCATGAAAATGCTAAAGTTGTGATGTAAAATATCATGTATAGTTAAAACAGATAATACAGAGATGGTTACTACGGTGATGCTAGGATAGACATGGTGGTTGCATAGCTTAATAAAAGTTGATAGTTTAAAAGTAGACTGTTTAAAAGCTGAATGTAGATAGTTTACAAGTTGGTGATAGACAGTAGATAGTTTAAAAGTTGTTGATAGACAGCTAGTTTAATAGATAGTTTAATGATAGTTTAAAAGTAGACCGTTTAAAAGTTGAAGGTAAATAGTTTAAAAGTTGTTGACAGACTGGAAGTTTAATGAATGTTGATATTCAAATAGTTTAATGGCTGTGTATAGGTAGATATTTGATAATAACTGAAAGTTGGAATGGCTCTAATGTTTGCTAGTAGTTATGCTAAGATTTTTAACTATGCTAACCATGCTACTTAGCTAATGTTTTTTAGCAGTGCTAGCAATGCTAACATGCTAACCATGCTACTTAGCTAACGTTTTCTAGCAGTTTTGCTAAACATGCTAACTATGTTAGCAATGCTAACTATGCTAACCATGCTACTTAGCTAACTTAACTAACATTTTCTAGCAGTTTTGCTAAACATGTTAACTATGCTAGCAATGCTAACATGCTAACTATGTTAACCATGTGACTTAGCTAACCAAGCTTATCATTTTTAATAGTTATGCTAACTATGCTAATTAGCATGCTAACAATGTTAACATGCTAACTATGCTAACCATGTGACTTAGCTAACCTAGCTAATCATTTTTAGTAGTTATGCTAACTTTGCTAACTAGTATGCTAACAATGCTAACATGCTAAATATGCTAACCACGTGACTTAGCTAACCTAGCTAATCATTTTTAGTTGTTATGCTAACTATGCTAACTAACATGTTAACAATGTTAACATGCTAACTATGCTAACCATGTGACTTAGCTAACCTAGCTAATCATTTTTTGTTGTTATGCTAACTATGCTAACTAGCAAGTTAACAATGCTAACATGCTAACTATGATAACTATGTTAACCATGTGACTTAGCTAACCTAGCTAATCATTTTTAGCAGTTTTGCTAAAAATGCTAACAATGTTAGCAATGCTAACATGCTAACTTTGTTAACCATGCTAACTAGCTACAGTGGGTAGGAGTCATAGTTGTTTAAAAGTATTGACGTAGTTGATGACAAGTTAAAAGTTGTTGATAGACAGCTAGTGAATGTATATAGTTTAAAAGTTGAATGTAGATAGTTTAAAAGTTGTTGATAGACAGCTAGTTTAATAGATAGATAGTTTAATGATAGTTTAAAAGTAGACCATTTAAAAGTTGAATGTAAAAAGTTCAGTAGTTTAATGGGTTATATTGTTTAACAGTGGATTATTGTAGTGAGGACTTTTATTTTGAAACAGTTTTGGGCAGAGGAAACAGTTGAATAGGATGTGTAGTCTTAATTGACCCAGATTGTATGCTTAAACCCTGAGGCTGCAGGTGGCCTGAACACCTGCCATAGGATTCTAATTGCTTAACGGCCGTATTATGATGTCACAATCGGCAATGTTAAGTCTATGGGGATTTTTTAAAAGTTTTTCTTTAATAGTTTAAAAAGTATAAAAGTTTCAAAGTTGAAAAGACATAGCAGCTTGGTCCGTTTGAAGACCTACGTTACAAAGTTTGAACGAAGTTTCTAAGTTTAACTGTTCAAGAGAAATTGCGTACGGAAAAAGTGGTAAGCGGAATAAGAAGAAGAAGTTGTTGTTGATGTTGTTGCCTTGGAAGAACAGTACAGTGCATTTTCATGCACTGTAATGAATGATGGAAGAACATATGTACTGTAAACTGCTTTGGGTAAAAGTGTATGCTAACAGATATGTTTAAATATAAGCTGCTTTGAGAAAGAGTGTACCGGTGTGTACGAATTGTCAGTAGTAGGAGGTACACTATGAAATAGCTTGCCCCTCCCAATAAGAGAGTGTCCTACATATAACACTTTTAAAACTCACTTAAAACAGTGGCTCCTAGAAAACCAGAGATGCACTCACCTTTAACTGCCACACATGTAATTTCATCACCCACACACTTTCACTTATCAATTGAATGTATAGAGGTGGATGAATAATGTCCTTGTCTTCATGTATTTCTGTTTCGTTTTGTTTGTTTACTCTGTCAATGTACTGTATATGTCACCCTTATGTCCTCCTTGTCTTCATGTATTTCTGTTTTATTTTGTTTGTCTGTTGTCACCATTATGTGTTTAATTTTACAGTGTGTGAGTGCTGTATGACTGCAGGCTATCTATAAGTTTTGTCCTATGTCACCTGCCTAGGAACTGCAGATAAAAAGTAGTTATTATACTTAATTCTGGCATATTTACATGGTGTTTTTTACACAATGTTCATTAATATGCATGGTCCCTATCAAATAAACCAATAAAATAAAAAATAAAATATGGTGAGCTCCTTTGAGAAAGAGTGTATGTATTTATATATAAATGTAAATGTGAGCTTCCTATGGGAAAGTGTGTATGTATTTATATATGAATGTGAATGTAAGTCTGCTTCTCCCACCTCATCGGCCAGGAAGCGGAGACGCTGCAGGAAGTTGTGCACCATCTTGAGTTTGTCCTTTACTGTGTTCCTCTTCACCTGCGTGCGGATACTTTTGGCCTGCTGACTCATGCTGTCCTGCACGAGAGGGGACGAGAGAGAGAGAGGACAGAGGAGGGGGAGGAGGAGGAGGAGGAGGTGGTGGGGGAGGAAGAGGAGGAAGAGGTGTAGATGGAGGTGGTGGGGGAGGAGGAGGAAGAAGAGGAGATGGAGGTGGTGGGAGAGGAGGAGATGGAGGAGAAGGGATGGATGAAGAGGATAGAGTTTCAATACATTCTCAATACTCAATACACACTCAAAACATTTCTCCTGCTGCCCTCACAGCTTACAGAACGAGAAAACATCCACCCACCCACCCACATACACACACACACACACACACACACACACACACACACACACACACAGACACACACAGACACCCACCCACCCACACACACCCACACACACACACACACCACAGGGTTTGACTCTTACCGCCACACCCACACACACACACACAGACATCCATCCACCCAAACACACACACACACACACACACACACACACACACACACACACACACACACACACACACACAGGGTTTGACTCTTACCGTCACAGACACACACACACTCACACACACACACACACAAAACACAAACACAAACACAAACACATACACATACAAATACACATACACATACACATACACATACACATACACATACACATACAATCAGGGTTTGACTCTTACTGTACAATCACACACAATCACTCTTACCATTTCTCTCATGCAGGACTTGAGTCTTTCTCTGTCCAGCTTTGTCCGGCCTGCCTGGCTCTGGTCCTTGTTTGCCAGAGTAACGTAACGACTGAAAAAGGAACATAATGCATCTATTTGTTGTCACCACTAGGAACAGAATGTCAGTTAGATTGCAACAAATAATATACATACATATTCTCACATATGACCACACATACAGTATGAGATCACATTTACACATTACAAGTGTGTGTGTGTATGTGTGTGTGTGTATGTGTGTGTGTGTGTGTGCGCATGTGTGTGTGTGTGTGTGTCGCAATACCCTGAAATTAGAAACGTCAAAATACCTAATTGTATTAGTATCGATATAGCCTACTTTAAAGAATGACTGTGTTGGTGTGCTTCCCGTAGCCTATGTGTCTTTTCTCCTCACACGGACATGCAGCTGTCGTGATCCGAGCGAGTAGCGATGTTGATTTGCTGACTTGCATCTCTCAAGTTTGTGTTGCTACTGTAACCTACCTAGGCTATGGAATTTACATTAGTTCATTTAGGCCTACTGTTGGGTTTTCCGAAATAAGCTACACAACATATTGGCTAACTTTTATATCTTGAAAGAGTTCCTTCTAGGTAACTGTTAGCTCATGCATCATGGCTATCATTATGTAATGTAGTGAATGTAGTGATGATTTCAACAAAATCATAGAAATTAACATTGCAAGACACTTATTTCTTATATGAAATCATAAATATTTAACTTTAACTTGTTCGTTTTTTGAACATTGAAAACATAATGAATTGCATCCATATATCCTTGGACGATGCTCGACTATTTTCCTCTAGCCTAAAACCCTGAGAATGAAAACGAATTACTTTGACGTTCTTCTTAAAGTGACAGGCACTCAATTAGACCTACACACCACCACTGTAATAACATTGACAACTGTAATAGTTGAAAAAGTCAATATGAAGTATTCAAATTACTTAATATTTTCAGCTATTAGTAATTATGCAGATCATACAATACTATACATTGTTAACAAAATATATAAAGTTTGTTAATTCCAAAATATGAAATAGAAACATATGACAAGCCATCATTTTCCATGTGTGTGTGGAGGGTCGAGCACAGACTAGGATCGCCACTGATGTGAATATGGATGCTTGTGGATGCTTACCTATGTGGACAGGTGCATATGGATGCTTACTTATGTGGACAGGTGTATATGGATGGCTTACCTATCGGACAGGTTTATATGTATAGATGCTTACCTATGTGGACAGGTGTATATGAATGCTTACCTGCAGCCAGTGCTGAGTTCCTCCAGCACCCCCCTCAGCCGGCGTTCAGGGTACGCCTTCTCTGTTTTAATGATCTCCTGGACGTCATTCAGGCCCTCCTCCTGATATACACACACACACACACACACACACACACTCATGAGTACACAAGTACACATACACACACAGAGAGATCAACATAAACATAATACAACACTTTTTCTCTCCCATCCACTCTTGTGCTCTACTGGAAGAGGCTCTGTGCTGTGAACCGTATGGGAAAACACTACCCATGATATGATATGGGAGGCTGTACAGTGATTGTTCCCCCTGGGTGCGTAAAGGCTGAAAAACTCTCAGTGTACTGTGTGCTGTGCTGTAAACCCAGAGCATCACATCCCAAGTCTACACTGATATGTTTAGAGCCCCAAGTTAAATTTAATATTCTGTCAAACTCAGCTAACTCCAGAGGCGTTCTCTCTTCCTGAGTTTTATCGCAGTGCTTCCTGTGTGTATGTGTGTGTGTGTGTGTGTGTGTGTGTGTGTGTGTGTGTGTGTGTGTGTGTGTGTGCCTGCTTTTGTGTGTGTGTGTGTGTGTGTGTGTGTGTGTGTGTGTGTGTGTGTGCACTTGTGTGAGATAACCTGTAATGAAACAAGCACGTCTCCAGGTTTTTCACAGGGGACCTGTGTGTTTGTGCCGCTATTGATTGGAGCTTTGCATTGATTTATGGGTTGTTTTGAATAAGACATCTTGAGCTTTAACCAGCGCAAGCGGAGAGATTAGGAGGTGTTCGCTCAACAGTATACACTCCCTGTCTGCCTCCCCATCCTCACACACGCACACACACACACACACACACACACACACACACACACACACACACAGGGTTTGTTACCTGGAAGACCAACAGTGCGGTGCATGGTGAGAGGTGCACACTGTCCCAAGCTCTATCCTCAGATACCCTCTCCAGTCTGGCCTCAGCAGTTGGTCTGCAGTCTTGATTTCCAATTTACAGGCCTCATATCTACACAGACCTCACTGCTGCTTCTGTGGTCTAGTCCTGTTCATCTGGTTTCATCTGTCAGTAATCGTTTTGATGACATACACTAACTTTTGATAGAGCCTCCTGTGAAATCTCTACTCTGGAATCAGCACAGTGTAACTTTATACAGCTAGTCTGCTGTGAGCTCTCTACTCTAGACTCACAAGATGGCCTGTGATTGTGTCTGTTACTGTACATAACATACATACATACTATCTGCGTAGGCCTCAGTGCTGGGTTTATGATGTTGCCCATGGTGCTACAGTAAATGTCTGTCTGTTTGTCAGATTCGCACAATATTTTTAAAGAAAATTCCACACGCTGGTTGTGCTCTTTGTACTCTCCTATGATTGTGTTTTATTCATATTTGGCTCAAACAATGTTTTGTCCCTTAGGTCTTCATCGGGTTCTCTCTTAAGCATCAAGACATTGTTAAAGCCAAGTTTAAATGAATACAGAACTCTCAAGAAGAAGTAAAAGTATGCAGACTCTTTTTTAGGAATGCATCTTGTCCTGTCCTGCGTTATCCGTCTTGTCCGAAAGCTCTACGTTGCTTTCATTTGTTAGTCATCTTGTCTGTGATACCACCTCTGATACCTTCTGTGATGTGTTACTTGGGTTACTCCTCCCTGATAACACCGTATATAACATCTATAATGTATTCTTCACACAGATTTCAGCAGTGTAAGCACAATCTTGACCATGATATACGTATAACCTCTGATACACTCTGTAGTGTGTTAGCTATGTAGATCTCAACAGTTATTCTATGATCGTGATGTTGATCTAACATCATATATAATCTATAGTGTATTATCTACATATGGCTCACTTATTTGTCTCCGATCTTGTCTGTGTCTTGAGTGTAAGCTCATTTAATAACAACTTCACTAGTTCGCCGTCGGTAGGATTGCTATGCTTGAGTGTAAGTTAAACGCATGTTTGGCAAGGTAGCAGGCCGTGGTCCTGGAATGCCTGAAGCGGAGATCGCGATAGAGCGATGTATGGGCTATCAGTGAAATGGAGGAGTAGAGGGAGGGATAATTTCGCAAATGCCGGAGCATGTGACGTAAGGAAAGGAGGCCAGCTTAAATACCTTGGCGGCAGTAGGCAGGTGAGTTAATTGCTGTCAATCACCCCTAAGGCTCCTCCCGAACTTTGTTTAGAAAACATCATAAATTGATGAGTCCGCTCAGTGCTCCCTCATGCCACACGATAGCTGTGTTTCATGCACAAGAGCTTTGCTTGATGACAGACTGTGCACTTTGCCTGCCTTCATCATCATACAGTATTTTATCACTTTGCTCTCCCAATATCATCATATTCATCTACAAGAGTGTATTACGCAACAGACACACACACACACACGCACACACACACACACACACACCAGTTTGTCTGCGATCTTGTCCATGATGTTGGAGTTGTAAAGGCGACGCCTCTGGTCTTGCCACCAGCTCTTGATGTAGATGCACGGCTTCTTGTCAAAGTATGGCAGGTGAAAGTAATTCCTGAGGACCATCGCCAGCAGTCAGATATGATAGAAATATAGCAACAAGTACAACAGTTCACAGTTTAGTAACACGGACATTCAGATGGGCCAGATATATAACAGTTCAGCCAAAATGACAAACTAATAAACATATTTCAAAAATGTTTCTACCTGTACTTCACACTATATGCTGTATTAGAGCTCAGTGTTGATGACTAAATTATATTCTGCATATCCTTACCATAATACCTATGGTTTTTGCTATATGGTTGTGTATGGTAGTTTTCCTGTCACTTTGCACCCTCTTCACTCTGAACTCTCCCTGACCTGCCGCATCCCTGTGAACCCTGTGATGACCCCTGACCTGCCGCGACCCTGTGGTGACCCCTGACCCCTGACCTGTCGGTGATGACGGGCTTCATGACAGGCGTGGAGGACACCGACACAAGGTCAGCGCTGTCGTCTGCCTCTTCGTCGCTCGAGTGCTGGATGAGCTCCGACTCCTCCTCGTCGCTCTCCGGCCCGCCCTCTCGCCTCTTCTTCCCCGACGAGGACGACGCTGGCTTGCTCACCCCATCAATCTGGTTGCCGTAGTTACCTGACATATAGGATTTGAAACACATGATCATATACAACATACCCACGCAACCTCTGTTTATTAACTTAAACAGATATTATAGTTATGGCTTCCCATCCAGATTAAGGTCCTGTCTTTATACGTCTCCATATAGAAATCATGACACACGGAAGGGATAATGGATGACCCAGCATACGGGTATCAGAGGTAAATGCACATTCAAGATGGTGATGTGGCCATTACACCTTGAAGTGCAATGTGAAGTGACCATAACCCAACAAGGAATGCTGATATCTGCCATGTTATTTTATGTTGGCCAAAGCATTCTCAAACACACAATATATCAAACGTGTCTATCAAACATACAGTCCCTATAATGTGGCCATTGCATAAAGCCATTATGTGAGAAGCCATCAACCTATTCAGACTCATGGCGGTCACACCCACCTATTGTGACCTCAAAGCTGATTGGCTTGTCTCCAATCTTCCTATCAATCATGGTGGCCTCCAGAAAGGAGCCAAAGAGAAAGAACTCCTCCACCTTCCCAGTGGCACTCTGATGGAGAGAGAGAGAACACACACACACACACACGCACACACACACACACACACACACACAGGAGCGAAATAAGGGGTCAGATTAAAACAGCAAATCAGGCTCTCAGTGGACCAGACTCACGGCTTTATCTGAGAGAGACAGTTTCTCTTCCACACGACTGGCAATGCAGAATGTACAAATATCATCAATCATGTTAGCAAGCCCGCAGATGAAATATATAAAATGTGAAGACATGAGTTTGTTTGTGTTTGTTTGTGTGTGTGTTTGTGTGTATATCATCTCTGAGCTTGTGGAACGTTCATTACATCTGTAATCTAGGCCACAAAACCCTTCCCTGAGAGAGTTTATAGGATGTATCTCTTGACACACCGAGCTCCACACATCACAACTCTGTTCTCTCCAGGTCGCATCCCTGAGCCAACCCCAAGAGGAAAGGTGGCTCTGCTGGATTATCGCTCATTGCCGAACACCCCTAAAACACACTCACACAGACTCAGACAAAACACACTCACAGGCATAAAACACTCACGGACAAAACACACTCACACACCCAGACGATCAGCCACTGATGCAACGCATACACAACATACAGGCCACTAAGGACACATTCTTTCCTTATTTTACTGCCTCTCTCTCTGTTCCTCCCTCTCTCTCTCTTTCTCTTTCTCTCTTTCTTTCTCCCTCTCTCTGTGGCTCCATCTCTCTCCAAGTTTCTTTCATCCTCACTCTCTCTTTTCCTACCTCTCTCTCTTTCTCAATCATACACTCCATCCCTCAATCCCCTTTTCTTTTACCTCTCCCTTCTTACGTGTTTTTTTTCCTTTATTCTTCCACCTCTTCCCCTGTGTCGTCTCTCTCACTCTCTCTCTCTCTCTCTCTCTCTCTCTCTCTCTCTCTTGCCCTCTCTCTTTTCCAGAGAGTAAAAATAAAGATCAAAGCGCTATGTTAATAAAGACATGATGAAGAGCCCGGACTTCAGATGAGCGATTGTCATTATCCATTTGCCTGCTCTGATCAGCCTGAACAAATCAAACCCAGAGAGATAAAGAGACTGAGGAGTCGCCTGTGATTATTATAGCCACAAGCCTGTGTCAGTCTGTGTGTCTATTTATTTCATAGAATAGGAACGAGTGGGATGGACCAACCCCTTCATAACGATGCCATGCTCTGTGTCAAGCATACAGTAGAATAAGAGGTAAACTGCAAAAATGATTAACTTCTGAGCTTCTGTTCAGAGAAGAATACTGCTTACATCTACAGTATCATGTATTTTCAATACAACATTTAACAACAACATGATTATGTCCATACTTCACCTTCTATACTACATCTACTAATCACATGATTATGTCCATACTTAATACTAAATACATACTAAAGCCCAGAGGCCCATGTCTGGAGTAGGCCATGTTCTCTGTGTTCTGCATCTCTGTGAGCTCACAGTAAGCAGTGGGCCACATGTGACACGGTCGCCTGGAGACCGGAGAAAAAGTAATGCCTGATAATAACCAGCTGGGCTTCGGTGGTCCGTCTCCTGCAACGGCATGCTGATCAATAGCTCCTTATCACGCCTGCAGCCCTTTGGGGAGCTGCTCTAACGGCCTCTATTCTCCACCCTGCCATGCTTCACAGGCTCTCAATTGATGGAGACGTCCACACACTGACAGGCCAGTGAGTCCTTTCCTCCTCCGAGGAGAAAAACTCATGTTGTTAAATGTTAGCCTGCCACTGGCCAGAGTCTGATAGCCAATCCTGTCCCCAGGCATAAAAAACACGGTTATGTCGATAGTTAAGACGCCTGTGGGAGAGGTTGTGGTGCACCCACACACGCACGCACACACAGACACACACGCATGCACACACACACACGTCTGGTCACATAAAACACCCATTCACAGACACACACACACATTCTGTATACACACAAACGCACACACATAAATACGACCCCCCTCAATAAACACAGACACTCCACACACTTAGCTTCCAGGCACACAATTTGATTTCCCCAGTGTCTCCTCACCTCTGCCATCCAGGTGCCCTTACACATTATCCATGCCTGCACACACACACACATACACACACACACACACACACACACACACACACACACACAGACACAAACACATGCTTGTACGGGCGACCAGATCAAATGCGCCAAACACATCATGCACACTCACATGGGGTGATCAGGTCAAATGGTCAAACACAGGTCAACTGCAACACCTAATGGTTTGATTAACTGATCAATCAATTAATCAATTGATTGACTTTATGCTGCTTTTGAAAAGTAAGTCTGTTGTTACGCTCAATCGATCTACTGTAACATGAAAATAATGAGATGTATTAAATATGCAAAATATGCATCCATACATTTGGATATCACTGAGTAAGAAAGGTGTTTTTTTGGGTGATGGAATCACTAATGTTGGCATATGTGATGTCTTACAAAATAGCTCCTTATAGCTTTATCAACCTACAGATTTATGGAAGTTAAGATATTTATCAAGGTGTTTTCAAAACCAGCGTTACCAAGTAAAAAGCATTTCAGTAGATGAGTTTCAATATGGTGTGTACACTTCCTGGTTTCTGTTGCTAGGGGTACAGGAAGCCTCACCTCTGAGATGTTGGAGACGGGTTCCACCTGCACTTCGGTGGAGCTCATGATCTCTGGGGAGGTGGTGTCCAGGATCTCCACGTTGACACCAATCAGGAGGCGGGCCCTGAAGGACACGCCCTCCCCCAGCCCATCGTTGAGGTCCTGGTGCTCGTCCATCAGTGTGTAGTTCCGTGTTGAGCCGTACATGTGTACCCACGCTGGGCCCATGGTGGGCAGAAAACCTGCAGAGATCAGATGACACGAGGGGAACCTGATTGGATGATGCCCACTCTCTGCCCTGCGCGGCATATAGTGTCAGCACAAACACTCAACGCTGCATTCAAACATGTCAAACAAATAACCCGTGTTGGCTTACAAAGCCACTTAAAATGGTCTGTATTCTATTTAGGAGCACAGAGGAGTTAAAGAAACACCCCAACTTCTGGAAAATTAGCTTATTTGTTGTCTACCCAAGAGTTAAATAGGTGGATATATACCCTCCTCTTCTCTGTGAGTGCAATAACCCAGTTTGACACCATAAGCCTAGCTTAGTATAATTCACTGGAAGTCGGTTGTTCCAGTTATCCTATGGTTCCTTTTAGGCTATAGGCTAGCTATAGCTAGAGTTCCTTTAAGATGAGACTTCCTGTAAGGAGCACTGAAGGAACATGTTTTTTAAACCCTAAACAGATAAGTCTAAAGGACCTTCATGGCATCAGTAAACCCACACAGGGAGACTCAGAGGTAAGGGAAGAGGCTAAACATGGAACATTTTCTCCATGGCTACCAAATGCAAACAGTATTTGCAATATGTAGGGGTCTGAGCAGCGCAGCCAAAATTCGCCAAAATTCTGTAAAAGTCATACTGCAGCCTAAACCGTAACTCCAAAACTGGTAGAAAAAATGTAGGGTACTGCACCCAAAGGTGGCGCTATTGGCAAAAAAAGTTAATTATGCTTATTTCTCCTTACCAGATTGACCTAGACTCAAAATGATTTAATAATATTAATCTCTCAACTCGGATGCATCTTTTTGGCCCTGGTTTTATGCTCTAAATTTTTTTACTTTTGCCACAATTTCAGAGAAAAGCCAAATATCATAAAAAGTTTCACAGGACCTGAATGACATCAGGCAATCAACATTCACGCTCATCAGTTTCCAAGAATTGCTGAGACACAGTATGGCATTAAGGGGAACTTCTTTGTTAACCATTTTTCCTTCATCATTAACCTCTGTCACATTTATATTTCTTCCATTAGTGTTCTTGACTACAAATTTTCTCCTCAGAATGTCGACAATTTTTCAGGTGCACTCTTTTAGGAAAGGCCTAAATTCTATTGTGAAATTTGGGCTTTTGAGTTTTCTTGATGTTATGTGCTTCCCAATACACATTTTCACCATGTGAATGTGACTGGCCAAAGTTTTGGATTGTCTGTGGCTCAATGGGATAATGCCTTGTACTGATGATCCTTAGGTTGAGATTTCAAATCCCACTTGAAGCATTATGATTTAGGTCCATATGACATCTTGCTAGTGCTCATTTAAGATTCACATCATTGAACAGCACCTGAATGACTAGAATAGAGTACTATTAGAATACTGTTGGGTTGTGGAGGTTAGCACACTACAATAGAGTATTGTTAGAATACAGTTGGGTTGTGGAGGTTAGCATACTAGAATAGAATACTGTTAGAATACTGTTGGGTTGTGGACGTTAGCACACTATAACGTTACAGCTACGTGTCAGGACTTGTCGTGCAAGGGAAGTATAACTGTATACAGTAATTATAGGCTGTTCATCTTATTGACTCCGACACAGAACCCACCCCCACCCCTTCACCTACCACCACAAATACAATTCAATTCCGTGGGAAACACTGCCTTCCATTATCAGACCCTTCATCTTATCCAAGACAAATAAATAGTAGAATAAAGTATTGTTATTTTATTGTTATAGTAATTGTAGAATTAAGTATTGTTAGAATAATATTGGGTTGTTGTCGATATTAGCACACTAGAATAGAGTATTGTTAGAATACTATTGGGTTGTGGAGATTAGCACACTAGAATACAGTACTGTTAGAATACTGTTGGGTTGTGGAGGTTAGCACTCTATAACGTTACAGCACAGGGTAATCCTAATTTTATGGATCAAATTTATTCCAATCCAACTCAAAAATACACACACACACACACACACACACACACACACACACACACACATGCACACTGTCTCTGCTCATTCTGCACACACAAATGCACACACACCCTCTGTTCTGCACTCTCTCTCTCTTGCTAATCCTAGCTGGACCATAGCACTGATTTAACTCCACAGCACTGGATTCTCAATTCAACATATGGGATAAAGTGCCTTATTGAGGCATCACTGACCACACTACTGTACCACACTACTGCAGTACTGACCACACTAACACGGATACACAGATGTTTGGACTTCCACGTTGCCCTCAGGTTGTCTCCATTCCTCATCAGTCTTGCTTTTCAAATCGCACAAAATTGAGTCTCCTTTTCACTCCCACAGGACAAGCACTAAATAAAAGCTTCCCCTGTGAGTCGTGCGAGTAAAACAAGTGGATATTGACACACACACCACGCTGAAGGCTGTACGCAAGATAATGTAACTGCATCTGAGTGTGAAATTAAATCTCCAGACAGGAAGTTTAATCAATACAACAATTACACCCTTTGATGTCTCTGGTTTCACAGCTGGCAATGCGGGTCGGGTCAGGTGGGGGGATCACAGTGCAGGCAAGGCCCATATAAAGTGATAGATAAATAGATATCTTTACCCTTGTCTCCGTCGTTGGCGATCTTACGCAGGTCAATGAAATGCGTTCCTATGGCCACGTCATTGACTTTGTCCGAGTCTCGAATCTGGACCTTGATGCGTTTGCACAATGGTGGGAACATCTCTGTGAAGATGATCTGCTCGTTCCAAATGGGCTCGTAGCTGCTCTTCTGAACAGATGTCTTTCCCTACAAATGTAAAAACAGAAACACATGGTACGGTTGTTTGCATGAATGGAGAAACCATAACAACTCATTCTCACCATTAATAACAAGATACAACTCAATACATCGTCATTTTGAATTAGCATATTCTGTTTCAGAAAACCTGTCAAGCTACTACAACTGTATTTCCAGAGAGAAATGCTATTAGAGAAAAAGGTGAGGTACTCCCCTGTGTATCTCAGCTGTTTTGATTTGTTGTTGCACTATTTCAATGGTTTTTAAACATTCTAACCTACGATTCCGTTCCGCAACAATTCAAGGTTCTAAAATTCTATGTTGAATTCAATGAACCCAGATATTCTTTAGAACGTTCACTTTCCAACATTCCCGTCACACCGGTGTGATAGTACACATTTAAGAGTTAATAAAAAGTGTCTGCTAAATAAAAATATACATAACTATAACAATAACAATAACCTCTCTCCCTCTCTTTCTAGCCTCCAATCCAAGGTGCTGCAAGTTATGGTTTCGAGTCCGGGTAGGTGCAGGGCTGAGCCACGCAGTCAGCTGAACATGACGCAGTTAGATATGCCAGGGCAAGCATCAGATGCCCTATGCCAATGTGTACTGCATGTGGCCAGGTCGCTCTCACACACCTTCTGCCCGGAGAACTGCACTTGGGCGTAAGGGTCAACAAGGTCTCGGTTCTCCCCGATGAAGGCCTTCTTGACATTGGCCATGATGCTGGTGTTCATCTTGGGCAGGCCCTCGGCCCGGTAGATCTTCACGTAGAACCGGGCCCACTGGCGCTCCGAGGGAACCCCCTCGGGCAGGAGCAGGTTCCTGGGGAGGCGGTCAAGGAGAAAGGTTCATGTAAGGAAACTGAGCAGCCATCACTAAAGCAGTTGATGGGGCAAAGAGAGGTGCTAATACACTATTAACCATGATGATGGTTAATATATGATTTAGACTTGCTTGTGTGTGCTATATGTTGTACCTGCTGTATAGTCTTCGTGTGTGTTTGCATTATGTTGTTGTTGTTGTTGTACCTGCTGTGTAGTCTTTGTTTGTGTCTGCTTTATGTTGTACCTGTTGTGTAGTCTTGCTTGTGTGTGTTACATGTTTGTGGGGCCAAAGATGAATTTCTACAGTAGTGGACAATAAAGACCTCTAATCTAATCTAATCTAATCTAATGATCAGTACTTTAGTACTGTACGTTATAGCTTCCATTCTAAACTTGCATGTGCCACAGCTGTATACACAGACAGAGATAGTCTGTCCTCACCTGTCTAAACATACATACAGTAGCCCGTTAAGGTCTCTAACAATGCTCTCTGGTTAAAAAGAGTGCAGGCTCAAAGACTCCACAACATTCTCTGTGGCTGACTGATTGAACTGGCTGATGGACTGACTGACTGGTGATTGTTTGATTGGTTGATTAATTGACTGACTGACTGGCCGACTAATTGATTGATTCCTTAACTGGTTGACTTACCCTTCGATGTCATCCTCATCGGTCTCATTGGCCTTGTGAGGGGTCTTGATGTTGTCTCCTTTCCCCACCACGGCTATGTCGCACTTCACGTAACCTTTGCACCCGGTGGTGATGTCATCAGGGTCAGACAGCATTGCCCATTTATGGTAAAACTGGTGCTCTGTGTTGGAAAGCACCATAATAATATAATATAATATAATATCATATAATATAATATAATATCATATAATATAATATATCATTCCATGTAATATATAATTGTATAATACAATGTTAAATATAATAATAAAAAGCAATTCTTATATCCTCATGATGATCCTCATCATGACCATCATCTTTGTGATTCCACCATTCCACCATAACCAAATCCTTTCCGTTAATAGTTGTTTCCATGCCAACCCACCAGGCTGTGAGTACACCGTGCCAACGTCCATCTTGAAGGTTCCCACCAGCGTGCCACTGCGCAGCAAGTTCTTGGAGTGGATCACCTGAAGATGATGACCGGAGCACATGAGACAGGCAAGAGAACATCAACCAAAAACAACAAGATAGAGAGATAGAGAGATAGAGATAGAGAGATAAATAGATACTGTAGATAGATAGATAGATAGATAGATAGATAGATAGATAGACAAAACAGCGAGGAGCAGTCACATGTTGCTGTGTGTTAGTGTGAACTTACAGAGATCTTTGTTGTGGTGTTATTGTGTACTCACAGAGATCTTTGTTGCGGTGTTAGTGTGTATTCACAGAGATCTTTGTTGTGGTGTTAGTGTGAACACACAGGGATCTTTGTTGTGGTGTTATTGTGTACTCACAGAGATCTTTGTTGTGGTGTTAGTGTGTATTCACAGAGATCTTTGTTGCGGTGTAAGTGTGTACTCACAGAGATCTTTGTTGTGGTGTTAGTGTGTACTCACAGAGATCTTTGTTGTGGTGTAAGTGTGTGAACCCATAGAGTGTGACAGGGCATACTCACAGAGATCTTTAGTATCTTGTCAAACATCACATCTGGTGGCACGTGGAAGTCGAAGACAAAATACTGCAACACAGACGAGAAGATGCATATAACTCTTAACTACTATAACTGATACACTGTAACTGTCCTCATACCCACTACTAGATACTATGGGTGAAATGACAAAGAGTTTTAAGTGTGTTGCTCAAGTCAAGTGTGATGCTCATCAACAAGGCAGCTATAAACACACACACACACACACACAGACACACACACAGACACACACACACACACACACACACACACACACACACACACAGACACACACACACACACACACACACACACACACACACACACACACAGACACATACACATGACAGATTTTCAGATTTTGATCTGGAGAAACACTGCAGTGCACTGCCTCTAGGCAGCCAACCTAGAATTCTCCATTACAGTTTGAAAACAGGCAGAATGTTGCGTGGGGTGTAGATAGGGATGAGAGAGGGCAGGGGGCAGATTGAAAGAGAAGGACAGAAAGTGGAAGATAGAGAGAGATGAGTGGACGAGGAGAGAAAAAAAAACTGAAAGAAAAAAAAGAATGAAAGAAACAGAGCAGAGGGGGAAGAGGGAAGCGAGGCTTAGGAGAGCAGATGTATTTGAACTGCCTTCTCAATGGGCACCTTGAGGACAGAACCCTGCGGACGCCAAGAGGACGCAGAGGATGCCGAAGGAGAGCAAAACAAAGGGGATAAAACAGAAGACTTGGCAACTGCGGGATTTTCTCACTCCTTGGGATGTCAATCAAACTCTCTCTGATGACTCTCCATGGGGACATTCCAGACAGGAGCATTAGCCAATCAAAGCCCATCATATCTCCACATTTCATCGCCTTGGCTGGAGTTTCCTGAGGGATCAACCCAGCTTTCTCCTAACAAATGAGGCAGCTTGAGCAGGAGCTGCCATTTTGGCTCTACTGTTTCCTATGGGATAAGCCAGCTTCCTCCAGATAGATGAAGCAGCTTGATTAGGAACTGTCTTTTATGGCTTTGCTTTGGCTTTGCTATTGCCTGTGCGACAATCCAGCCTGCTCTGGTGAAATGATGCAGTTTGATCAGGAACCACCATTTTGGATCTGTTGCATCCTGAGGGATTAGCACTCTGACCCTGATAGATGAAGCAGTTTGACCTTGTGCCCAACCTCCTCTCGAAGAATGGTTTGGCTTGATCAGTTTAATTGAGTTCATTACACTGAGGAATGAGCTCTTCTCAGCTCTGGATGTGAGAGAGAGAGAGTGTGTGTGTGTGTGTGTGTGTGTGAGTGTGGGGGGGGGGGGGGTAGTCTGTGGGGAGCTGTTACCCACTCACTCCACACACTGGGCAACAGGCCAGCCCATTAATACTGACAACAGTCAACATTTTACTCCCCCACTCCAGCAGAGGCTGTAGGGAGATGGGCTTTGCTGAACTTACTGGAGTGAGGAGAACAACAGGCCTTGACACTAAAGGGATGCAGGGGAATAGAGTAGGCCAAGAGAAAATGTGCAGAGAATGAGACAAAGGGAAGGATGCTGCTCTACGAGTTTGGAACGGTATGGAATGATACAGTGCCACGAGTTCTACGAGGAGCTCTTAACCCACTGTGGACAGACATTTTTGGGGAAGTAGCTGGTCTCTCCTGACTGAAGTAGGGGCAAGTAGTGATATTTCACATAGTAGCATGGGGGGGGGGGGGTAGGAGAACTAAGGGCAGTTAGTAATTTCTCACCTCGTTGTAGTAAGGGCAGTTAGTGATTTCTCACCTTGTTGTGGTAGGGGCAGTTAGCTAGCTCACCTCGTTGTAGTAGGGGCAGTTGGTGGACTCCTTCATGGACGTGTACTTCTTGTCGTCTCCAATCTCGACACACACCACAGGGTCCATGTTCAACCCCACAAGCTGACGCGCCTCGATTACTGTCACACTGATCTGGGAGAGGAGTAGAGGGAGAAGAAACTCGAGTAGAGAGTAACAACAGTAAACACAAACATCAGTAAACAAGACAACATATACCATGATGCTCACACAACCCTGACCCTCTTCCCCTTGCTAACCCAGAATCCCCCTGGGTCCCTGAGGCCTAACACACATCTGTATATAAGAAACAGTGCTAACAGGGCATGTCTACACCAATCCCAGCATGGTCGTTTGATTGCTATGCCTGACACCTTCTCTGCTAGCCTGGTATCACCAAACGCATTCACTTCCTGAATAGGGTCTGGGAACACATCCAGAATGTTTCCGATCGTAACATCCTAATGGACATAGACTTTGCATTAACTTTGAAACCATTGGTCCAGCCTAACCAATCACATTGGTCAGATACTTCTAACCCCTTACCTTTGCAAACTGATAATAAACCGCATTGCCAGTAAGGAAACAATGTAATTACATTTCCTGTATAAATGTACCGGCTAAAGTTCCATGATGCTTGCTGGTGTTGCTACTATCGTTGTAATAGTTTCCTTTAGCTCCACCACTACCACTTTCAATCTTCAAACTGTAACGTTAACCCCTCTGGTCTCTAATTGATTCATCATACTGGTGCCTGAGGGAAACGCTGATACATTGGGTGTTCCCAGACTGATATCTCAGTGAAAGACAATTAGCTAAGATAAACCATGCAAGCGGGTCTTGCCAGGCTATCCTTCTGCGGCTGCTGTTTTGGGAGATGGGCACTGCAGCGGGCAGTAGACACCTCCTCCGCTGTTCTGGGAGTTGGACAGGTTCAGCAGAGGTGTGGGGATCTCACGCAGACAGTGGAAGCCAGCATGTCCCTCAGACACATGAATGTGCACTGGCACTCATGTTTGCAAATCAGGCTGAATTACGAAACACCGCAGTGAGCGTGTGCTTCAGATGAGGGAGAGGAG
>NC_055962.1:9815445-9845445 GCF_018492685.1 Alosa sapidissima
GATAACACTAGACCAATGTTTACTCCACTCACATCCATCTGGGATCGCTTCCGTTGAGAGTGATTTCGCCCACTTTTTTAGTGGTGGTGGAAATTGGATGAATAAGGCAACATTTCAGCTCTTACTATCCTGTAGTTTTTATTATAGGCTACCAATATTCCACAAGGATAAGTTGATAAGTTAACAAAAACAGGAAGGAAGAAATAAAGCATTTGAAATGTATCCCACAATTACACTAAGAGGCATATTGAACTATTGTTTACATGCTTTTTCTGCATGGGTCAGCTATCATGTTGTTTGGTGATTTGCTCCTTTACTACACCCACTTCTGAGCAAACAAGGCATATAGGTTGATCATGTAGCCTACTGCTGTCATATAGCCTACTGTTCTTTCTTACATAAAATAATTTTAATTCATATGGTTAACTCTATTATCCTTTCTACTTGTCCCTGTAGTCATAGCGAATTTCAGGCTCATAATTTTCAGCGGGGGACTGGCTGATCTGCTGCTCAGAGGCTACTTTTATTTTTAGGCCTAGGCTACTGCATACATAGATCAAGCTTGAGTTTTGTTATCAATATTTGCATAATATTTGCAAAGTCTATGAATCGCCATATTGGATGATACAAAAAGGCTAATTTTTTTAATTAATTGAATATGTTGCTTGCGAATAGGTTGACAACGCTACAACGTCCAGTATTAGCCCAATAATTAGGCTACGGCGCTATAATCATGGCTAATTTACCAGTTGCCACTTATTCTGTCCTCTTCAAAAAAAATCTGGAAGCTTGGCACATTTGGCAGCATTTTCCTCCAATACTTTTCGTCTTTTTTACCTGGCCTTTCCAGTCCCTCATGGCCTCTTTCTACCATCCATCCTCCCTGACGCTTATCACTACGGTAGGGCCGGCCCAGCTGGTATCTGAGAAAACTTTTTAGAAAAGACAGACTATATGGACCCAACTATTAACTCTTCTTGGGAGGGGAAAACAACCCATGCAGAGGCTGCGGTGTTAGGCATAGGATGCGAACGTGTGTAGCCAACTTTAAGACTGTCGTCCCAGGAGGTAATGTGGGAACCGCTGTATTTCTCAGGCGAAAGAGCTTTTTGGGCGATTTTTTTCGACCTCCAGCGAAGTTCACTAAAATACAGACCGCCGAGACGTGATCAGCTTTCTGCAGATTCTCAACAGGTGTGCTCACATCCAACCCCAGAAATTCCAGCCACAGCTTTAGCCTTTCTAGTAGGGGAGATTATGTGAAAAATCGTTACGCGGTGGATAGAAGCATGAAATGTGGTAGATATGTTCCTTGGGTGATCCTAAGACATCCTAGAAGGGGTGCCCAAAAATATCTCAAACAGGAAGTGAGATTTTGAAGAAATTCAAAATGGCCGCCAATACAAATGACAGCTGATTCAAAAGCCACCTTCACAACCTCCTAAAAGCTTGAAATTTGGTATACATGTTCCTTGGATGACCCTAAGACATCCTAGAAGGGATGCCCAAAAAAATCTCAAACAGGAAGTGAATTTTTTAAAAATTGAAAAATGCCGCACTCCCCGCCACAAAATTGGCAGCTGATTCAAACACTACCTAAACAACCTCTTAAAAGCGTATATATATTCCTTGGGTGACCCTAAGACATCATAGAAGGGGTGACCAAACATATCTCAAACAGGAAGTGAGATTTTGAAGAAATTCAAAATGGCCACCCATATAATTGACAGCTGATTCAGAGGCCACTTAAACAACCTCCTAAAAGCTTGAAATTTGATATATGTCCCTTGGGTCTACGTTATCCTGGAAGATTACTCAAAGAAATCTTAAACGGGAAGTGAATTTTTAAAGAAATTGAAAAAAGGCTGCACTGCCTATCCACACAATTGGCAGCTATTTCAAAGGCCACCTAAACAACCTCCTAAAAGCATGAAATTAGGTATAAGTGTCATAGATATGTCTCTGTTTTAAGCAGACAATACGGCTACACTATGGCTATATCCACCAATTGTCTCAAGGATACTATAAACACAGACACTCAAGCACCTCAGACAGACCTCATAAAAAGCATACAATTAAGCACACATGTCCCCTGCAACTTCTTAAGACACAGTAAAACACCACACTAGATTACATTAGTCCTAGTCTACATACGGCATATTTGCATCTATTCACATGCTCTGGCACATTGGCATAATACTGTGCAAGGCAACCCAGCATCGGCACTTTCGAGAGCAGAGAGGCTCACCTTTGCTGCCACATTTAAGAGGTTCTCTACATACTTTGGCTGCCTCTGGTAAAAGTGTCCATAAAGGTGTCCAAAAATAATCTAATTGGGTCCATCCATATTTTTCAGGAGAAGGCATTGACTGGGTAGCCTGCAGACCTTTGGACCAAATGCTAGCTTGGTACACTGCTCTATTTGAATGCTGTATCAGTGCAGCCTGTGTGGGAGGAATATTTTTCATTGAGAGACATATTTGAGAAAACAAGTCCTTCCTGAAATCATGGACTTTTTCAAGATCCGTTTTCTTATCGTAAAGAACACAAGTGTACTTCTCCAGCAATGCAAACATGTTTGATTCCTGGCTAAGTAGTTGAAAAGGATTTGCTGTCATAGCAATGAAGGCATCCTTTACTTCTGGAAATGGTTTCCATGCAGCCCACCCTTTAGAAGGAGTCTGCTGTTCCAGAGGTAGCCACCCCATTATCACATAGTGCAGTTGTTCAACTACTTCCATCTAAAAGTTATTCGATTGTGTTCCATAGAGCCATCTCTATGTGTAACCCACCAAGCATCACAAACCTCTCTCCATAACAGTCTGGATCTCTGGATCACTCCACTGAACCATTTTTGTAAATATAGTGGTTGGTCAAATGCCATAACTGGGACCTGGCCGGAATTTAGGTTCTCTGTCAATTGTTTTACAACATTCATACCATGTCTGACCATAGCAAAGCTGGCAGCTTTTTCATGAAAGAGAGGAAGGAGTGAGTTTATAGCAGGTGGGTCAGACAGTTCTGGCTGAAGTGAAGCATCAGTTTGATTGCATGCTCACCCCACTTTTCCTCCTCTGTTATTGCCCATGGTAAGTTCGGTTTGGTTAACTTTTGGCACTAAGATGGCCTTTGGTTGACAAGTAACAGCTGGAATTGTAGTGTATACTTCTCTGAGTACTCTCAGTACTACTCAATGTACATACTGCACATCTAAATACTAGCTGGCTACCGTTACTGTAGTACAAATCAAAATTTCGTAGCTTCTAATGTTATTCCCGAAATAACGGTACAATACCCCCCAGGAAGCCCCACAGATTCACAAATACGCACCCCAGGCGATCATGGGGACACAATTAGCCTAGGGATGCCTTTGTTTGCCTAGATTTAGCTTGATAATTGGAACCCAGCTAGTGGTTCTACATTGGCTAATGCTAACGCTAACACTGGCATAACATTTGGTCAATGAGTTGTGCCCCTATTTAGGGCTTGATCTCTGATCATGTGGACATTTTAGCAATAAACTGTCTTTTGAAAATTATTAAGTGATTCTTCCAAAAGTTTTTAAAAATATTTATGTTATGCATACATAAATAATTAACTTCTCAGATGAGGATTAATTTGGGGAGTCATGTCATTCTGACCATTTTAAGCCTGTTTTCCCCCCTTTAAAGCTGTATAAAAGGCATGTAAGATTATTTTCATGGGTTATCTTGCACATATTATTTGTTAACCATCTCTATATATATCAAATGTAAAATAATAAAGTAGCAGAATAAACCATGATGCCCAACTATGTAATGTTTTATTATCCTTGGGTCGTTTTAGGTGGCCATCTTGGATTTTCCCTTAAAAAATGACCTAAATGAACCAGAAATGTTGGGCACCCCTTCTCAAATGATGAGATACATCATAAAGAGTGTCTGTACCAATTTTGGTGCTTCTATCCACTGCGTAACGATTAGGCCCTTTTTTGTTGATAATCCCCCCCTACTATTCTGGATCGTTGAAAGGAAGTCTGTGACAACTTTTTTTGCTATGAATTTTCCCGCAATTCGGAACTGCACAAAATCGCCTCATTTTTAGCTGTCTGTTGCAAAATACTCCTCTGCTTGTTCTGTGTATTCAATGAAATGCCAGTGGTTTGCTTGTAATTGGCAAGACGGTGTAAGGTGCATTATCGCCACCAACTGGGCTGGAGTGTCTATTATTCAAGCTCTCAACGGAGGAATGTACGGGTGTGAGGCGTTTGGAAAAATAGCTCCACAGTTTTGCAACGCATGGTAAAACACCTGTTGGAAAGCATCTTTTGTAGCGATTTTTGTGTGAGCATATCAGCGAACACCCCTGACCACTCGGTGAGTTTCACGTCTTTGTAAACAAAAGTTTAATGCGTTTTAGGAAGGATTGTTCCAGTGCACCTATGCAGTGTTGTGGAGGAGGGGGGGCGCTACCACAGAAACCGGAAATTCTCAGGACAGCAGCATGTGTCCAAATTTCAATCTTAAACGTTCTATTTAATCATAAACTATCTGAAAACAGGACTTTAAGTGTAAAGTACCGAACCTGTCCTTTAATAGAGGACGGACAAGTGGCTTATTCAATCATATGCAAGGATTTTTGATAAGGCCCAGCCTTCTGAAACCCCACTCCAATTGATCGATCCCAGATGGATTAGTGGAGCTAGGCGGAACGAAATTCATCTGGCGAGAGTCAAGTTAGTCTCATCATCCATTGCAGTGAAATGGAAAATAATGAATCAAGACAGTACTGAGCACAACTAAATACTGATATTCATCCCAGGGGAAAATATTGCTTCTTACAACAGTCTCATCTTTCAGAAACAAAATTTAGAAAATGAACTGCTATCCTAATACTTTGTGTCCCTTAATGTGCTTAAGAAATTATAAGGTGGCTTGTAACAAATTATTATTATTATTGATATCTACCGTCAAAATCTTCCAAAATATTTAGATATTATTTTTTGCCCACCCCTAACTTCAACTGAACAGATAACAATGGACATGCCACATTACATCAAAACTGGAAGACAATGCTAGTCTTCAGGGTCACAGAAATTGCTAGGAGAAAGTGGACAACACCTTGTCCATGAAGGGAAAAATAGCAAGGGCCACAGTTAACAGTCATACTAACTTATGGAAAGTCACAACAGCAAAGAAAGGTATAATTTACAGCTGGAAGTAGCACTGCTTGTACTGTGGAAAGGACTGCATGGGTCATATTGAAAGAGATATTGGTTAGGTCATGACTATGCTAGTGGAAGTATTTCACTGTTATGTAACTGCTAAGCACATTTGCATACAGTAATTGCAATCAGATTCTTGATTCTTATATACAAAGGAGGAGTATTATACTCATTGTGCTGTAGATAGGGACTCCCAATGTCAAAAACAACCAAGTTGTGCAACATAAAAAAAGTTCACTATATTTACAGTAATTGAATTGAACATGGCATGTTGATTAGCATGTCTCCACCGTCTATAACCTTTCATGTCAGGGGATGAAACTGACCTTAACCTTTGACCCCATGGCCCTGAGTCCCTAAGTTCATCTAACTTGTATAGACAATAAATGTACTAGAGTTAATGAAGATCCATCAGTCTGCTTTGGAGATATGAACCAAATACTGCATGTGAGTGCATTTGTGTGACCCCTTGTAACCTTGACCTTTGACCTCAAGACCTAAATTGTCTTGCCAGCACTTGTAGTGACAACTTGTAGTGGGTAAGTAGACCAAGTTTGATGAATATCTTTCAATTGGCTTAAGAGATATCAGCTTATATCAAGATGTACTAACATATGTTTTTGGCCCAAAAATCATTGTGCCATGATCCATTCAATCAAAGTACACCAGGTTTCAAAATACTGGCAATTGTTGACATTACAAAAACTGCATAGACTTTTATGTTTCAGTTTTACAGGTATTTGCATTTCTGGTTGGGAACTGTATGTCCACATGTAATGTTCACATTCAAAAGCATTCTAGTAAAAAGCAAATACGTTTTTTTTTTCCTTTACTGTTTACTACAGGAGGTTCAGTAGAAATACTGTTTACAGTATGATAGAACAGAAAAAGTTTACAGTATTGCTTACAGGGAACAAAATATCCATGAAACACACAAGAGCATTCCAAACAAAAATACAACATCAAAAAGCCCAGATAAAAAGGGGGGGAACTAAAAAAAGCACAAAACTACTGTATCTAATCTCTGCGATCTTCAGGGTTAGGGCACATGTTTTTATAAACATCGTATCTGATATTATAGTAACCAAGGCGATGGAATAAAACCGCTTGGTAGCAGAAGCAGAGGTTTTTATACTGTATCTAAGGTTTGGAATATTGTTTTTGCTATTGTGGGATGTTGTGTGTTAACATTCGTAAATACTGCAAAAACAATCCATAATTTTGTTGGGAGGTATAGCTTGTTTGTGAAGAAAATGTAAGCATTGTGGAAATGTGTTCACTGACTGCATATTATGTGAAAATGACATCAAATGTATGAATGGTATGGCCACAAAAGACTGATGCTGTGCTAATTGTGTTTAGAGTTGTGAGTTGTTTAGAGAGAAATGTAACAACTGGTTAGACAAACGCTTGTTAGTGACTGAAAAAAAATGTAATAGGCATTTTAACCTTACAATGCATCCCATAAAAATCATTAAATAATCTGCATCTGAAGAAGGCTGCTGACCTTTTGTTGGAGACGTTGGTGGTTACCGCAGTAACAGAGGCGAGGGAGATGGTGTCGGGGTCGAGGATACCGCCCAGGCGCATGGCCTTGCGATCCAGGTCCTCTGTCTCCAGGACAGCAGCATCGTCTACGCAGGAACCAAAATAGTAACTTAACAACAAGCATCAAATTGCGATAGGGGTTTGCCAGAAAATTCAGAAAAGTCAGTTTAAGACTTACATTAAACACAATGGTTAAAAAGAAAGACAAAATGTTATAAAAACACCTTTTATATCTCAAATATGAGTTTCAAAATTGTTTATCTTAATGAATGTATCTACTTTTGCACTCCATGCATGGTGGTTCCAGCACTAAGTTTTGAGATGGACGTGCATAATTCTTGCTGTACAACCCAGCAATACCTTCCTAAAGATCAAGGATCTTGGGGGGAGGCCAATCTGTTGAAGAGAGCAGACCCCTAGGCTTCAAACTGAGAAGCTTCAAACTCTTGCTCTCCAAAGCTCTCTTACCCTCCAGAAAACTCTGCTTCCTGAGCCACCCCCCGAGGCTCATTTTAGTCTGTTTGGAAAAAAGCGTCTGCCAGATGAATAAATGTTTATGTAAATGAAAGTATAAGACCATGGGATTACCTGCTCTCTTGTGGTCATCTTTGGAGATGCGAGTTTTCCCGAGCTTCATGGCAGAGAAGACGCCTTTCCCTGCTCTGGAGACACACACACACACACACACACACACACACACACCTCTGTCAGATCACAATTCTAGCAAACACACACATTTACACACCTCTATAAAGGTGGGGAAGGGGTAAGGCCTGACACCTTTCCTCTTCCCTATAGGTGCATGTAAACACTACACTGTTCAAATCAGACTTTGCAGCAATCCGTCCCCGTCCCCCCTCTGTTTCTACACATTCATTCAGACGCTGTTCAAATAAGCACTTTCAGCAAGCTCTACCTTCCTCTCCACTCAAATTCCAATTCACAGCAAACCTCTCCAATTCTCTGGAGAGGTGGCCAAACATTCCCACAAAATTACTGAAATGTCAATTCATCGCAAGGCTGGTGTTTCTCTCAACAATCAGTTGTATATTTGAGCACCGCTAAAAGTCACAGTTTTCAGCTTTCTCCTTCTCTGGAGAGGATACTAGACTTGTACCCCAACAGGTTACTGCAAATTGTCTTCCTCCTTATAGATCAGGAGTGCATCCAGACCATCTCTTTCAGAAAAGCTCTCCCTCTTTTCTATAGAGAGGACAGCATTCTCTCGCCCAAATCAAATCTCATTTTACTCAAGGGACGCCCTTAAGGGTGCAACAAATGTTCAGGCACCATTAAAGCACCATTTTACAGCAAGCCCTCCTTCTTCTCCAGGGAACAAAGTGAGTAGCAGCACTCAAATATCCACTTAGAGCTGAAGCACACTTTAGATCCTGGTAGGATTTTACACCACCCAGGTGAGTCATAATGCTTCAGCACAATTACTCTGGAAAACGGCTGACCGGTAGGAGCAAGCAGACCCTCTCCAAGATGTGCATTATTACCCAAATTGCACTGGTTCACAAGGCAAAGATAAAACCTGGCTCTTAGAAAAGTTCTAGATTATCCTTTTCTTAATTCTAGATTATCCTTTCAACGTAAGCAATTCTTTAGACTATAACTGTTTGTATGATTTATGGTGTAACAGAATTGTTGATAACGTTTATTGGCAGTTAATAACATATGCATTAGCTTGCCTTCATACCAGCACTAGTGTCAAAGTCACACCCTAAAACCATGTAGTTAAAATACAAAGGCGAACAAATTCCTCATATCCTTCAACAAAACCTCTGAATCCATATTTGCACATATTCCTCAGGATAATCCATATCTATGTACAGTATACTCTCTCTAGCTCTGTCATCTGATTGGTTCCTAGGTTTTTACAGGTGAAATGTCACAAAGGAAATGGAGGGAAATAATCTACGACTCTGGCTACAGATAGATAAGCAAATAAATATACATATGGAATATATAGATGTAAATATAAACTCAGTAGGAACACTAGGTCCACACCTCACCCCTGATCTTCCTGTTCTTTCATATCTCTCTCTCTCTCTCTCTCTCTGTCTCTCTCTGTTTCTATCTGTCTGGATGGAAAAAGGCTGTGATAAGCATCATGGCAGGACGGTCAGTCCGTCTCACTTCAGGACCCCTGGCACACAGTGGCCCCCGGGTTCCTGTGACTCCGCGGATATTATATGGATCAGATATCAGTGCCCACACAAAGCCACGCTGGCGTCATCGAGCGGGCCGACAAATGAGCGTCGTTAATTATTCATCATAACGCACAGGACGGTCCAACTGGCCGCGGATGTGAGTCCGTGTCCGAGAGAGGATGAAAGGATTTTTGCTTGGCTCAATCATTCTGTTCCGACCCCCTCCGTAAGCTTCTCAAAAACGAGGGGAAAAGTCTGTGGGGTGTCTCATTACTTTGAACTCAGGATAACTCAGGAAGTCAAAAACACTGACAGAGAGTGTGCAGATCACTTGAAGAGAATAACTGCTCCTGATTTACGCATTTGGACACTGCAACATGACATCAATCAAAACAAACAACATAGCAAACAACATAGAGTATAACAGTACTGCAAGATACACACCTAACATTAGCTACTTTCAGAATATTAAATGACTTACAATATTCCATATCAGTTCAAACAGGTTTGACAACATGGTCTCTGATTTTTGCTCATTGTTGTCTTAAGTGTCTACCATCGTTTCATCATACAAAAGTGTCAACACAAAAGGCAGGCTATATATGAAATGCTGTTTTTTGTCACAATTTTCTCTTCATGATTGAAAAGGCATATCTCATGAACGATATGAGATATCCAGCTGAAACGTTTGTAAGACTTGGTCAACTCTTTAGACAAAACCCCTTTCGGTCCTTTCTAATAGAGAATTCGGTTACACTTTACTTGACAGTATCGACAAAAGAGTGACATGACACTGTCATGAATGTGTCATAAACAAGTCATACACATTTATGACATAACACTTCTGTTATTAGGTGACATTCGGTTTTTGTCATAACAAATTAGGGTTAGGATTAGGTTTAGGTTTAGGTTTAGGTTAGAGTTAGGGTTAGGGTTCATGTGTCATGAGAGTGTCATATGTTTATGACAGTGTCATGTCACTCTTATGTCGATACTGTCAAGTAAAGTGTTACCTAGAATTCTATAGAATTCTGAATTTAATTTTGTGAATCTGCAGTCAACTACTGACATGTATGGATACCCAACAAATAAAGTTCATACAACTGCCAATATAAAACCAGTGCATCTTAAAATCACATTTATCTCAAAAGTACTGAAAAGAGTCCACAGCCATGTCTTACACAGCATTAACGACTGTGCCTCAAAAGCTGCTGAGGTGCAGTGTTAGTCTGATTCTGAGTCTGAACAGTTTAATATCAACAACGCAGACGTTGACAAAGTCTAATTTCCAATCTCTACACAATTCACAGAAAAAGTCCCCAAAGACAGAAAGTATTACTGTACATAATGTTAGCAACCTACCTCTCAGGTACACCAGGTGAAGAGGAGGAAATGGGAGGTGAAATCAGACACAGCTGATACGTACCATGTGCTCAAACACCATCAGATACAACACTGATCCACACAGAGAGACTAGTCTCAGCACATGCGTGTGTGTGTGTATGTGTGTGTGTGTGTGTGTGTGTGTGCAAGAAGACAGGTATAAAACTCAGGTGTGTGTGGCCACCAGGTGGGCTCTTTAGTTGTCTGTGTGGAGAGGAGGAGGAGGAGGAGAAAGACAGGTGGAAGAGAAGACAGGGAGGGGCAGACTGGTACCACGGCAGAAAGGTCTGGAATGAGACAGGGATGCGAATGAGCTAGAGTGAACTAGAAAGGACCTCTGAGCCAAAGACACGCACCAGCACACTCATTCACACACACACACCTAAGTGTGCACACTCGCACACACACACAGTCATGCACTTGGGGAAATATCCACACATAAGCACACATACAATCATATTTCTGATGCACTAGTGTTTTTTATCATACATGTAGACTTTATCAAATGTTTTTTTATTCACATGTCCACACACTTCACATACGGTACATTTTATACAGGAACTCCACTGTTTTTATACTGGCACTCCTACCCATGTTAAAGAACACCTAATGGATGCTGTGCTGAAGCCTAAGTAGTACTTATGGTACTCAATGGCTATGAAACGTTTCTGGGTTCAGAGGAACATGTCTGGGTTGAGGGTTCCTCACCCTAGAGTGCTATCAGCTAGAAAACCCCTTCAGACACAGAACTATACAGGAATGCACAGGTGATTAGTGCAGAACCAAAGAGATCATTCTGGCAGAAGTATGCAGGGGAACCATAATTAAGAACCTTTACTGTAATGTTATGTCAAGGCTAAGTTCCCTCGAGGTGCTCTGGAGAACCTAAAGTCTTATCCAGTGTGGAACAACTGAAAAACCTGTATATGTGTGTACGTGTGTGTCTTTTTCTTGTGCAGGAACCAGAGAGGTGTGTGAAGCTGATGGGCGCTGACCCACGGTGAAAAGCCAAGGACTTGGTCCAGGCAGCTGGCAGGCCAGCCGCTCGCCTGGCGTAATTAAGCGGAGAAGAAACTCGAGCCTGATGAATTTTCACGGCTGGGGCCGATGCCACCGGGGCTTTCTCTCAAGGGGACGGTCTCAGGGGGACGATAAAACTGCGTGACGTTACAGCACAATGACACTAACGCTACAGGTCCACTGCAGGGCTGCTCAGGGAGAAGTAGGCCTGGCTGGCACAACAATTATGTTGTCGACGTATTGGACAATATCCTTTACAGGCCTCAATACTGCCCGACTGTTGGGTTTACATTTTTTTGTCCACTGCAGGGAGAACCATTCACATGGTCAAGCAAACGCATGGTCAGTGGAAGAACAAACAGCTCGTCATAAAGATAAAGGAGAGTAAGTGAGTGAGTGAGTGAGTGAGTGAGTCAGTCAGTGAGTGAGTGAGCGAGTATATTCTGTCATTAATATATAACCATGAGTGTTCTAGATCTGTTCTTTTTATTGTCTTGGCTTCTCTTTGCAACATTGTGCTGGGCTTTACCTGCTCTAGATACACTGGATTAATATTGGATCAACTCAGTCAACTCGGTGTCTCCATTTGAAATTAAGGAGACAGTTTTTAATAGCATACTTCACACACAACAAACAGCATCTATTTCCTAAACACTTCTGTCTGATACACAGACAGCATGGTGAAGTCCTGAACGCTAATGTCTGATACACAGACAGCATGGTGAAGCCATGAACCCTGGTGTGATGAGTGTTATGGATGCATGCCCTGGGGGAAGTCTTGGAAGTCCTCAGGGAAGTGTGACTGGGGACTCATTGGGTCTATTAGCAGCCGCTCAGGTCTCCATGATCCCTGCCCCACACAATGCTTTCAGGCAGACAGGTAGATAGAAACTGAAGCTGCCATACACCAACACTAAAGTCACAACACTCACAGCACTGCACACACACACACACACACACACACACACACACACACACACACACACACACACACACACACACACATACACACAGACACAGACACACACACACACACAACAATACTATCAACAACAAGACAAAGAGACATCAATGAGAGAGAGTGAGACAGAGAGAGAAATACAGTAATGCCAGTAAAGGACAGAGAGAGGGGGGGGGCATGATCACGCTCCTCAAAAAAGATCTGCTTAGTTTCTGTTTGCCACTCCTGTGTATCTTTGCTGCACATTTGCTGCATTCAAAGGCAGAGAGACTATCAGAGAGAGAGAGAGAGAGAGAGAGAGAGAGAGAGAGAGAAAGGGAGTCTATGAAAACAAACTAAAGGTCAACCAATTCATGTGCTGGTGCGTTACATCTTTTTCTCCAAACATAATTTGTTATTTTATTATAAACTGACAGATTTCTTAAAGGTCATGCTGTTATGCTGTGTGTGTGTGGGGGGGTGTATTTGTGTGCATTTCTGTGTGCATTTGTTAGGGAAGTTAGGTGCAGAATGAATAGAAAAGCAAACTTAAACTTGAACTAAAGAAACACTGACAGGCGTGCCCTGTTCCTCTTCCGCTGAGAGAAATGTCTTATTACAAAAACAGGAACAGATACATTGGGGTTTCAATATGTATATTATATCATCAGTCATTTCACACAATTGCACACACACACACAAACACACACACACACACACACACACACACACACACACACACACACACACACACACACACAAACACACACACACACACACACACACACACACACACACACAGTAGCATGACACATGACCCAAAACCTGGTTGGACAACCTGTCACCCTCTCAATGTCAGGTTGTCATTAAGACCACTGATGCTTCACAGATGCTTCACACACACACACACACACACACACACACACACACACACACACACACACACACACACACACACACACACACAAAGACACACACACAAAGACACACACACACACCAAGCGCATGATCAGGAATAACATTGCAGACCACCTGCACTGCACCACTTACATATGTGTGTGTGTGTGTGTGTGTGTGTGAGAGAGAGAGAGAGAAAGAGAGAGCAAGAGAAACAGACAGAAAGAAAGAGGGAGTGTTTCTGATGTAAGGTGAGGTAGAATATTTCATTTTATTTTCCCAGAGGAAAATCAGCTCTGGGAATAGAAGACTACAGAGGGGGCTCCTCTGTCCTCGTTATAGGGGTGCTCACTCACTGACCACCTCTATAATGCATGACCACAAAGCTCTGCTCTGCTCTCGTCCCCTCTCATCATCTCTCTAGAGGTCTCTTCTGCTCCGTTCCGTTCTGTTGGGTTCCGTTCTTTTCTGTTCTGCCCCCCTCTCGCCCCCTCTCCTCATCTCTCTACTGTTCTCCTCTGCTCTGCTCTGTTCTGTTCGGTTCTGTTGGGGTCCGTTCTTTTCTTTCCTGTGCTATTCTGCTCTGGAGGTTCTGTGTCATTTCACATTCCTGTGGAATTCAGAATGTGCTGCAGGACATCCAGAGGGATTGTGGAATGGCCACAGACACCTCATCATTCCAAACAGAGGGGCATCCTGGGACTTGAGCGGAGTACTGTTATTTATGTATGTATGGTAATGGTGCTCACTGGCACCACTGAGAAGGAGAGGGAGAGAAGCACATTAAAAATACAGCTCACAGCCCGAGTGACCTACATATCATCAGAAGAATTCACACACACACACACACACACAGAGAGTGTGAGAGTGTGTGTGCTTGTGTGTGTGTGTGTGTGTGTGTGGGGGGGGGGGGGGGGGGTGGGGTTGAGAGCTTTGGGTCTGTGAATGATTAAAGGGGTATGAGAGAAATCAGAACACACACATACACACACACACACACACACACACACAGACACACACACACACACATACACACAGACACACACACACACAGACACACACAGACACACACACACACACAGACACGTATACGGGATATCCAGCATCTGTATGTATCCTACACATACAAACACATACATACAGTACATACACACACACACAAACATACACTCTGACCCAGATTACACAATAACACACACTAACACATCGCTCTGAACCTGATTACTGTACACAATAACAGCAGCTACATTTACTCTGGAGTGATACTGTGATTAACCTGTGTACTGTGATAGAAAATGATGGAAAACAGGAAATGACATCAGACACACTCGGCCCTGAGTACACCACAGTACAGAGACACACAGCACAATCTGCCACTGCAAAGCATAAAGTGGAGACAACATCATTCATAGCCAAAGCACCTCAACAAGTTGGAGACAGGAGATGGAGCTGGGTTAGCATGCAGTAGCCAGAAAAGTTGTTGGTTCAATTCCCGGTTGCCGCCGTTGTGCCCTTGACCAAGGTACTTAACCCTGAGTTACTCTGGGGAGAATGGGCCTTGTAATAAATTACATATGTAGGTCACTTTGGATAAAAGCATCAGCCAAAAGGAATAAGTTTAAAAAAATAACGTGAATATAGGCTGCAAGACACAAACCTCACATCACAGCAAGACATGAAAGAACTGATTTATGCAAAGAAAAGGAGGACTGAGATTTGCCCTGAAAAAAAAACTGAAACAAAGTCAGTCAACTAAATCCACTGTCAGGTTATTACTACTGCATTACCACTGGCAGGTTGTTACTACTGCATTACCACTGTCAGGTTATTACTACTGCATTACCACTGTCAGGTTGTTACTACTGCATTACCACTGCCAGGTTATTACTACTGCATTACCAAATATCCTCTATAAACCGCCTGTGCTATTACATCTAGGTTACCACATAAAACTTACTTTTGATGAAATAAACAAGGTATATTTGACCAGGCCCGGTGACATTTAAGAGACAACACAAAGCCCACTTTGTAAATGCAACTGTTAATGTAGGCTACTGTAAACGTACACACACACACACACACACACACACACACACAGACAGACACACAGACACAGACACACACACACAAAGCAGGTCCTTGTACCAGCTGCAGGCTCTCATCTCTGTCCAGCAGGTGGAGAGGAATCTTGTGTAAATTAGGTTCCTGGTGAGGTTGAATAGAACAAAGGCAGCACTGGGTCTGTCTGATTAATTTATGAGCTTTTACACATTTAAATACACAACAACAGATATATCCTGCAGAGGCTCCGAACACACAGTATCTAACATGCTAGAAGCCCATGGGGTTTTCTCTCACACACACACACACACACACACAGACACACACACACACACACACACAGACAGACACACAGACACACAGACACACACACATACACACACACACACACACACACACACACACACACACAATGCTGGACCAACACTACACCACACTATAAGCATATCGGAGCAAATGAGAGCAAAGAGGTACTCCTGCTGTGAAACTGGGAGGGCAGGGGGCACCATACCGACCACAAGACCACCACCACACCACAACAAAACAAGCCTAGAAGCTAGATGCCTAAGATAACAACAGAAAACAGATATATCGCTAAGGAACAAGGACTGCTTTGTAAGCAGATGGCCTGGGTTAGATTCCCCAAACCTGTGAGTGTTTGTAAGTTGCTTTGAAAAAAAAGATGTCAGCTAAATACCTTAGTATAATTTAGACCTGTTCTGCACATTAAATGTTTCACATTACATAAAAAGAGTCTCTGTCGAATGAATACATCTTATGAATATCCCATGATCTCATAAATAAAGACTTGTCACTGGGATATGTGCGCTACACCCTGCACTAACCGAGTTTGAGACCTATTTATCACAACTAAATTATTATTTTGTGCATATCTGTCTGTATTGTAGTGTGTTGTGTCTATTGTTGTGTGGTATGTGATCCTGTCTACAATCAAATTGCCCATATGGGACAAAGAAATAAATTGAACTTGAACTTGAACTTTGCGACGCTTCTGAAATGCCCTGTAACAAATAACTCCAATTTATAGATAAACAAATACACACCTGTTTCAATTGAAAGATAAATGGGCCTTTTTTGCATTTTGCGATTGTGACTGCGTGAATGGGATTTTAAAAGCAAGGCTGCGACCTCTCAGTCATAAATCATAAAAGCATTGTTGTGGTCTGAGAACAAGCAGAAGAAGCGTTCTGCTTTATTCATCCTGTGCACGTAGAGAAAGGGAGCAATACATCATTTTTGGACTCTACACACACACACACACACACACACACACACACACATACACACACACACACACACACACACACACACACACACACACACACACACACACACAGACAGACACACAGACACACACACACAAAGCAGGTCCTTGTACCAAGCTGCAGGCTCTCACCTCTGTCCAGCAGGTGGAGAGGAATCTTGTGTAAATTAGGTTCCTGGTGAGGTTGAATAGAACAAAGGCAGCACTGGGTCTGTCTGATTAATTTATGAGCTTTTACACATTTAAATACACAACAACAGATATATCCTGCAGAGGCTCCGAACATACAGTATCTAACATGCTAGAAGCCCATGGGGTTTTCTCTCACACACACACACACAGACACACACACACACACACACACACACAGACAGACACACAGACACAGACACACAGACACACACACACACACACACACACACACACACACACAATGCTGGTGTTCACACTCATTATTTATGTACTAAATGACCAACACTACACCACACTATAAGCATATCGGAGCAAATGAGAGCAAAGAGGTGCTCCTGCTGTGAAACTGGGAGGGCAGGGGGCACCATACCGACCACAAGACCACCACCACACCACAACAAAACAAGCCTAGAAGCTAGATGCCTAAGATAACAACAGAAAACAGATATATCGCTAAGGAACAAGGACTGCTTTGTAAGCAGATGGCCTGGGTTAGATTCCCCAAACCTGTGAGTGTTTGTAAGTCGCTTTGAAAAAAAAGATGTCAGCTATACCTTAGTATAATTTAGACCTGTTCTGCACATTAAGTGTTTCACATTACATAAAAAGAGTCTCTGTTGAATGAATACATCTTGTGAATATCCCATGATCTCATAAATAAAGACTTGTCACTGGGATATGTGCGCTACACCCTGCACTAACCGAGTTTGAGACCTATTTATCACAACTAAATTATTATTTTGTGCATATCTGTCTGTATTGTAGTGTGTTGTGTCTATTGTTGTGTGGTATGTGATCCTGTCTACAATCAAATTGCCCATATGGGACAAAGAAATAAATTGAACTTGAACTTGAACTTTGCGACACTTCTGAAATGCCCTGTAACAAATAACTCCAATTTATAGATAAACAAATACACACCTGTTTCAATTGAAAGATAAATGGGCCTTTTTTGCATTTTGCGATTGTGACTGCGTGAATGGGATTTTAAAAGCAAGGCTGCGACCTCTCAGTCATAAATCATAAAAGCATTGTTGTGGTCTGAGAACAAGCAGAAGAAGCGTTCTGCTTTATTCATCCTGTAGAGAAAGGGAGCAATACATCATTTTTGGACTCTACACACACACACACACACACACACACACACACACACACACACACACACACACACACACACACATAGAAAGAGAGGCAAAAAGAGAGAGAGAGGGAGAGAGAGAGACAAACAGAGAGAGAAAGAGATAGAAAAAGTGAGGCAAAGAGAGAGTAAGAGAGAGAGAGAATGCAATATGAAAATGGGGTGTATTGTGTCAGTTGTCTATGTTCTGTTGAGTTTGTATTAGACCCTTTTTGGGGTGAGGTCTAAAGCAGTTGTGCTGTTACTCTGTGTTGCTGTGATTTCTCATTACCTTAACAGCACTTCTATAAAACCCCATAGAAACCATCTCCCTAACAGCCTATCAGCTGACTTTCAGCCATAAGTCACAGCAGCTCCCTCAGCCTCCTCCGTGCTCATTACTGACTGGGTGTCTCTAGAACCACTCATCATCATAACCAACACAAACCAACACCATCTTCCTGCTGCTAAAGAACCATTCTCTCATAACGCTCATCATTAGTGTTAGTGTGTAATGATACCAAAATTATTACGTTGATAATAATAACTATCTCGATGCCAAAGTATCCCGATACCAATACTGAAACGAAACCTTGCCAGTAACCTTAAACATTGGTGATACAGCTAATAGAATAGGCCTAGATGACTGATCATGGCACTAACATTCTTAATAAAAAAAAACATAACAAATATGGCTTTTATTAAAAATCTGATTAAAACGCCATTCTTAAGGTTTCAGGCTATCACAATACCTTTTGCGGACACTCTCCATGATGACAGTGGCAACAGAATGAGGTATGACAGGTAGAGGTTCATTTTATCTTGGACGACTGTGACAATACCAACATGGAAAGACTAGTGTGTGTGTGTGTGTGTGTGTGTGCTCCTCTCTGTCTGTCTATCTCTCTCATGTGAAACTGGAGCAGAGGTGAAAAGTGAGGGGTTACGTTGTGCAAGCAGCAGCAGCCAGGGTCCATTCCGACCCACGTTTCCATTCCGACCTGTGGTCATTTGCCTGAATTAAAAGCAAAAGCCCCCATTTCCCCATAATAATAATAATAATAATAATAATAAGGCTGATAAGCTCAGGGTAATTACCCTGCAGACTGAGGATTACATTTAAAGCCCATTCCATGACATCCATCAGAAACCATAAACATGAAGTGGGTAATTTTCCCACTTCACCGTCACCCTTCCACACAACCCCAACATCAGAGATGCACACACAGACACATACACACACTAACACACACTAACACACACACACACACACACACACACACACACACACACACACACACACACACACATACACACACAAACACAAACACAGAGAGATATGTATGTAGACGCAGGAAAGTAGGTATTGTGTTTTTATACAGAAGCATGATGAAAACACACACACACACACACACACAGATAAGTCGGCTGTGTGCTTGTGAACACACTGCAGAGGTGTGAGGGGGAAAAGCTGCTTCATTTAGTGCTACCTGAATGGAATGTGGTGGGTGGGTGGGTAGTGATGTGCAGCCAGGCGCAACCCAAACACCACATCCTTGATACACTAATTATACACAGAGGTGGATTGCATAATCACACACACACACACACACACACACACACACATGAATAGACACACAGACACACACACAGACACACACACGGTATACACTCATGTACGTACATACTCATACAATCTCATGCACAAAGAGTACATACAATCTCATGCACAAAGTACAGACATACTCACATAAAAGATAAATCTCTCTCTCTATCACTCTCTCTCTCTCTGACACACACACAAACATACACACATTGACACACACATACCCACACACACACTGAGCCGGATGAGGAGGAGAGTAAGCAGTAGAATTCGCTCTGAGATGATGAGGACTAGAGCAGCAGATGAATAAATCAGGGAGCCTGATGGCCATTACTGTCTGTTCCTCACATTTAAATCACCTCTAATGGGGTCTTCAGCAGACATCAAACACATCAGCACACACACACACACACACACACACACACATACACACACATGTGTGTGTGTGTGTGTGTGTGTGTGTGTGTGTGTGTGTGTGTTTTTGCGCATGTGCACTTCCGTATATGCATGTGTGCAGTGTGCATGTGCATGTGTGTGTATGTGTGGCTGTGTATTAGCTGGTGCACTGAAGCAGAGGACTTCAGTGTAAATCAATATGACTCCCCATACACCCAGACCTCAGCACTAAATACACCCACCACCACACACTCCTCATTTCTCTGCTCTCAACAGTTACTCATCTGAGCTCAGCAAATGAAACTCAGCCGTGGTGTCCAGTGCGGACTGATAAGAGATGAGCACGAGAGAGCTTTATTACAGTCTTCCCGTAATAGTTCTAGTTCTTCCCGTAATAGTTCTAGTTCTTCAATCAAAGAGGACCAATGAGGCCCAGACATTTCCCAGAAATGATGTCAGGATCTTAAAGAGAGGGTGTATACCTTCAGTTATCATCATCTGATTCATTATCACCATCATCATCATCATCACCAGCAGCATCAGCACCAGCACCAGCATCATCATCACCATCATCATCCTGATAATACTGATCATCATCATCATTATCATCATCATCATCCTCATCATCATTATCATCCTGATCATCATCATCATTATCATCATCATCATCATCATTATCATCATCATCATCATCAGCATCATCATTATCATCATCATCATCATCCTCATCATCATCATCATCAGCATCATCATTATCATCATAGTCATTGTTGTCATCATTTTCATCATCTGTGTGACAGTTCTGATGGCTCTGATGATGGTGATGATGCAAAGGGAAACTAAAGCATAGAGGTCAAGTACTCACTTCCTGAATGTGGGGATGGAGTTCTGGAGAGACCGTCGTCCCGGTGACACCCCTGAACTCTGGCTGTGGCCGGAGAGAAGGCTTTCTGTCTCAAACTGGAATATCCCCTCGGATTCATCCGGAATGTCCAGGAACTCGCCGTCACTCCACACTTTCACACTCATGTCCATCGTCTGGTATCTGATCTCTATGGAAACGGCCGTCTGAGATGATAACAAAATGGAAACAGCAAAGAGAGTAAAACAAAGTTCTTCAACCAAGAAGAGGAAGAGAAAAAAGAGGAGTGATGAAAAAGAGGGAGAAGAAAGTAGGGGAAAAGGAAGAGGAGAAAAAGTAGTGTGTGTGTGTGTATGTTTATGTTTGTGTGTGCATGTGTATGTCTGTGTGTGTGTGTGTATGCGTGTGTGTGTGTGTGGGTGGGTCTTTGTGTGTGTGTGTGCACACGTGTGTGTGTGTGCGCGTGTGTGTGTGTTTGGGAAGGGGGTGGCATGGCTCTGAAATAAGCCCTCTAATGCCTGGAGCTTAGACATTTTAACTCAGACATTCAGTTAATTTTCAGTGACACAGGAGAACAGGGAGGCCATGGATTAACCCTAACTTCTGCGTTACTATGACAACCAACTTGTCCTCATTTTTTGTTGTAAATAAAAATGGTAAATTATTACATATTACATATTATGTGTGTGTGTGTGTGTGTGTGTGTGTGTGTGTGTGTGTGTGTGTGTGTGTGTGTTTGTGTTTGTGTGTGTGTGTGTGGGAGTGTGAGTGTGTATGTGTGTGTGTATAAGAATAGGCGGGTGGGCGAATATATGATATATGGACGTAGAAGAAAGAGTATATGTGTATGTGTTGGAAGAGCTGGCGCGAGAGAGAGAGAGAGAGAGAGAGAGAGAGAGAGAGAGAGAGAGAGAGAGAGAGAGAGAGAGAGAGAGAGAGAGAGAGCGAGCATGTGTGTATGCGGCCAAAGCTAATAAAGGCATGGCTATTTTTTCAAAGACAATAAGCTCACTTTGAGAGTGGAAGTGGGACTGGAACATGTGTGTGTGCTACTCACACCTCTGTGGCTGTGTTGTCATTGATCAGTGTACCCAACACCTCCAGCTGTCCCTCCTCCAGTGTCCAGTGTGTGTGTATATGTGTGTGTGTGTGTGTGTGTGTGTGTGTGTGCATGCATCTGTGTTTGTGTGTGTGTGTTTGTGTGTCTGTGTTTGTGTGTCTGTGTATCTGTGTGTGTGCGTGCGTGCGTGTGTGTATGTGTGTGTGTGTGTGTGTGTGTGTGTGTGTGTGCGCGCATGTGTGTGTGTGTGCGCATGTGTGTGTGTGTGTGTTTGGAGTGTTACTCCCACCTGTATGGCTGTGTTGTTGTCATCGATCAGTGTGTCCGACACCTCCAGCTGTCCCTCTTCCACCACCTTCTGAAGAACCATCCGGAAGGTTCCTATAAACCTGCCAATACACACACACACACACACACACACACACACACACACACACACACACACACACACACACACACACACACACACACACACACACTGATATATCAGATATATCAAACATATCAAATACCATAGGTCAGTTAACACTCTCAAGTTCAACACATGAAATGCACTGAGGTTCCTGTAATAACTTTGACCAGTCTACATCAATCACATATATGTGACATATAATTTACAAATATTTTAGTAATCTGTGACTACAGGTCTCTCTGAGAATATCATTTATAGAGATCAATTATTAATCTAATGTAATATAATCAGAAAGGTGAGCATGTTTGTGTTCCCTTGAGTGTGTGTGCATACATGCATGTATGAGTGTATGTGTGTGTGTGTGTGTGTGTGTGCATGCATATGTGTTTGTGTGTGTGTTTGTGTGTGTGTGTTTGTGTGTCTGTGTTTGTGTGTCTGTGTATCAGGGTTTGGAGTGGGGTCAGATTGGCCTGATCTAAACGATCTGTGTAGCAGCAATAACATACAGCTAAATTGGATACGCACAACAGTGGACAGGTAAACGTCAGCGAGGAGCTAATCATGGACTTAAATGTGCATGCTGAAGTGACTCTACACCATGACGAAACCAGCAAAAAGCTGAACAGCCGGACATGCAGGTATGAGATCCTCCAACACTTCCACTCTCAGCAGCGCAATCAGTGGGTGAACCTGCGCCTCCAAGGTAAACTTGCATGCCTACAGTGCGCGGACCGGACAGTTTCACATTCGGCACTACATAACCCATCTGTTAATGCAGGCATTCAACAATTTGTCATTAAAGCTAGGTTGCAAACACTCCCCACTCAGTATAACCTCTCCCTATGGTATCCACAACATCATGAACCATTCTGCCTTTTACACAACGACAGCACAATAGAATCGACCGCGCACATAATGAACGGTTGCCCAGCATATAAAGCACTCTACATAGCCCGACACGATCGCATTGTCGATATTACAACCAACGAACTACGCAGAGTATATGGACAAAGTGTAATACACACAAACAAAAAAATACAACTGAACTGGTTCACACACTTGAATGACAACTCTCTAGAAAGTGTTCTCAGAGACTCTCCAAACACTCCAGACATTGTTGTTGTTGATGATCTTTTAAAAACTATTGTGATTCTGGAAGTGGGTTGTTGTTTTGACATGTACATTGACCTGTGTTTCTCAGAAAATGTTAAAATACCAGCCATTAACTCCTGCTCTTTCAGTAGGTGGTTATAGCACAAAAAAATGGTTATACTTATTTATGGTAGCCTTGGACATGTTCATAGACTCTGTGTTAGAGGATTGCAAATTGCTGGACTTAACAAGACAAAATCTAAGCAAATAGCCAAATACTGCTCTGTGTCAGCCATCATAGGCAGTCTGCATGTATGGAGAAGGCGGTGCCATCTCTACCCCTGATATGTATTTATCCTGATTTACCTGTAAAGCTGTAAGCACTTGCACAGTGTTTGTGTTGCTGTGTGAGACACAAATGGGCTCTTTATTAATATTTGGAATGCTGTGTTGTTGTAATCAGTATTGGTCATCCCAAATAAATGAATTAAATGTGTGTGTGTGTGTGTGTGTGTGTGTGTGTGTGAGAGAGAGAGAGATGTTTTTTTCCCTTTCTGCTTAGATGCATCTTGAGTGTCATGTGTCAGGGGTTTATCATATCTCTGCGTGTGTATTAGATACTACTGATACTACCATTAATTTTTAATTGTTGATCTCCAAATGTCTGAATACGTTTTTGCTGGCCATACACACACACACACACACACACTGTGAGAGAGAGGCTTTGCAACCCCCAACTCACATTTAAGGGATGGGCGTGTCCAGAAAACTCCAGTGGTTGAAGGGTTGGCAGACAACAAATAGCTCTCGAGTTTTAAGTGATAAAGGTGCAGGTTTATTTACAGTGCGCAGGTGCAATATATGAAATAACAAACAAACAGAAATACTTTGGAAAAGAAAAGAAAACTGGCCATCATAGGCATTACAAACTCACACATTCAGCCTCGCAGCAAGCTGACGCAGTACTCTGCCATTCCAAACTACCTCTCCTTCCACTCTCTCTTTCTCCCTTAAATAGGCCTACCAATCAAAAGTGAATTGGTAGAGCTCACTATCCAACCGGGTGTAATAGATGAGGAATAACTATGGACCTTTTCCATACACATACATAACATATGACACAACACATAATTTTACCATACAAAGTACATAAATGGCCACACATATACTTTACATACAGACAGGTACTTTACATGCAACAATCAGAACAAATAATAAACTAATTAAACACACGCCAACTCACCACCCCCGCGCCAAACAACCCACTTTCCACTGTCCCGGGACAGTGAATAAGGAACTGGCTCCAATGCGGTTCGTGTTTCCCCAGGGGACCAGTATTCGGACGTACCCAGCAGAATGTTGGCAAACAAGATGCGTGAGTGTTGTGTATGTTTCAAAAGTGAGTTTATTGCTACTACGGAATGAACAATGGAGCTGAATCAGTGGGTACCTCACTGTTCGCTATGTATGTTGATAAATAAATGTAGCAGACTGAACTGACATGCATTGTGGTTGTTTTAAATGTAATGTTTGTAGCGGTCGCTAGCACGGTAGGCTTTGAAACGCCGCGGGTCGGTGTATGTGATGCACGTCGGGAACTGTATGCGTTTATCAGTGTATATGCTATGTGGGAGCTGCGTGTAGGGAATTAAGGCTCACTAACGGTGAGACCCGTGAAAGCGAGACCTTCGCTTTTCACATTTCCTCCCCCCTCGGAAGGCTCGTCACTAGGGTGACGAGACAGGAAGTCTGCAACAGGGTTCTGTTTCCCTGCCCTGTACTGAACCTGAAATCTGAATGGCTGCATGGACAAAAACCATCGGGTTATGCGTGCATTTGAGTCTTTCATTTTTCCCAACCACTGCAATGCCCTATGGTCAGTTTCAAGTATAAAGTCTCTACCCAACAGGTAATACTTAAAAGTGTCCAAGGCCCATTTCACTGCCAGGCACTCCAGCTCCACCACAGAGTACCTGGTCTCACGGGGAAAGAGCTTACGGCTTATGTAAGCCACAGGCTTTTGCTGCTCCGCCTCCCCCTGTAGAAGAACCGCCCCCAGTCCGACTCCAGAGGCATCCGTCTGCACAGTAAACTGTCTCTCAAAGTCCGGACTCTGCAGCACGGGCTCACTGAGCAATGTCCTTTTTAAGTCCTGGAAAGCCCGTTCATGCACCTCCTCCCAACGGACCTGTACAGCACCCGCCTTCCGGGTCAGATCGGTGAGAGGTGCTGCTCGGGTAGCAAAGTTCGGGATGAACTCCTGTACCACCCGGCAAGCCCCAAGAACGACCTTATGTCCTTTTTGGTCTGGGGTCGCGGACAGTCCCGGACAGCTTCGACCTTATCCTTTTGAGGCCTTATCACCCCACCTCCAAGAATGTGTCCAAGATACCTGACCTCCTGTTGAGCCAGGGCACATTTTTTTGGCTGGATTGTCAGCCCTGCATTGTGAATGCGCCGCAGCACCTCTGCCAAATGTTCCAGGTGCTCCTGCCAGGTGGCGCTATACACAACTATGTCGTCCAGATATGCCGCTGCAAAGGTACCAGTGCCCTCCAAGACCTGGTCCATTAGTCTTTGGAAGGTGGCTGGCGCCCCCTGCAGGCCAAAAGGCATAACCTTAAACTGGTACAGGCCTTGTGGGGTACGGAAGGCAGTGTATGGCTTAGCTCCCTCAGCCAACGGGACCTGCCAATAACCCTTACAAAGGTCCAAGGTAGAGATGAAGTGAGCCCTTCCAAGGCGCTCTATGAGGTCCTCAAGCCTCGGCATTGGGTACGCATCAAAATTTGACTGAGCATTGACCTGCCTGAAGTCAATGCAAAACCGAATGCTCCCATCTTTCTTTGGCACTAGGACTACTGGGCTGCTCCACCCACTGTAGGAGCGCTCAATGACCCCAAGCTGCTTCATCACCTCCAACTCCTCCTGGAGTGCAGGCAACAAGCGCTCAGGGATTCTGTACATCCTCTGTCTCACCGGCCGGGAGTCTTTCAAGAGGATGTCATGCTCCACCACCGAGGTACACCCCGGCTGCTCAGAAAACAGGCCCTCAGGCATGATGGCCTGCAATTCCAACACCTGCTCAGCAGTCAGGTGTGAGAGGTCCAACTCAGTGGCGGCGACACCCGAAGGGAAAAACTGCTCCGGAGTTTCCTCCTCCTCCACCACTGCTTGCACCATCAGCTGGTGGCTGAGCGGCAACTCCCGTTCATGCCACTCCTTGAGGAGATTGACGTGGAAGACTTGCTTTGTCTTCCGCCTCTCTGGCATCTCCAACTCGTAGGTCACCGGCCCCAGCTGACGTGTAATCCGATAGGGCCCCTGCCATCGGGCCAGAAGCTTGTTCTCCGACGTTGGCAAAAGCAAAAGAACCTGCTGTCCTGTCTTGAAGGTCCTCTGCCTTGCTGACTTGTCGTACCAGCGAGCTTGGGTCTGCTGGGCCTGCTGCATGTTCTCCTCCACAAGACTTGCCATCTCCTCCATTTTGTCCCGCATTCTGAGGACATAGGTGAGCAAGCTGTGGGTCTCGGCAGGCCTTGGCCTCACCCAGGCCTCCCGCAGTAAATCCAGAGGGCCCCTCACCTGGCGCCCGTACAAGAGTTCAAAGGGCGAGAACCCAGTAGAGGCTTGGGGCACCTCCCTGTAGGCGAAGAGGAGGTATGGAAGCCATTGGTCCCAGTCTTTGCCGTTGGCTGCAACAAATTTCCTCAGCATACTCTTCAACGTCCGGTTATACCTCTCCACCAGCCCATCAGTCTGAGGGTGGTAGGGAGTGGTCCGTATTCCCCTTATCCCCAGTAGACTGTACACTTGTCTGAGTGTTTTGGATAGGAATGCCGTGCCCTGGTCTGTGATGATCTCCTCTGGAATGCCTACCCTAGAGATCAACTGAAGCAAGACACGGGCAATCGCCCCAGCTGTGATCTTGCGCAAGGGGAAAGCTTCGGGGTATCGGGTAGCATAATCACACACAACCAGGATGAATCTGTGACCTGACTGCGTTCTCTCCAAGGGCCCTACTATGTCCATCGCTATTCGGCTGAATGGAATTCCAATAATGGGAAGTGATTGCAGAGGGGAAGGCTTAACCTTATGGCTGCTGGTTAGCTGACAGGTGGGACAAGATTTACAGTACTTTTGTACCTCACTGTATAGCCCTGGCCAATAGAACCGCCCAGCTATTCTCTCCAGGGTTTTAACATTACCCAGGTGTCCTGCCCATGGGATATCATGGCCTAAGGCCAGCACCTTGTCTCTGAGACCTTTTGGGACTACCAGCTGCTCAACACCGCCCCCTTCAGGTTGGTGGTACAATAGGCCCGCCCGGATAAAATAGTGTTCCCCAGATAAAGCTGTGGCTAGACCTGTCTTCTTGCCCTCTACCTCTGTCACTTTACTGAAAGGCTCAGTTAAAGACTCATCGTCTTTCTGCAGATCACCAAAGTTACTGGGAAGCTCTGACCAGTCTTTTCCTGTAACCTCTGGAACTGGTCCCTGCTCTCCCATCTTCTGCACTGTTCCCTGCAGTTTTTCTTGTCGCCTCTGTCTGCGACTCTTATGCACCTTGACACACTCAGGGGGGCTAATGTCAGCATGGCTATATGGCATGTCTAGTAGTGTTGTCATATCAGGAGTCTTCTCTGCCTCAGCCTGTGCTTGGGACCGTGTTACCACCATGCTAACTGGCTTGGAGGAATGCACCAGCTCCGGTAGTATCAGCACATCCTGCCCCAACACTACAGGATGGCTTAACCCCTTCACCACACCAGCCGTTAGACAATAGGCCTGTCCTCTGACCTCAAGATAAATCTCTGCCACAGGATAAACATGCTCGTCTCCATTGACACAGCAAACCCTTAGTTGCCCATTCCCCAGCTCATCTGACCTCTCTATCAGATGAGGCTGAACTAAGGTCTGTGTGCTGCCTGTGTCTAGGAGTGCCACTGTAGCTCGGCCATTCACCCTAACTGGGTAGTTTGGACTCTTCCAACATACTGTCCAGCTTCCTTACCAGGTCTAGGTACACTGCACATGCTTGCTCCCTTGGCTTTTCGGACGGGGCAGTCCCTAATCATGTGCCCTGCCTGATTACAAAAGTGACATATGACACTGGCTCTATTCAGGGGGGTTGTATGTGCTGGGGCCTGTCTAGGCTGTGAAGTGGAGGGAGCGGGGTAGGTTTGCCTAGGATGTGTGGTAGAGGGGGAAATGTAGGTCTGTGTGTCAGGTGTCCTACCCTGCCCAAAACCCTTAGGACCAACTCCCCCACTGTATCCCCCAGACTTACCTCCGGCTGCAGGCCGGCTAAAGCTCTGGAACCAGAAGGTCTTTGGTCCTCGACGAGCACCCTGGAATGCCTCCACGAGCTCTGCAGCTTTCTGGCCTGTAGTCGGGTTGTGCTCCTTCACCCAAACACGCACCTCCGGAACCAGGGAACGCAGGTACTGCTCCAGGATGAAGATTTCTCCTATCTCCTCCCCAGTCTTCCCTGCTGGTTTAATCCACTTTCGATAGAGGTCCTTCAGGCGATTGTATAACTCCCTAGGGGTCTCCCCTGGTCGGACTTCGGGATCTCGGAACCGTTGCCTGTAGATCTCCTCGTTGATCTCATACTTTGCTAGTATGGCCTCCTTAACATTACCATAGTCCATGGCCTCTACCATGTCCATAGCCACATAAGCAGCCCGAGCCCGCCCTGTGAGATAAGGCACCAGGTACACGGCCCAGTCGGCTCTCGGCCACCTATAGGCCATGGCCAGTCTCTCAAAGGTGGTGAGATATTGTTCAATGTCATCTCCTTCCTCTAGCCTAGGCACTGCTGCCCTGGTCCAAGCTGCTGGAGTCGGTGCGGCTGGGATGGGTGCTGGATACTGTGGGGCTGCTGGAGGTGCCACTGGAATCTGTGGATCTGCTGGTGGGAACCAAGCATTGTCTGGCACCGGCTGCCTATGTCCATCATCGTCGCCCCTCCGTTCAGCCTCCAGCTCGTCTCTAAAGCTGTTCAGCTGGACTTGGACACTCCGCCACCTCTGCTCCTGCTTGAAGGCCTCGCGCTCCTGGGTCTGTAGGGACTTTGTGATGAGCTTATACAAAGAACCTAGGTCAAACGCCTCTGGTCCTCCTTCTGCTCCCTTCCCAGCTCCTGGCTCTCCTCCTTCGGTTCCGTCCTCACCATCATCACCGGATGGCTTCTCTTGCAGGCCCTCCTGGGCCAGCCGTCTGAACGACATTGCCTGCCTCGTCAGGTATCGTCTCTGGACTCCCTTCTTCTTCAGCTTCCCGGAGGGCGCCACTATCCCACCACTGCCACCAATTGTGAGAGAGAGGCTTTGCAACCCCCAACTCACATTTAAGGGATGGGCGTGTCCAGAAAACTCCAGTGGTTGAAGGGTTGGCAGACAACAAATAGCTCTCGAGTTTTAAGTGATAAAGGTGCAGGTTTATTTACAGTGCGCAGGTGCAATATATGAAATAACAAACAAACAGAAATACTTTGGAAAAGAAAAGAAAACTGGCCATCATAGGCATTACAAACTCACACATTCAGCCTCGCAGCAAGCTGACGCAGTACTCTGCCATTCCAAACTACCTCTCCTTCCACTCTCTCTTTCTCCCTTAAATAGGCCTACCAATCAAAAGTGAATTGGTAGAGCTCACTATCCAACCGGGTGTAATAGATGAGGAATAACTATGGACCTTTTCCATACACATACATAACATATGACACAACACATAATTTTACCATACAAAGTACATAAATGGCCACA
>NC_055962.1:9852945-9855445 GCF_018492685.1 Alosa sapidissima
CAGCACTTCATAAAATTCTCATAGTTTGAGAACTTTAAATTATTTGTAGGATATTCACAACTTGAGCTGTGTATGCAAAGATACAGAATTCAGAGTTCACACATCTTTTAATAAAATATACTTTTGGCACTCCCTGCTAATACTTTTGGGAATGCAAACGTTTTTTTTATTAGTATTATTTAATTTTACACTGATATGGCATGATGACCATATAAATACAGCTAACAATGGTATTAAATTGCAATAGCCTATGATTAAATGTAATAGAATATTCAACTAAGGTAGACTGCTGTTGTTCACAGCACTAAGCTATTTATGGTTACTGATATAGAACTACTCCGAGTCTCTGGCCCTCTCTTGGAGCCAGGCATAGTGAGCTGGCCCTCGGAAGAAAAAGTTTGGGGACCACTGCTCTAGAGTTTTGGAGTATTTATATTTTACCTTGCCATTGTAAATATTTCTTACAGCTTGAGCCCTTCCCCCAGGACACGGTATATGTTGTTTTGGAGCCGAACGACTAGCATCAGGTGAAAGCAATCTCCGAATAATCCGTTTTCACAATTCTCACAATTCTTAGCCACATCGCAAGGCTGGTTTTCCACCTGCAGGGTGCTGCGAGCTATTCTAGGTGCACAATTCTCCCTATTACAAATTTGTTTACCATCAAAATGACTTTGAAGAAAAGCTTGCATAGTGCTGCTTTAATAGCGACTTCGTCAGTACACAGAAAAACAGTGCTTGTCCCCGTCCTCTACCATAACTTGTGGTTCCCATAACTGAACGTGGAGAACTAAACCGCTTGGAATTAAATAGTCCTGACTCCTACTGGACAGGAGCCCTGACACACGCACACCCATATAGATACACACACACACAACCACACACACACAACCACACACACACAACCACATCCACACATACAACCACACACAACGACATCCACACAACCACACACACAACCACACACACACAACACACATGACACATTAACATGGGTGACAAAGCATAGAGATGCGTGCACACACTAACCCCCCCCAACACATACACACACACACACACACAAACACACACACAAATACACACACACACACACACACACACACATTACACACTTAAAAGCTGTGGAAAGGAACTGTCAGCCTTCATCGTGTCCTGTGGAGTGTTTGACACTGTAAAGTGCGGAGCCAGAGGGAATGTGATGGTTTAGATCTGATGGCAGACACACTCGATTAGCAAGCATGATGGGAAATCGTGGCGTGTATGAGGGTTCATGGGGGACAAGCCCTAGCTGGAGCCTCGGTTAGGAGTTGCATATTTGTGGCATGGCTAGCGCTGCATAACATTACTCTCCTCTCAAAGCTATGTCTGTTGGTCATGGAGAGAAATAGAGCAAAACCTCATTGGACTAAGCTCTTTTAAAATGTACTTGATCTCTGTTAAATCAAATCACACTGTACTGCTATTAGCTTATCATTGTGGTGCTATTTGCTTTTATTGCAATGTACTGCTACTTTGCCATTATACTGCTACTTGCTAACTAATACTACCACTACTACTACAACTACTACTACTAATACTATACTACCAATACTACTATAACTACTACTACTACTACTAATACTAATATACGTAAGGGATAATGTATAGAACGCCGGTCATTACTGGGAAAACTAGATGTACCGCAGAGCAGTACAAAATATGACCACCGTCCAGTCCAGCACATGTTTTCCACAAAAATAAGTCATGCTAAAAGGCATATATGACTCTAACTAACTCACTGAATTGCATTATGCACACTCAATTCTCACTGGTATCTGCTAGACAACAAGTACCAAAACATGATTAGTTCATAGATTTCACATGTAAAATTCATTTTATACAACCCCACCCCCATCTTGCCTATTCATAATTCTGAGAAATTCTTGTGTGTATGTGTGCGTGTACATGTTTATGTTTATGTGTGTGGGTGTGTGTGTGTGTGTGTGTGTGCGTGCTTGTGTGTGTGCCTGCGTATGTGCCTGTGTTTGTGCATGTGCATGCATGCGTACATATGTCTACTGTGTGAGTATGTGTCATACGTATGATTACTGTGAATGTATGTGTGTGCGTGTGTATCTGTTTATGCACATGTGTGCACATGGAATGGGTTAAGATGACCTCTGGAGGCAAACATGCGGAAAAAATGTCAATGATATTCACAGAAAACTGTGTCTGCCCTACCCTACTTTCGGGGGGTCCAGTCCAGCGGGGGGGCTACAGATCAAAACGAAAAATGATGGTTTCATGCTATCCATGTGGGGTTACATGCCCACCAAGTTTCGTGTACCCCGGTCTTTCAGTGTCCCGGGAATCCTTGTTGGTGTACGGTCACTAAATGTACACATAAATTATTTTATTGTAAGGCTCCCCATGAACGAAAGTTCACAAAACTTGGCATGCATTCGGAGGGTGTCATAATGATCCTACACTTTCAGTTTCGTGCAGTTTTGACCATGTCAGC
>NC_055962.1:9862945-9910445 GCF_018492685.1 Alosa sapidissima
AACACTCTAGAATGTTCTCTCTGCAGCTGAAGTTTCCAGCTGTAAAGCAGTGTGTCTGCTGTAGGGAGCATCAAAATCCGCATGCATGCACACAAGCAAGCAACCCACACTCACATACACACACACAAACACACACACACACACACACACACACACTGAATACCTGTGAATCCATGCTGAATGATAGTTGCTGGCTAATTAGCTTCATAACTAGCCGATTTAGAATGAAACTCTGTGAAAGAGCACATTTGTCACTGCCCCTGTGAAGACCTGAGAAAAAGAGAAAATACAGGAAACTGTTCCTTTCATCTCAGAAACTCTATCCAGAGAAAAGATTTCAGGGGACTGGTGCCTGACGTCTGTGCCCAGAAGACACTGGTGACCCAGGCAAGAGGGATCCTACAGTTGCTGACCTCATAGTCATAGGCTACATCCACACTATAACATTTCCGTTATAAAACGGCATTTTAAAATGAATGCAATTTCTATCCATATGCACATTTGCAGTTCCGAAACTGAAATGGACTTCTGTCCACACTGGACCCCTGAAATGTGGCTTTCATGACCATTTGCACAACTCATTTAATCTAATTTAATTTATTTATTGAGAATTTAACTGCACTACATATCGTACCAAGGCATCAGCAAGGCCAGTAAATCCTGTACTTTGTTCTTGATGTTACATTCTCGCCAGCAGGCTAGTAGTGAAAGTTGAAGTGAGTCATAAAGAGTAGATGGTGTTTTCTTATTGTTTTCTTCTGGAATAGAGGCATACCATTATCACATGATATGAACACAATGAATTAGGGAAGCAAACAATCAGGAAAGTAACATGGATTTCTAGTCATCGTTTTCAGATGTTTTCAGATTTCCCTGTCCATGTTGAAATGCAAAGTTTTAAAATGAAAATGGGGCCAACAGCATTTTTAAATTGTTTCCATTTCAGTAGCTCGAAAACACCAGAGTAGATGAGAGGCACAAACTTAAGAAAAGTGTTTTGAATTCAGATCAATCCGGCATAGTGTAGACATGGCCTTAGCTCCTCCCACAGCTGCTCATCAATTAACAAGACACTCAGGTGTCAGACTACAGGTTAAGAGTCGGACACTGGCCCCGGCTGTGGTGCGACTGGCTGGGGCACCTGCACCGTACAGGCGACCCGGGTTCGATTCCCACCCCGTGGTCCTTTTCGGATCCCACCCCCACTCTCTCTCCCACTCACTTCCTGTCATTCTCCACTGCCCTGTCTGATTAAAAGCTTAAAAATCCCCCCTTAAAAAAAGGAAAATCTACAAGAAGCCATAGTCTTTGTTCCTGTGAAAATCTTTTTCAATTTCAGATATACATACAGAAGAGGTGTTAAGTTCCTTGTGCTTTACATAGGTGATATCCCACAGTGGCCAATCAACAGCCAAGTCTTACCATGTCACAACATGATGTGGGATATTACAACAACAAAAACAATAACAACAAGTTGGAGGGCATGCATGTCCAGACCTCAGGTCAAAAGGCTGACATCACAAATTCCAACTTAATTGGTCAGGTAGTTTATTAATTTGTTTTGAATTGTTTTTCGAAGTACAGATGTGTATATAACCACCAAAACATATTCTACATATCCAGCAGTGGATTCTCATAGACCCCTATAGAGGAAGAGACTGCAATCTTATACCCTCATCATGACCTTCAAAGGGTGAATACTCTTAGGAAGGCAAGTGCAATGTCAACAACTCTTGTCCTTCTATCTGTGATGCTTTTGATCCTTAAAGGCAGAGTGTAGTCTCCTATCCACACACACTTTTACAAGTTAAGCCTTTGACAGGGAGAATGGAATCTTCTACCCCCATGTACTCCCCCCTTGTCATGTCAAGGTTTTTGTGGGTGTCTATGCAGATGCGTCCTCTCTGTCCCTGACACATACATAGGCGCGCACACACACGCATACACGCATACACACACACACACACACACACACACACACACACTGTAAAGATGTGTTCTTCGGTGACTGAGTCTATTTCTTGCTGTAAGGTCTGTCACTAGAAGTAGACAGCCTGCAATCCACACACACACACACACACGCACACACACACACACACACACACACATACACACACACACACACACACACACACACTGGTAGGAGACAGGCTACATCCTGGCCCTTGACGGGTTATTAGGTTTGGCTGTGCGGCTCAGGCTCCTAATTAGTCCTCTCTGATAAGGAGTAATTTAGCTGCAGTTATCCTTGCCGCTCCACCGCACTGAGAGAGAAAAAAACACACTGCCTCCAACACCTAACGGAAATCTTTCAGGGACAAAAAGCTACACAGTGGATAAAGTACAAGGCAATTCTCCTCAGAGTCTTTTTCAGCTTTTCAGGGAAAAATACCAAAAGCCAATTCTGACCAATGAGACAGACATACATGACCTAGCACCGACATAAGTGGATATAGAATAGAATACATATGTTGATGTGTGCTATTTAAATAACTACATCACTGAGTTCTGTCTGTGACGTGCGTTTTGTTGTGTGAAAGCTCTGATCCACCGTGTCATGATATCATGGAAAGCTCGTTCTGGCTCTCAGACATTATTTTCAAGCTTGAATGTATTCTTTTTTTTAAAAGAATGTATTAACATAAAATCACAGTCTATTCTACTTCAGTGTAATGTGTCAGACTACCATGGAGGTTACAGAGAAACCTGGTTCATTGTTTAAATTCCATGTCAGCTTGATGGCATTACTCATTTCTCCACCGCAATTTCTATATCTTGACAGAGTCTATTTCCTCTTGTGTGTGTATTTTGCTGTATATTGAGTTCTGTTTGCTGTTTATTTACTTCAGACTACAGTATGTACTGTGTGTGAGTATTGAGAATCAATCTACTTAACTCAGGCTGCAATAATATTACACTTGAGAGTGGACGCTACATTTCTGTTGCACAAAAACGTTTTACCAAGAGAGCCCCAGAGAGATGCTCAGTGTGAATTATTCACAATGCTAATCAATACTTCAAATCAAATCAGAGAATCTATTCACCTTCAATTAAGCAATAAACCCCAATAGGTTGTAGCCTGGCTAGCGCCACCACTTCTCAATGAGACGTGGTCTGGGAACCAAACGTTCATTTTCTCGTATTTGAAAAAAATGCCCAGATCCGTTTATTGGGTGCCACAGATGTCTATCAAATGCGTCTGTGCATAGCTCATCATCGTCTTGCTTTCCCACCTGTTCTGTGATTGGTTCCCTATCTCAGGCGAAAATTTGCTCCATGGTCTCCAGGCTGCCATGGTCTCACTGTAGCAGCGTGAATCAAATCGCGCGCAAGGCAGCATGGGAACACCCAGGCTAAATAGGTTGTAAGCTCCAGGGATATTAGAACAGCGAAGGGCCATAGTTTGGTTCGATGCGAAGCGAAGTGCATAAAACCAGTCTACAAAAGGGGAAAACCAGTGGAGTCTACCTCTACCATTTCAAAGTAGAGAGGGTCGGTTTTGTGGTCATAGCACCAGTCTGCAGTAGAGAGGGTTAGTTTCGTGGTCAAAGCACCAGTCTACATTGGAGAGGCTACATTGCCTCTACATATCTACATTGCCCATTATCAGCAACCATTCATCCAATGTTACAAAGGCACATTCTGTTTACTTATCTGATATCATTTTAAAATGCTAACTGGGAAAACATTGGAGAACCCTTTTGCGATTATGTAAGCACATAATCTAATCTGAAAAATGCTGCCTTGATTAAAAAAACAATGCAACTGATCTCAACTGATATTCTGTCTAATGGAGTAGAATGGAAATTTCTAAGTGACCCCAAACTTTTGACCGATAGTGTACCTCATGGCAAAATGGTCTGCAGCACGCTTGATTCCACTGATGCACATAATCAGGTGAGTGTGTGTTGTATCAAAGATACTGCTGGTTTCAACTAGGAGGCTATAGTTGTCCAGGCACTGAGTAACAAAGACTCCCTATTTCTGATGCACAACCTTGTAAAGGTTGCATCAGTGGGTAACACTGCAGCACGGCAAATGGTGGGTCCATGAGAGTCTGAAAATAGAGCGTGTTTATGGTGGGTAATATGTGTGTAATATCAGTGGATATTGAAGAGACCAGCAGCATTCTTCATCATTCTTGACCTACTGTGAGCCTCCCATCAACCTCTTGGCTCTGCCTCTTATCCTGTAATTTATACCAGTCTGTGCAGCCAAAAGTGAGTGTCTGTGTCTGTGTGTGTGTGTGTGTGTGAGAGAGAGAGAGAGAGAGAGAGAGAGAGAGAGAGAGAGAGAGAGAGATGTGTGTATGTCTATGTGAGTTTGAGTGTGTCTGTGTATGTGTGCATACGTACTGTCTGTGAGTGTATGTACGCACATAAGATTGTTCTCGGTTGTGTGTGTGTGTGTGTGTGTGTGTGTGTGTATGTGTGTGTGTGTGTGTGTGTGTGTGTGTGTGTGTGTGTGTGTTGGTGCAGCTGTGCATGCATTTATGCATTTGAAAACTATGAAACAACTGCACACGTGCCTATTTGTAATTCCAATAAGCACTCTTAATTCTGAATGAGAGAGAAGGAACAGAATGGGGAAAGAATTGAAAGGGGGAGGGAGAGATGGAAAGAGGGAGAGAGAGCTGATAAAAAGAGGGCGAAAAACAGTTTCAATGTCTCTGTGGAGTGATGGTCCATGAGGAAAGGAGAGATTTGTGTGAACCTGATACAGCTGAATCGCCACAATCTGGCTCTGCAGATAATAAGGTCTATCTTTACAGTCTACTGCCTCACCAACACACACACACACACACATGCACACATGCACGCACGCAAGCACACAAGCACACACGCACGCACGCATGCATGCACGCACACACACACACACACACACAGACACACACACACACACACACACACACACACACACACACACACACACACACGTGTGCGTAAGCTGACACACTGACACAAACACACACATATGCCCACATGAACCAGCACAAACACACACACACACACACACACACACACACACACGTGCGTACGCTGACACACTGACACAAACACACACATATGCCCACATGCACCAGCACAAACACACACACACACACACACACACACACACACACACACACACACACACACACAAACACACACACACACACACACACACACAACAGGAGTTGCATTACAGTGTTGATACAAACATAACAGCTCATGAATACTTCAACGGAAATGCTGAGCATTTAAGACTTAATTAGGTCAGCTCATCCAATCATCATCACATCAAAATAAACGTGGTGGTGACCTTCAGGTTCGTTTACCTATTCACTTCCTCACCTACTCAGCCTCCCCTTTAACATATATTTCAGATGGTGGTGGCATTTCTTATTTTACATTGCAGCTTGGTATTTATTTACCCTAAAAGTGCAGGTCGCAACAATGGAAAAAGATTGGTAACATTTGAACTTAACAGCCAATCACATAGCCTCCTTAGTGTTCTGAGATCTAGCTTATGGTTTAGTCTGAGCCATAGTTGTTTTCTGTTGACAGAGCCAGAACTGTTATTACCACAGAACCACAGAAGTATTACCACAACACACGCACATACAGAATAGACAGCTTAAAATGAGACAACCAAACAAAAATTGAAATAAACTATAGAAAACACAACTTGATGTCCTTAAACTAAATTAGTTGGTAGTAGAACTGATAAAAACAAAAGTATAAAAGCAATATGGCACTCATGATCTATGATCTATTCTATTATAGAATGCTCAATCTGTTCTCGACAAAAAACAAAAAACAAAAAAAACTACATTCCCCAGTCTTTGTCTATGGCTGGACAGTGATTGCTGGCTGGTGTGACCTCAGTACTAAGGTTGCAGTAAGGGAAGTGGCCGTGTTCTTGTGTAGATGAGTCATTTCCTGTAATCCACACTGCTGTTTATGGGTGTATAATGAGGCAAGGGCTTTCCTCTGCACAGCTATGAGGCTCCAATAATGATCAATCACCTATGGCTAACATATTTCTCTTCCTCTCTCTCCCCCTCCCCCTCTCCCTCACACACACACAGATTTTTCACACACACAAAGAAAGAGAGCTCACTCTGTGTGTGTGTGTGTGTGTGTGTGTGTGTGTGTGTCTCAAGTCAGCTCCAGTGTGTGAGGCTGTTTAATTAGGAGGTGATGTGCTCATTAAAAATGACAGGTGAGTCGTCTAGGCAAGTATTTCCATAAGAAAGGCTAAGCATTCAATTAAAGGTGACTACAAGTCCCATGATGCCCAATGTTTGACAGTAATGGGTATAAGACTGGAGGTACAAGCAGTGGAGTCAGATAAGGGAACATTGAAAAATGCAGGAATAAAACTGACATTTAAAATACACGCACACACACACACACACACACATACGGACGCATGCAAACACACACACACACACACACACACACACACACACACACGCTCACACACATGCACTCAATCTGTCTGATGTTCTGGGCACTTAAGGCAGACATATTCATATTTAAGATGTGGAAATAAATAATGTAAATACACTCCATGTCTTCCTCACTGAAAAAGTTATTTGCACCTCTATATATAACTTAGAAAGGTCTCATTAATTTAGCTCCAGATCACAGCTCTTCTCCTGTGCAACCAACTCACCATACCCTCAACACAACTTTCTATTTCATCTGATGACTGTTACTTATATACTATCATGGCATAGGGTCTGTACATCATATATTATGCAATCCAAACACAACTACAACAAATTACCATTTGTTTTTAAAGATTAATGCAGTGCATTATTACAATATACCTAAGCTCTTTTAAAATGTACTTGATCTCTGTTAAATCAAATCACACTGTACTGCTATTAGCTTATCATTGTGGTGCTATTTGCTTTTATTGCAATGTACTGCTACTTTGCCATTATACTGCTACTTGCTAACTAATACTACCACTACTACTACAACTACTACTACTAATACTATACTACCAATACTACTATAACTACTACTACTACTACTAATACTAATATACGTAAGGGATAATGTATAGAACGCCGGTCATTACTGGGAAAACTAGATGTACCGCAGAGCGGTACAAAATATGACCACCGTCCAGTCCAGCACATGTTTTCCACAAAAATAAGTCATGCTAAAAGGCATATATGACTCTAACTAACTCACTGAATTGCATTATGCACACTCAATTCTCACTGGTATCTGCTAGACAACAAGTACCAAAACATGATTAGTTCATAGATTTCACATGTAAAATACATTTTATACAACGCCACCCCATCTTGCCTGTTCATAATTCTGAGAAATTCTTGAATTGTGTGCATGTGTGCGTGTACATGTTTATGTGTGTGTGTGGGTGGGTGGGTGGGTGTGTGTGCGTGCATGTGCATGTGCATGTACTTGTGTGTTTGCCTGTTTATGTGCCTGTGTGTGTGCATGTGCTTGCATGCGTATATATGTCTACTGTGTGAGTATGTGTCATACGTAGGATTACTGTGAATGTATGTGTGTGCGTGTGTATCTATTTATGCACATGTGTGCATATGGAATGGGTTTACATGACCCCTGGAGGCAAACATACGCAAAAAATTGGTCATCCTAGGCCCTACGGTTCTCAAGATATTCACAGAAAACTGTGTCTGCCCTACCCTCCTTTCGGGGGGTCCAGTCCAGCAGGGGGGCTACAGATCAAAACGAAAAACGATGGTTCCATGCTATCCATGTGGGGTTACATGCCCACCAAGTTTCGTGTACCCTGGTCTTTCAGTGTCTTGGGAATCCTTGTTGGTGTACGGTCACTAAATGTACACATAAATTATTTTACTGTAAGGCCCCCCATGAACGAAAGTCCACGAAACTTGGCATGCATTCGGAGAGTGTCATAATGATCCTACACTTTCAATTTCATGCAGTTTTGACCATGTCAGCCAGAGATATTGTGATGAAAACACCTAATGTTTTGCTTTTTCATTTTTAACTAGGTGGCGCTATACATGAAATAAGTGGTAATGGGATAGGTTGACATGCCCCCTTAAGACCAACATACAAAAAAAAGGTGGACCTCCTAGGCCCTACGGTTCTCGAGATATTCACAGAAAACTGTCTCCGGCCACCTACAGGCCAGTTGGTGTATAGTAACATAAATTAATTTATTGTGTGGCCCCCCATGAACGGAATTCCACGAAACTTGGCGTGCATTCAGAGGGTGTCATAATGATCCTACACTTCCAATTTCGTGCAGTTTTGACTATGTTAGGTCACAGAAAACCTGCGATTACAACATACAAAAAAAAAGTCCTCCTAAACCCTACGGTTCTCGAGATATTCACAGAAAACTGTGTCTGCCCTACCCTCCTTTCAGGGGGTCCAGTCCAGCGGGGGGGCTACAGATCAAAACGAAAAACGATGGTTCCATGCTATCCATGTGGGGTTACATGCCCACCAAGTTTCGTGTACCCCGGTCTTACAGTGTCCCGGGAATCCTTGACGGAAATTTGGACATGCGAAAAAGAAAAAATCTAACTAAACCTATATGACCGCCGTTTCGCTGCGCGGTGGTCATAATAAGTCCCGACAGGGCGAACCGGACCCCGACGCGCAGTGGAGGGGTCTTGTTCCGCCCTGAAGGGACTTATTTTCACAGTAATGACCGGCGTTCTATACATTATCCCGCTTATGATATGGCTACTTGCCAAAACGAAATAATAAACTCCCCACGATATGACTTTAGCCTACATAGAAACGGCTCTGCTGTCTGTAACAGAAGCCTTAAAAGAAGCCAGGGTGACCGCTTGGTCATCAGTACTCATTCTGCTTGACTTATCGGCTGCCTTTGACACGGTTAATCACCGTATCCTTCTCTCTATACTCGCTGACATGGGAATCTCCGGTTCTGCTCTCTCCTGGTTTGAATCCTACCTCACAGGACGCTCGTTTAACGTATCATGGCTTGGTCAGCTATCTGCACCTCACCATCTCACCACAGGGGTCCCCCAGGGCTCAGTGCTGGGCCCCCTCCTCTTTGCTATCTACACCACCTCCTTGGGACAGATTATCCGTTCGCACGGCTTCTCATACCACTGCTATGCAGACGACACACAGCTCTATCTGTCCTTTCCACCTGATGACCCCCTGGTTTCAGCACGGATCTCGGATTGCCTTTCAGACATAGCTACATGGATGAAGGCACACCACCTCCAGCTGAACCTCTCAAAGACTGAACTGCTGGTCAACCCAGCTAAACCTACCATACACCACGACATCAACATCAAATTTGACTCCCTGTCTGTTTCACCGACCAGGACTGCAAGAAATCTAGGAGTTGTTCTCGACAACCAACTAAACTTCTCAGATCATGTTGCCTCAGTCGCCCGGTCATGCTGTTTCGCACTCTACAACATACGGAAAATCAGGACTTACTTGACTCAAGATGCTACCCAACTTCTGGTTCAGGCAATAGTCATCTCACGACTCGACTACTGCAATGCCCTCCTGACAGGTCTCCCAGCCTGCGCAGTGAAACCACTTCAGATGATCTAGAACGCGGCGGCGCGCCTGGTCTACAACCAACCCAAAAGGGCACATGTTACCCCGCTGCTCATCCAGCTACACTGGCTACCTATGGCGGCCCGCATCAAATTCAAGTCTCTAACGCTTGCCTACAAAGTAGTCTCCGGTTCTGCTCCCACCTACTTGAATGCCCTCATACAGACTTACACTACCTCCAGACCGCTGCGCTCCTCTGACGAACGACGTCTAGCTCTACCACCGGTACGCTCAAGCCAATCCAAACTTTTCTCATCTGTTGTTCCTCGTTGGTGGAACACACTGCCAGTTCCTACAAGGGCAGGGACATCCTTCTCCACTTTCAAAAAACTCCTGAAGACCCAGCTCTTTAGAGAACATCTACTCTCATAGCAACACTTACAACAAGTCTTACTGATCCTAGCACTCACCAGCCGTTTTAAACTGACAAGTAACTGTTAAAAACAGCACTCACCGACGCACTTATTCTTACTGTACTCTAATGTTTTTTTAAACTGTCCTAAAATTGTGAGAATTGTTCTAAAACTTACTGTTTACCATGTTGTTAGTCGCTTTGGTTAAAAAAGCGTCAGCCAAATGTAATGTAATGTAATGTAATGTACATAACCTAGCCTATTTGTTACCGTTCATCGTGGCATTTGCTGAGAAACAAATAGTTTGCAACAACACACGCTGCTGAACTTGAATCAAACATTCTTTAGAACACAGCTGATCAACCGTCTGCTTTCACGTTTGAATGAAGTTCCAGTCATTGCGTAGTGATATGAAAGACGTATCAGAAGCACAAAACCCATTGACAGCGGTAACTATATGTTTGCAGCGGTAATTACATGAATTTATTTATCGCTTGAACTTTGGGAAATCCCATTCAAGTCAATGGAGCGTTCTACTAGCATTGTGAAGAGCCGTATAATACTACTGTAATACTACTATACATACATACTACTATACAAATACTATTACCGGTACTACTATGACTAATACTAGCTTGATGAAATGCACACACTTCTGTTACCACACTAGACAGAGAACTCCCATTGGGTCTGGTCTGTTGAGACAACATAGAAGCCAATCTATTCTCAATCCTCTCTCTCTCTCTCTCTCTCTCTCTATTTCTCTCTGTCTGTCACTTCTTCTTTTCCTATCGCACTGCATGAATATGAATGTGAAAGAATGTATGAATATCAGTGCCATACTCATACTGCATTCAAATATTCTCCGTTACTGTGCCATCGTGTCTTGGAAAATGCATTATAAGGGTTTGCTAGCTACTCTGCCAATGGACAGCAGCTTCACTTCCTAACAGGATAGACTGCTGGATTAGTTGATGTAATATTTTAGCACATACACAAGATCAGCTCAGCTTACACACACTGCTTTTTAATATAAAGAGACTTATCTAGCACATTCTCATAAGATCATTTTAAATTAACAAGAGTTTATTTTAAGACAGAGAGAGAAAGAGAGAGAGAGAGAAAGAATGTTCCCCTCCACCAAATATATCCATACCCCGTAACATTGTACAGTGAGTGATCTTCACAATCAAACTGCATACAAAATAGGCCTGACCAATGGATCTCTCTCACTCCCCGATCCGTCTCTTACTCCGCTGAAGGGTTAGACTAGGTACAATAGTCTCAGCTGCTCACAAAAAAATACCCTTCCCCAGAAGAAACAGTTCTAAGAAGGCATATCTCCAATAAGTCTGTGGTAGTAGAAAGTAGTAGATGCTCTCTTCCATATGTTCAAGACAGACCCAGTGTCTGTCATACTCTCTCTCTCTCTCACACACACACACACACACACACACAAAGCGTCTGTCAATCTCAATCTACAGCTCATTCTCTCAGATCTTACAGGCCGATTCCACAACTCTCCCCATTCCCATCTTGTCAGAAGGTGGAGTGAAGGCAGAAACCCTCCTCAGGTCACATACACCTGCCACAACCTTCCACTGCCCCCCCCCCCCCCACCCCCCCAAACACACACACACACACACACACACTCATCTGATGGTGTCTTGCATCTCTAACAATCCTGTCTCTCCCCAGTCAGGCTCCCCACAGGCAGTCGATCTCCAAGCTCTGTCCGCTCTTCCTCTCTTCCCTCACAGCACACAATCAATTCAGCCATTTATTGCCACTAACACACACACACACACACACACACACACACACACACACAATGTGTGCATTCTTTTGCATAAGGCTCCAAGTGAGAGATGTCAGTCATCTGCTTGGGACCTGGAAGTGACATCACATCAGAAGGAAGTGTCACAGTGTTCTTGGCTTTGTCTTGGGCGTACAGGAATCAAGAAGCAATGCTGACAGACTAAAGAGGCTGTGGAACTGTCAGGAAGGATGAAGTGCTTCAAGTGCTTTTATTGTTTCACACACACACTTTAACAATTTAACAAACTCTACTCACATAGGGCTCAGACCAAGCCTGCTGATTCATTGACCAACCAAAGTATGTCCGACTCCACTACAGTATGCCCCCTTCCAGCTTGCAAGTATTTGTCTTTTTCCGGTTGACCTATTATGTCACAGACCAAAACAACTGACAAACAATTTAGCCGGTGGCAAATTGGTATCATGTTGAGCGGTGAATTGGACCGTTTTACAACGTTATGTACGCTTCATTTCTTATACAAATGAGATGTACGCTACTCCTTGGTAATATAGGGCCCTATGATTTCCGCAATGCGGAAAACGCAAAAGGAATCATGGAATCTACACATGAAAACGGAATTCTCTTATAGACATAGAATTGCACAGAATTTGCAGATATTCTGTTGACTCAAAAAATAAAACGGAATTTGGAAAATAATAAAAACGGATTTCATAGGGCCCTAGTAACAGTGTTATCCAAAGACAGCGCCGCCACTTCTTCTGTTACTTCTGAGTCAGGACATCTAGGAATAATTTGCCTACCAACCGCATTATCTATGTTAGTCCGACTTTCAGAAATTCGATTCAGTACAATTTCAGTCGGATTAACATGTTTACATGTATTTAATAAGTCCGGTTTTAGTAGGACGAACACAATAATTTGATGTTTTCTAACGTCATGTAAACAGACTGACTGTGAGCTTTATCCTCAGAAAAAAGACTACAATCTCTTTGCTCTAAGGTCCCTATCTCTCACCACTCTCTATTTCTCAACCACACTGACACCTTCTTACACTGACACCTTCTTTTCTCCACTGTTCTTGCGCTGTCTTTTGTCATCTTTTTGTTTTACCAAGCTAAACTTTTCCAACCTTGTTATTTATCTGAAGAATTTACTTTCTTCTTTCTTTTATTTCTCCTCTTTCTGTCTCATCCTCTCATGTATTCAATCTGTCCTTCCTCTTTGCATTTTTTACAAAACCTTTCCAAATGTGTTATGAATAGGCCTTTTCACACAGAGATCACGCTAAATTTGCGGGAAGAGGGGATGTCTTTTTGCCTTCTTTTTGTGTCTGAAAGTGAGGTGAAAATTTGCCGGCCTGCTGATCTGTTCACATGATGCGGAATTTTGGGGAGCCAGGAGGCAGGATCAGCTATAGTAAATTAAATTGTGACGTGCAACAGGGGGCGTGTAGAGTGATAGTCATAGGCCTTATGTGCGTGGGCCTTTAGATACAGCAGGTGTTGATTTCAAAAACCATGGCGGGAGAACCGACTGCACTTTGGTTAGCTTACATTTGCTTTGCTGTTGCTGTTAGAATGTTACATTTTTGCGATAGATGTCTTCAGACAATAAAACGTAATTTGACAGGGAAATTGAAGAGCAGAGTTGCCCCTTGCCTTGGCCGTACAATGTACTGTGCGTACAATTTATTCATTCAATATTACAACAATAAAAATAGCTTGTGTACTGTCTTAATTGAAACATGCTTCGTGCACAAATGATAGCCTAGGGCAAAGAGAATGGACATCTTAACATAAGGATATATTAGAAGATGATGATTAGTGTAAACGTTGTCACACGACGTGATAAGCAGTTCTTTAAAAACGCAACGTTCCATTCAGTCATAAATCATTCAAGCGTAGGCCTAGTGCTCGTCATGAAAAGAAAACAGCAGCTTAAAGGAGAATTCCGGTGTGATATTGACCTAAAGTGTATTGAAACATGATACCGAGTGTGAACGTATGTCTCATAGCCCATCTCGGCTTGTCCCCTGCACTCCAAAATCTGGCGCTAGTTAGCCGATGCTACCAACAGCTTTTTCAATAGTGGTGCTTCGGCATCGGGCTAGCCATGCAAATAAATCACTGTTTTACACCCATTTACGAGGCTCAATGTATCTCCACACTTCATTGGTAGACTTCCGAGGGCCCTGACATTTAAAACGAGACATTGAGAACTTTGAAAAAGCACTGGTAATTTACTTACAAGACAATTTATACAGACAGTATCTTCACGAAGTTTAGCGTTTGCAGCCATCTTGAATTTAGTCACGATAAGTCGAGCAACGAGTAAGAATGAACAGGTATGATAAGGGATCAGATTCCAAAAATAATTCAGTGGAAATGCATGGATTCCAGTTGCTGCTACTGGAAGAAACTGGAATCCATGCATTTCCACTGAATTATTTCATCAGATTTTGGAGTGCAGGGGACAAGCCGAGATGGGCTATGAGACATACGTTCACACTCATCAGTATCATGTTTCAATACACTTTAGGTCAATATCACACCGGAATTCTCCTTTAATATTTTTCAGGTGTTTAACAGTAGGCCTAGGCGCACTGTTAGCAGTTATGCCGAAGGAGATTATTAGGCATTGCATCCTGTCACTCAACATTGCAGTTCGGGTTGATAAGATTCAGTTAATGCGAGTATGGATCGTCTCAAAGTTTGGGACAACCAAACAGCAGTGTAGGCAAAGCAAATCCTAATTGTTAGGTTACCATAGCTGTCTTTTCTCTAGGCCTGGGCCTATCAGAAACCGCGACATAAGCACATTGGTTTCTTTTTTCTTTTCTTTCTTGTTCGCGTGTTGGGTAGTGAAGCGATAATGCATTTAAAGCAGTAGGCCTACATCATGTGAGCCAGAGCCGATATGGCCAGAACTGCTGCTCTGTAAAGGTATTTCTGTCCCACCCAAATTTGCTGAACTACTTGCTAAATAGCCTATTCATCACAGACATCACATGTATCACACGAAAGAGCTTTTTCTCAACCTTTAAACGATGTTAGTGATTAGTTGTTGTGGTAAACGGTTCGCGAGAAAAGTAACTTTAATTTAATAATATTTTTTTGCGCCCATCTCCCTACCCATTCATCTTGGTGGAATACTTCGCGAACTTTCCCTCAACACCATACAACACCATGACAAACCATATATCAGAATAAACAGCAGACCTTACCGAACATAAAGGTGTAAAGCATTCCCCTGCACAGTTAGCCATTCCAGAGTAATCCGGTTTTAAATTTGCAGCGATGTCTTTATCTCCAACTTTGCAGTTCCTAATGTGTTTCAATTGTTCAATAAGTCTACATGATTTTATAACAGACCAAATAAAAAATAAATGTTACAAATATCGCCAAGATAAGCATTACAATCAGAGGATATAGCCTACATATAGGGCAGACAGACGCTCATGAGTTCATGCTTTGTTTTATCGCTGGATTTTAAGATAGCCTATTATGGCAACTGATTGCATTATACAGTCAACTCTAGCAGGCATTGAATGACTGGAGACTTTGTGAATTTATAGATTGACATAATGTGCTGTCTCTGCGATTGCTGCTTTTGATCAGTTAGATTTATTTGCAATCTCCTGTGGTGGACTGGACATAGCATTGAAATGCCCGCCCAGATTCCCCTTTCCGCCTTGACCCATTCACACTGGTGCCGGAACGAAAACACTCGGCAAAATGTCTAGGGGGCTTGGTAGTAAATTTGGCGAGACACTTTGTCCCGCCGTTCCGCCTCGGTCTATGTGAAATGAGCAGTCGTTTCCATTGTTTAGTCTCTCTCTATCTATTTCTTTCTCTCAGCCACTCAAAGGAGCATCCAAACAATAAACGCCTCACACCCCCGCTTCACTCACATACACACACACACACACACACACACACACACACACACACAAACTCACAAAAATGAGACACACACACATACACGCACGCACACGCACACACACTGCTGGTCAGACACTCTGTGCTGAGACTAGTGACTGGTTAACCACTGGATGATGTAATGATGATAAACAGATGATTGACAAATCAACTGAGGCGATTTGATGGACCCACGGTGCCCTTTAACCAATTAGGCCATCTAACACTGAGTCATAGGAGCAGTAGCAGGGGTGTGTGTGTGTGTGTGTGTGTGTGTGTGGGTAAAGGAAGGGGGCACAGAGTAGGATAAGCAAAGCCAGAGGGCGGGGGGGGGGGGGGGGGAGCAGAGAAAGGGAGGGGGGGCAGAGGTAGAAGAACAGAGAGAGGGAGTGAGAGAGAAAGAACAAGAGAGGAACAGAAAGAGGGAAAGAGAGGAACAGAGAGGGTGGGAGAGCGAGAGGAAGAGGAAGAGAGAAAGAGATAGGGAGAGAGAGGGAGGGAGTGGAGGCTGATTAGGAAGCTCTCTCATGTTTCCACACGACTCCCTGGCTACATGACAGCACATCAGAGCCCAACTCCGTCTCTGTGTCTCTGCCTCTGGCTTCGGAAGCGCCTCTTGCTCTGCTTGCATTAGCCGCTTCTAAAAACTCGCCTCAAAAGTGTTTTTTTGTGTGAGTGTGAAATGACATTTATGTGTGTGTGTGTGTGTGTGTGTGTGTGTGTGTGTGTGTGTGTGTGTGTGTTTGTGTTTGTGTGTCTGCATTCTCACACTCACTGTTCATGTCCTCATTAAGCAAAACAAAGGCAAAACAAAGGGTGGCATTATCAGCAGAGGAAATAGCTTTCAGCTTTCCGTCAAAAGGGGAATTTCATTATTTATTCTAAGCAGAAATTTTCCAGCCTGGCGAGAATAACAGCCTTTTCCAAACAGACATTTCCAAAGGTACTGACATACTAAGGCTAAATCTTTTTTTCCTCCGTCTTCCCTGGAACCGTATCAAGAATATTTGCGTCCAAACGGATCCATCTCAACACGACTCAACACGTTACTTCATACCCCAGGCCTATAGGTGGCACTGTTTCTTTACAGAAATTGACCAAAGTTTGTGCTTTACAAACAGACAGAATAGGCTATGACGAAATGGCTAGTGCAAGGAAACCAGAATTGTTTGTGTGGACTGATGGTGAACTGTCAACTGTAGTCAACTGTAAAACTAATAAACTTTATTTTTTACGGTTTGTGAAGGGTGCAGTCCCGTCCTTTATTTGGCTAACGCAGGTAGTCCTACTAATGACCTTTACTTTCTTTGGTTGTAGGATAGTCCGTGATTCACATTAGTTTTGGCTATCACCGCAATTAGGCTACTAAACGCAAGGCTTACCCAAGTTCTAGGCTATTCTGTCGCCACATTTATAGTATTGCTATAAAACCTTCGTTAGTAACAGTCAATTTGCCTGCATCAAATCGCGCATTTGCATTCAGTGTGCTACCATCGGCTTAACGTGAGTTCTAAGCATCTTTGTATGCTTATATCTGAATTCACTCGACTGTGAATGCATGTATATATGTTGTAAGACATGTAAAATAAATGAATCACAATGGCACTACGCACAAATTAATGTAGCCTAAACTTACACCGCACTTTCCTAATAGGCCTAACTTAAGTTCTCTCGCGTCACTGACAGTAGCTAGAATGCATAAAAAAACACCGGGAAAAACAGTGTTCAGTCATAAGCTATCGGCGCTGCGCAGCACCAGTTGTGATATTTATCTTACGGAGTGTAATCGTAGGTAATGTCATGTATGAAAACTAGTATTGTTAGGCAATACTATAAGTGCAAGTCCAGGGCAGCTGAGGTGTGGCGATGACATCATCGATACGCAAGCAGGATGTGCGGTTTCGCTGTCTAAACGAATTCAAACGGGCTACGGTTTCAGATTTTTCCACTCTGGGACCGGGTTTTAGAAAAGTGCGGTTTCGGGCAGTGCGTTTACAGGATTCATTTGGACGCTCGGCCAAGACGAAGCAAAACCTCTGCGTTTAACCTAAAAAGCGTCTCCGTGTGGACAGGCCCTAAGACGCACTTTTTCTTTTTCAGAAATGAATAAATAGTGGGACCTAACTGTTCTATAACTCATTTTACATCCAACCGGTGCATATAAAGCACAAGCAGAACGCCTTAGGACCTGCAATACAACAATAAAAAACTGCGTGAGATGTAGACACTTGTGCTCTTCTTCAGCTTGTAAAAACAGTACAGTATGTTCATGCAAGCAACGCCAAATTCCCACTTTCTGCCATGTTCGCTTAACTGTGCAATTATGAGCGAGGCAACTCTCTCACTCCACCTCCCCAACCCCCCTGACATCTTCTCCTCCATCCATACAACAAATCCATCACTAATACACCCAGAGACTTATCTTAATCATTATGGATACAGATCGACAAATCAGCCATTCACAAAGTGGCTTCTCTTCCTACACCACCAACAACAACGTTTTTGAAACAGACCAAACTTTCAATTATCATTAGTTTTCCAGTACAGAGAGATGGGCCCAGGAGCTTTCTGTGATTACAATTTAGATTACAATTCTGCAATCATGAAGCAGGTCTTGGGCCATTGGCTATAAAGGAACAATCAGAGGCAATGGAGTTTAACATTAAACAACAGAACCTGAGGAGAAGGTTAACTGGTGTGTTTGTGTGTGTGTGTGTGTGTGTGTGCACGATTTTCTACACTACTCCGTTCAACGCTCAAATAATTCTCTGCCTCATACATATTTTGGCAGCTGTAGTATTGTAGAATGCAGAATTTATCTGAACACCAGCTGCAGGCAAAGAGAGTTGCCAGCAAGGTAAGAAAAGCTTGTAAATGTCCGTAAAGTTGGTGGTCATGGATAATTACACAGCTGATTTCTCACTGATTTCTTCTGTGCAAGGGTTCCAGGACATGTGATAGGAGCATGGCGAATCAGGGAGGGGAACGCAAAGAGATTGTTTGCATCATCGTATTCAAAGTTTTTCCCGATTTCCCTGGTCACAGTAGAACACCGTGACTCAAATGTTAATGTGGCCAACGGTGTTTCCAAATCGTTTTGTCTCAGGGCCCAAGAAACCGCTAGAGTCATTAGATAAGAGGCATAGTCATGACAAAAGTGTTGCGGGCTCAAATGAAAATGAAAATGTTTTGTAGACATGTGGTCCATTTTTCTGTGAGTGGACATTGGCTGCCAGTTGGAACAGCACCCCTGGAACAGGGGTGCGTTTTCCAAATCCATAGTTGCTAACCTGTTAGCAAGTTAGTTGGTTGGCAATGGGAAATTCCATTGCAACCAACAAAGTTGCTAACTTAGTTAGCGACTATGCTTTTGGAAAACGCGGCCCAGCTTTTTGGGAAATTAGCTTATTTGCCATCTACCCCACAGTTAGATTAGAGTAAACAGAGATTAGAGGTGTGTGTGTGTGTGTGTGTGTGTGTGTGTGTGTGTGTGTGTGTGTCTGTCTGTCTGTCTGTCTGTCTGTCGGTCGGCCTCTGTGTGTGTGTGTGTGTGTGTGTGTGTGTGTATGTGGTATGAGTGGTGAGAGCAGTGACTGACCTCATCAAATCTGGCTTCATCTTCACAGTTCTCCAGCACACGCGAATAGAAAGGCAGACCTGCAGAACACAGCAAGCAGTCAGCAGAAACATCATACAACAACTCAAAGGTTACAATGCACATCACACACTGTCAAGATAAACAAGATAAACAAACAACTGTTGACACTGTGCATAATTTAAAAGATCAAATTCTAGCACATCGCAGAAGTAAACAGACATCGGGTACTAATTTGAATGAAGTCTTAAATCTATCTAAAGCTAATTTAATAACTTTGCAAAATCCATTTTCTAATTTAAGACCACAGGCAAGACCTTAAAGGAGAATTCCGGCGATTTTTCTCTGTTTCTCGAGGTCACCGAGTACTGTCGGTACTGAAAAAAACCCGAAAACCTACTTTTACCTCTTTTGAGTTGCTGCAGCCAACAGTTACAGCCGCCAGGCAGCTACAAGGCTTCACTCTGGGGGCATGTTCATGAGTCCCTATGTTCATGCCTCCAGAGTTTAGCACTGTAGCTGCCTGATTGGTGAGTCCGTTCAATGATCCCACATGCCACAGTTATGCTATAGTTCATGCATGAGTACTTGTTAATAGATTTTGCACTTTTCCCACCATTTAAACTAGGGCCAAAGCTTTTATTTCCATAACAACCTATACTGTAGGCTATGCAGAGGGATTTACAGATAGATTAAAATAAGACAGAAAAGTACAATAATAGTAAACAGCCACTGACAAATTGAGCATAGTGTTGGTTCATACAGGGCAAGGAGTCAAGCTTGCATCTCAATGTGCAGTCTTTGTCACTGAGAAATTGAAATAAAAGAAAATGCTGATGTCTCATATGTAAGTCGTTTAACACACCAATCACCCCTCCACCACCTGACGACCTGATGCTACTGCATTTACAGTACACAACAGTCTCTTACATTAATAATCCTCTACAATCTAGACATTTACACAAGCTGTACAGTACGCTGGCCATAGATTTATCGTTTATCTTACATTATTGTGTTGATTCAAGCTACTCCAACAGATAAATTGGGTTTATTTATATATTATTTTAAATATTAAACATGTCTAATTTATATCATAAAGTCATTATTTCAGTTAAACACTATCCACAAAGCCTTGTCTTAGGTGAAAGGGGCTCATCCATTTTAATTTTTATCTCTAATTAAAATCCTCAAACACACTTGTTAGCAGACCTTTAATTAGACCTCTCTCTCTCTCTGTATGTGTGTGTGTGGACTGTGTTTATCACCATCACAAAAGACCAGCTGAAGGCCATTTGAATGCTCTCTGCCTGAATAAACAGCACATGTGGACAGAGGCAAAGACAGACACAGGGCTTTATGATGATTTCCATCAAGACAGGGGATGAAGTCTGTCCTATACAGATACACACACACACACACACACACACACGTGCACACACAGACAAACAAACACAAACAAGAACATACAGTACACATACAAGAACATACAGTACACATAACACTGGACACACACACACACACACACACACACACATCACTCAGGGCTTAAATTTCACTGCGGGATTGCGGGTATTGCGCATAATTTGTTCAAGTCCCGCAACTCTAGCCATCATAATGCGAGAAATTCCCGCATACACTTTTACAGCCTGTCTGATGACGTTAATATAGCCTAATCATTAAGTGGCGTGAATGCGGTGCTATTGACCGGACTGATCAACTACCGAGTTGAATTGAACATAGCTTCATGCAGACGCACACACACACGGAGAGAGAGAGAGAGAGAGAGAGAGAGAGAGAACCACTTTGCGCTTACGCAAATAGGCTATGCTACCATGGCAAACTTTTACATCTGGAAAGAGCTCCTTGGTAACTATCCTGCTAGCTCAGGTCACGTCAACACTTGATCCCAGAAAGATTGTCTTCGACATGTTAGTTTTTTGAACATTTATTGTATCTAATGACATAGAAAACATAATGATTTGCATACACATACCGCACTATGCACAACTTTTATTCACTAGCGACTATAGCCTAAAACCGTCAGGTTGAAGGGGGGCTAATTACTCCATAGCATTACTCTCACGTATTTTCTTAAAGTGACAGGCACTCAATTACACCTACTCATCAGAAATGTGCACTCAATTGGACCTACACACCACATTAAAGATATGCCTAAGTGTTATAGGTTAAACGTCAATATGAGGCATTCAAATTACTAAATATGTTTAGCTACTAGTAATTACTAGTAAAATGCTATACTTTAAAAAAATGCATTATTAAATAAATACACTCTATATGAATTCAAAAATATATGATAGAAACATATCACATAAGCTATCATTTTCAGTGTGTGTTTGTGTGTGTGGAGAGAGTCAAGCAGAATCTAGGATGTCCACTGTTGTGAATGATCCCACTACAGTATATATTACTGATGACGTCAGGGTGGTGGGGGCCCCAAAATCAAACACTTTTTTAAAAAAAGTATCGAAGTATTGAAATTGCAATTCTTGACTTGGTATCAGAATCGACCCCCCCTCCCCCCCAAATTGTGTAAATCCCCCCTACATGAATAACCTAAGGGGGGAATTCCCCCCCATTTTGAAAAATGAATTTTAAGCCCTGTCACTGGAGGCACACACTACATACACACACTGGAGACATCTCAAGCACAAAGCCTTATCTGGAGCTGACAAGCACACAAGAGGAGGTGTCCAATGCACAGCACAGCAGCAAATTAACAAGGTTTCAACAGGTCAGTGGTGAATAAGAGAGAGTAAATAACATCCAGGCAAGCTCTCTCTCTCTCTCTCTCTCTCTCTCTCTCTCTCTCTCTCTCTCTCTCACACACACACACACACACACACACACACACACACACACACACACACATCATTCACACAAGACATACAACCCGAAAGCATACAAGCTGCATAATGCAAACACCTGGGGTCATAACAATGCGGTATGCTGTTGAGTTTGAACACACCGCTGTGTGTGTGTGTGTGTGTGTGTGTGTGTGTGTGTGTGTGTGTGCATGTATGTAGAGTGGACAGGTGATGTTTACTCGAGACACACACACACACAAACACACACACACACATACACACACTCTCTCTCTCTCAGGAGAGAGAGCAATATACTGCGTAGAGGAAATGATGTGTTTCATCACTTTCTCAGTTTGACAAATACATCAAAGAGCAAAGAGTTATTACTTATTTATAACTAAATCTGGAACAAACACAAACAGCACATTAAGATGGAATGGATCTGATGAAAATAAAAGTATTCTTCATCAGATGGAAATAAGCGTACGCTTCATCAGCAAGCCGATACTTTAGCTGATCATCTATAACATGCGAATAGTAAATAAATAAATGAGTAAATAAGCAAATAACTAATTAAGTACTGATTGGAATCATCTATCTCTTCTTTTAAGACAACTTAGGAGGACAGCACAGGTCAGGTTCATAATTCATCTGCCACAAACATTAAAAAGACCAAGCTGAACTTACACTGAACTCCTCCACACCTTCTCCAACAATAACAAACTCCTCCACACCTCTGCCAACATAACAATTACACCTTGAGATTGTGGACCAGCTAACTTGCGCTAGAAGTCGGCTCTCCTCAAGGGCAAGCGTTAACAGCGAGGTACGTCAAGTTTTTGCAAGGCTCCATAGAAAACCGAGACCTGGGATACCTACAGTACATGCTGTCCTGGGGCCCTAATTTGAATGATGGGCCAAGTGCAAATTAACTAATTAACTGAAATGAACTAATTAAAGCTAATTTCATAACAAATTAAACTGATAACTAACTAATTGAATAACTAGATAAAATCTATTCGCTAGTTTAGAATCATGGGCAAGACATTGAAGCGCAAACATCGATGAGTCAACTCCGCTCAATGTTCCCATATAGCTGTATTTCATGCACAAAAACTTTGCTTGCTGAAAGACTTTGCACTTTGCCCACCAAACAAATTAGGGGTCCCGGACCTTGACTACCACTACAGATGCCTGTGAGAGATACGCTTACTGTGCATTAGCTGGAAAGAGAAGCGCACCAGCATCAGTGTTCTAAAGGAAGCAAACATCAACAGGGTTGTCACCGCCAGCTGAGATGGATACGGATGCCTGACAAACGTCTCACAAATCAGGTCCTCTACTAAGAGCAGGTCATCTACTAAAAATGCTGACCATCAAGGAACTGGAGGTCAGAAAAAGCATTGTTCCAAGGCATCAGGATTTGCTTCAAAACATACCAAATTCACAGCTGTAACTGGAAGAGAAAGTCATTTTTTTAGTGAAAGAGACACACTGTATGAAGACAATCTCCGACAGGCTGCCGGAGTCAAACAGCCCCAAAAGAAGGGAGTTTCCACCAGAAATGCTGCCTCACATTCTGCCCAGCTCTTCTCATCCTTGTCCACACTGCAGGAGAGTTTGTGGTTCTATAATTGGCCTCTTCAGCTCTCTGAAGACCCACAATAAGGCCCCCCCAGGAGGCCATCACACCATTACACTCGACTGCAAGTGGTCACTGATGATGTGTGTATGTGTGTGTGTGTGTGTGTGTGTGTGTGTGTGTGTGTGTGTGTGTGTGTGTGTGTGTGTGTCAGTGTCTGTGTGTGAGTGTCTGTGTGTGTTTGTATATGTTTGTGCCTAAGAGACTGAGGAACTGAAGAGACTGCAAAGGGAGGTCCATAAAAGAAAAGAAAAACAGAGGGAAAGAAGAACTGTTGACATATCCATCTAATACTAGACTCCATCTACTGTATGTGTGCCTATGTCTTGTACAAACTAAAAAGCCCTTTCAGCTTTATGTGCATATGTCTTGTGCAAACTAAAAAAGTCCTTCGATCCTAGAGACATTTCCACATCCCCCCCCCCTGTCTTCCCTCTTCATCCTCAGTGTCTTAGTAAAGGGTTTAAGGAGTGTAAAACTGCCCTACGAAACAAATCGTACAGGCAGGAAAGACAGAGGCTTTTAACATGCAGAGTGAGACGAGTCAACGCTTTGAACAGCCCTCCCCAGTAAAGAGAGTAGAGAAGAAGAGAGCTATCTTTAGCTGGCCATGAGGTTGTGTTATGTGATTTTCATGCACAGCGTACCCCATTTCCCACAAGCCCCCCCAGGCAATAATACACACCAGACTAGTGAATAAGCCTATCGTTAAGTTTTCCGCCAAGTTGATATATCCTTCCTTTGATAATTACGAACAAGCCCGCGCGATCAACAGGGGGTGTTACGTAACGTTTGCTTCGCCTCATCCTGCTAATGACAACACCAGTGCATGGATGCTGGCCCACTTAAGAAACAGAGAGACACAACAAAAGCACTCCTCTCCATTAAAACCTCATAATAATCCTCCTCTCTACACCAGCGCTTGTAAAAGTAATACTGTTTAACGGTTTAGGGTGGCATTGATTAACTGTTGCTGCAATTCATTCTAACACGTTAGTTGTTTGGATGTTATGAGGGGCATTAATAAATAAAGCAAGTAGACAACATGGCATTTTTTTTTAACTCTCATGCATGATTCTCTCTGAAGCTGTAAATGGGATGATGCAATTGGCAGCTACCTGCACTCATAAAAAGCTCAGCGAAAGAGAGAAGGCTGGGAGGGCAGAGAAGGGAGGACAGGGAGAAAGAAAGAGAGAGAGAGAGAGATGACAAAATGAGAGAGAGAGGATGAAAGAGAGAGAGAGACCACACAAAATTAAGACTAAAAACTAAGATCCCAAATGCTCACTTTAACTTCATTAACAGAACTTCAATGACAGAATCAACCGTCTAGAATACAATTGTGTGTAGAACATTCAGAAGATTCTATTATAGAAAGTGAGGGAGAACAAAAGAAACTTTAGAGAACAGCTGATTCATAGAACTGACTGGAACGAATCAGACAATTATCTAACATAGCAAAAACGACACTAGATCTACTCCGAACTCAGAGGACAGTTCGGAGTAGAGGGGAAAAACACATCACTGCAGCCAACACCACAGCATAGATTAGATAATGTAGATGTTTCAGGTCAACACAACCCATGATGTAATACCCACAGACCACAGACAGCAGATCTTTCGTTTGCTGATCTTCCTCTAGCAGAGCTGTACATGGGAGAAACTAAAGCAGCCTATAGTGTCAGCTTATTGACCTGTGTTCAAAACATTAACACAAACAAAAGCCTGAGGCAATCTGATCCTCATCCACCTCTCTCACTACAACATTTCTCTAACCGTACTGGTGTTGGTCCCCTGAGAACTGCTATAGTGCTACAGCTATTTCTTCAGTCCCTCAGGACCAAAGACATACTGAGACCCCAGCCAGGAAGCCTTTGCTCACAGAACAAAGCTACTCAGATCTACCACCTGTTTGCCACAAGAGAGTGTCTATTCCTTTATGTCTATGGACACAATCAGTGGATTTATGCCTGTACTGTTGTTGATGTCGATTTGCTGATATCTTCTAACTCATTTTGGCTGATAGCCAATACCAACATACACACTTTTTGATTTCCTTTAAGGGTCTCTCCTGTACCAGAATTAACCTATTGCTCTTATTGTGATAAGGCTGTTGCAGATACAGGCATAAAACTTTCTTTGTCATTCATTCGGCCTTTGATGTATAAATACATTAAGAAATGCAAACAGTCACAATAAGGAAATTGTTGCAACATGGTATAGATTTAAAATATGCAATTTGACATATAACATTTTCAAATAAAAACATTGATCTCATCCTATATGAACAGATTTGTATGATGTTTCCTCTGAATCCCTATAAGTTATGCCGATGATAGTCTTTCAGATTTATCTGCAGAAATGTTCTGCCAATATCGATAATAACATTTTTAAGCTGCTCATATCTACCAATATCGTTGTCCTACAGATAACATCCCTGGAGTAGGCCTTCGCTATGGCTAAATCTGATGCAGAAATCACTCTGCAGTTATTTTATTTTATAAGTGTGATGCAAATGGTGAAGAAATAGCAACGGTTCTGAATAGCCTCAGTACATCTTAGACCTGTCCTAATAGACCTAGGCGTCAATCCCAATCAAGAACCATTTAGATCCAGGGTAACAGGAAGCATGACTGTAAGGATAATGCCTACCCCCCTCTGCCAAGAAACCTTTAGAGTTAATGTCCTTTAAAATAACTAGAGCTGAAAATACTGAGCTCTAAATGGCTTAGCCAGCATTCAGACAGCTGAATCGAGGGCAATTTCTCTGGCTGCCATAAAAATGGACTAAAAGTGTCCAGAGTACATCAATAAATGTATCTTCCCTATATGAAATGGTCAGTCATTTCCCACAGGTTATACAATTGGAATGGACAAGCTGCATGGTTCTCAACTTGTCAGTCATGTCTTTGCTTTCAATTAATTAGATCATTCTGTTTCATTGTCTCCTGGTCTTACAGGGAGGCTACATGCTGGGGGGGGGGGGGGGGCAGAGTCAATTGAACGCTAATGGGCATAATGTACATGCTTCACCAAGTCTGTCCAACTAGTAGAATCGATCTAAATTCTTGAGGTTTGTCCTATACACTATGATGATACCCTCTACAGTCACCATCACTACGTTTGCAGATATGCAGAGATTCATTCATATACATCAACAGCATTTTTATCACATAGCATCTAAAGCCAAGTCAAAGGACAGACAGTGTAAAATGACACATGGAGGGCTGGGCAAAATGCCTAAAAACAATTTGTCTTAAAAATCCTATTTTATATGTTGGAAGTCAGAAAAGTAAATATTTGATATCCATCACACATGAACACAACCATGCGATGTTGCTGCAACTGCCAAAGGCTGGTCACATGAAAAACAGACTTGAATAGGACTTTTTCAAAAATCTTGTAGTTAATAATGGCATAATAATTTATATTTCTCATTAATATGGAAAATTTACCAAAGCGATATCTCTTCCTTCTCGTTTAAGCTAATACCATATAGGCTACTGCTGCCTACATAATGCAATCAATGAAGACAACGACGCAGTAATAATTCTGTCAGCTATCAGGATTCGGACTCGTTTAGACGGGATTCCCTTTGTCTCTGGGGTTACAGTTTTCCTTCGTCACCGTGTTACCGCGGCACTGCGGAGAGAGGGCGGGGGGGGGGGGGGGTGTTCCCCAACTTCTCCACGCAGTCCCAAGGGAGGACGCACACCTGCTGGCACCTGCCGTCCCATCTCAAACAGCGAATAGTAGGTGAGATATCCGCGAGCCTCCGTTACTGCGTGCGTCCAATAACTCATGGAAAAAACATACATAAGATGTCCAGGCTGCGTTGTGATGCGCGAAAATCTACGAGGAAAGTGATGCAATATGTGTCAAAACTCAATCTCTTCTTACCTCGAAACGTCACTTTAGCAACCCTGTCCGCTTTTCCCCGCAGGAAGGTGATGGTCTTGAGGCGTACTACTAAAGCCATCTTAAGTTGGATTTATTCCGAGACTCAGGCGAAACTGAGATATCAATTAGAAGACCAATTGTGCACGCATAAAGTCACATTCAACCAATTAGCTTCTCCAGATATACCTACACATCAAACCATCGTGTAGCCTACAAGCACATATAATCCATTCGCTCAGAAGCCAAACCAAAACTCGCTTTGATCTTCTTCTAGTGCTGCGGCATAAATTACTAAAGTGCTTTTTGCATGTTGCCCCGCTGTCTGAGGCGGGGATGTGGGATTCGCAGTATAGCGCTGTTCTCACACTGGTGCCGAATGGTGTTGCGCGCTCTCCCATTCAGACTTGGACAAGCGCGGAGATAGGTTATGCGGCTGAAACAGCCTGGTGACGCCCACCCAAGTAAACTCTGCTGGTGGGGGGTTCCTGTACAAAGTAGGCTATATACTGTGAAGGCAATTGCATTTTATAATTATCATTCTAAGCCTATTGTAAGTGATGGTAGATTTTAAACTATGGCAATAAAACATATTTTAATGGGATTTTTAACTGTATTAATTGTAGGCCTACAGGTGAAGCTATTGAAAGATGTTGAACGTGTCATCTAAGTAGGCTGTAACCATCAACATAGGCTAGCATAGGCTCCTCTTTAAATTTTAATAAGCAAGTAAATAGTGTGGTCAAAGGCAGCTTTTTCCAGTTAAGAACCATTGAAAAACTGAAGCCCTTTTTGTCCTTCTCCGATCTTGAAACTCTTATACATGCTTTCATAACATCTAGACTAGATTATTGTAATTCATTATGCAGGCCTGACCCACTCCACTCTCCACCATAACTCCTGTGTTGGCTAAGCTGCACTGGTTACCTGTGGAGCACAGAGTTAAGTTTAAAATTTTAATTTTTGTCTTCAAAGCGCTCAGTGGTTTGGCACCTATTTACATAGGTGACCTACTAATTCCAAGATCACTTAGGTCTTCATCTCAGAATCTTCTCTATATCCCCAAAACACGCCTTAAAACTAAGGGTGATAGAGCCTTCTCTGTTGCCCCCCAACTCTGGAATAGTCTACCTGTACATATTAAGTCCTCTCCAACCATTGACTGCTTTAAGTCTAACTTAAAGACTTTCATTTTCTCCCAAGCTTTTAATCTACCTTAATATCCCCCCCCACACACACACTCTTTATTCTTTATTTTATTTTTGACCAATTTGTTTATTATTTCAATTATGTATTTATTTTTCCCTTATGTTATGTTATTATTGTTGTTGTACCATTGTCATTGTTTTATGTTTGTTTGTAAGCACTTTGGTTCAACTCAGTTGTTTTTAAATGTGCTATAGAAATAAAGTTGACTTGACTTGACTTGACTAGGCTAATCATGCATTTGAATCATGAACTCAACAGTTCACTCAACGTCATAATTTGAGATCCTCTTAAGATCATGGGACACGTAATGGTTGCCTGGTAACCCCTCTGTTACCGTTCAGGCGGTGTTGCGGGAGAGGTATATTACAGACAAGCGTTCCTGTCCATGCAACATCCTCCCCAAAAGTCAGCGTTGCACTTCACTGGTCGTCGGACCCCCGGGGAAATCAGGGCTTGTATCATCATGGCCTCTCGGCGGAATGGAACACTTTTCACTCATAACAACGCAACCTACATCGCCCCAGCCTTCATACCCGGGTAATAATGCAACCACTGTCCGTTTATAGCAAGTAAAGTTGTAATATGTTTTCGTAGTTCGTAGTTGTTTTATGTATTGTAATAGCGAGATATATTGGCTTAGCTGATCAATAGGCTTTGGCTGTGTTTAGATCCAACATGCACTGCCATTCAGGAGATAGCCTATGCTTCCCAACAGTCATGTTGTTTTCCAGTAGGCTACTCCTAAATAATTTAATGATATACACAAGCCTAAAACCAGAGTTAGGCTATACAACTTGAAATCACATGTAAACATAAATACCTTGAACCTTCGTCAAAACATGGATATTTGTACATAATACAAAATGTCAAGGCATGTCAGACTACAAAGACATCTAATTTCCTTCTAATGTAATTGATTGATAATCTATAAAGAATTGTTTTGTATCTTTAAAGTAAAATGTAATCGAATATAAATATTTTTTGTATTTTTTGCTATAGGCCTACTCATGTCAACTTATCACAGGAGTTCACAGCAGTTCCCCTATGTTTGAGTGTTCAATGCGTTCCTTTGCTTTTCTAAAGCTATGGCGGTCACGTCCCCACCACCAAATTCACTTACGGAGACAGATACGGCAACACCACCAGCAAGTGGCTACAGGAGTCCCGCTTCGCGTCCATGACCTCCAGTGCAACATCAAACATCCGGGGAGGGATGTTCCCATCCACTGCGTCCAACGACCGCCACCTGGCCACAGTCCAGCCTGCACGGACTCGCCAGCAGGAGCTCCAGAACTTTACCCAGGTGAGGTTCCTTTCATGGTTCCTTTCAGAGTTCTTCCTGAGCAGAGGCAGTTTGTTTACAGTTCCTTTAGATTTTTTTCCTGAGGAGGCTGTTTACAGCTGTTAATAGTTCCTTCAGAGTTCTTCTTGAGCAAGGTAGCAGGAGAAGCAGCCCGGGATTTTCAGATGAGTTCAGATTTCCAGACGAGTTCTACCTCTGAAATGACCTGGTTCAGATATGACCCACACATGTGTGTTCATGCTACACAGCACCATAGTGACTAAATCTAAGTTACTGTTTACTGTATTAATCCTACACTGCACCATTTATCAAGTGTACTAACCAACACAAGCCAACATTATGTCATCTGTACATTTATTATTTCCAGTCACTTTAGATTAAAGTAGCTACAAATAAATGTAACTCATGGGGTGGGGTGTTACTGTGTGTGAAGCTGATAGAGAGTTAGTAGTGACATATGTGTGTGTGTGTGTGTGTGTGTGTGTGTGTGTTTTCAGCTGACACAGAGTCACCGCGAGAGCTACAGAGACCGTACCGGGACCTGCCTGCCTGTCAGTTACTTCCAGCTCCCGGTCAGGAAGAGTGAGAAGTTCCCCAAGGAGACAGCGTAAGAACCCCAGCCTAGAGCGCAGTCGCCTGCGGCCTGCTTCACATTAAGATAATGCATTTGTTATGCAGCCTCAGACTTACAGTGTTTTCATGTTTCTGTACTGTAACAAGGTATTTTACGTAATTCTGCTTTCGAACTGGGGATTAATGTGATGTGTTTCAGCTTTACTTTGTGAATTTTACTTTTAATGCATTGTCTGAGTTGGTTTGTTTTTCATATGTGTGTAAGTCAAGGTGAATAGTGCTATATTTTGTTTTGCTTTTTTTCAAATGGGGTATTATTCTCATTGTTGATGTTTTTGTTGTTGGTAATGACTATGAGGATATTGTATGTGTGTTGCTTTCTTTTTCATTTATTGTGGCACTGTTATAAAATACTGATCCTCTTCAAATTCAAATAAAACACTCAGAAAACACCTGTCCTAAGCAAAACAAAAGTAGAGCAAGTTGCCTTGGCAACTCAGTCATCCTCTGAATATGGCTCTGGTATGTGATGACAACCCAAGCAAGGTCCTGTTGTCCACAGGCTATAGTATCCGCTTTACTGCTGAATATTTCATGGTATCCTTGTGTGTGTGTGTGTGTGTGTGTGTGTGTGTGTGTGTGTGTGTGTGTGTGTGTGTGTATGTGTGTGTGTGTGTGTGTGTGAGAGAGGGAGAGAGGAGTGGAGAGTAAAACTGAAAAAAGAGTCAGTGAATATGCATCGAATTTGTAGTCTCGACTCCAGGGATCCGCTACCCGGCTTACTTCAACATAAACAGGCTAGGTAGAGAGATATGTGCAGAACTGGGTGTTTAAGAGCAGAGCTGGACAGATGATATAGGGGTAGCGCTTGGTGAAGATATGTGAAGGGGCTTCTGCTGATGTGATTTCATATAGATGTGATGGAGTGGTTCTTTTCTGCTGACACAGTAGGTCATAACTGAATCTCTCCTCTCTCTCTCTCTCTCTCTCTCTCTCTCTCTCTCTCTCTCTCTCTCATGGGACCTTGTAAGATAGGGTACTAAGGGATACAGTTCATAAACTTCCCAATTTGATACCGTTGGGACAAACATGGAATATTTATATAATGAGGAGAGTCCCTTATCTCCCAACATCACAGTTTTTTTTTTTAACTCTGAACTCTTCAAGGATAGAACAGACGTTAGTGCAGAGGTCTCTGTGAAAATCAAATTAGAAATAGACATACAGTAGTCAAAAATGTTTCCACAAAGACTTTGTGCAGGTTGGACGCTGCACAAAAACACATTTTAGACAATCTCTCATAGCTATTTGTTTGGCTAATTGAATAGGAATGATACATGATCTCATACAGTAGCTATTTGTTTGGCTAATTGAATAGGAATGATACAGCTCTGACCCCTACCCTTCCCCACCCAAAAACAGAGACCTCGGCCCCCTAGGGCCGGCGGAAAAGGAGAGGGTTCGGCGCTACCAGACCCTGCCTTCCGGACTCAGAACATCAGCCGATGACCGTGTGATGCGAGATGTGTTCTTCGAACGCAGATGAACACTACCTACCACCACCAGGGGATGCAGTCGAGTTACATTTGAATGTATCTCAAGAAAACTTTAAAATGACTTGAGGAATCTCTGTGTTTGTATGGCCATCCATTCATCATACTGTAGGCTAACTAACTGACATAGGGAGATGGTTTAATCTCTTTGCAGTTTTTCTGAGATATACAGTGTAGCCTACATTTACTGGCCTTTAGGTCCTCTTTTTAGGAGGACGTCCTACATTTATCTATAAGATAGCCTACATTAGGGCTATTCAATTAGTTTGTAATGGGGGGCAGTTCATGAAAAGCATCACGACTGAGGGGCCAGAGAAATGCGGCTTGAAATATGAGTAATCACATTACAGCTGTAGATACAATGAAGTACAACAGCAGCAATATGGGTGTTCAAATGTTGTATTTTGTACATGCATAACAACATCTTTTAACTGGTTGTTGATGGCTAATATGGAATGAAATCTGTGATAACAGTAATGGAATAGATAACAGTAATGGAATCTGCTTTGCACAGTAACTGCTAGGTCCAAGATTTCCAGTGAGTACAAACAGGATTCAAACACTGTTCAGGTGAATTAAATGTGTAATCAGTCGCATATGTAGCTCTTCTGACGTATAGGCCTACTTGTTACATTTGACGTTCCAACCATTTAAATGAGATGACCGTGACCTCTACATTTTTTTTTTAACAGTGGGGGGCAGGCCAGTCATAACTGAACATGGGCATGATGACACGATGACAATGAAAACGTTTAGCCTACTTCAGGGGTCTCAAACTCAAATGAGCTGGGGGCCGGCTATTTCTGAAAATGCAATGTTCTTTTTTTCAAATACCACACAAAACTGCAAACAGAAAGTGCAAGTGTTTTTATCTAGTTTTAGACACCTGTGCTAGCAACCTTAGCTTATAAATCAAATAATGATAAAATAAATATTAATACAAATTATAAAACAAACAAAAAGCATAAAAACGGGTATGTGTGTGTTTCACACCAAATAAAAATATTTTCCTCTCATAACTTTTCTAAACCTGGCAAACTAGGCGTCAGGGTTAAGAAAGCAACACCATTGGATTTTTATATCAAAATTTCAAAAGGCCATGGCTTGAAAGTGGTCAGAGATAAAGTCCTACTGTAAATGTAAAAATCTTTGAGTATAAACAAAAGTTTATGAAGGGGGTAAATGTACCCATCACTGGATGGCAAGCACCTCAAATTATGCACCTTTCAGTAAATACTGGATGAACATATTTGAGCAGGTTTACTTTCCTTTTTTTCATATTACCCACATAACAAATTAACAGGAAAACACCTAATACCAACACCTAAGATGTATATGGTTTAGTGATGTATTACTAAACCACAAGGCCTACAATAAAGTATTCTGGTCAAATCAGTTCCTATCGCGGGTAATCTGAGTACCCAGAAGTTCGCATAGTTCGTTTCTACTAGCCCTGCTGTCTGTACCACGTCCATTACGGACACTTCATCACGATTACCACTGCAACCTCCAAGCTATGTTGGGCAGAGGGTCGAAATAAGCATGGTATGGTTAGTGGACACCGTCGTATACTCAAAGACGCACCTCCATTCACAGACGCACTGTGACTATCACTGTCAATAGACGATCGATCATAATCTCCAAAAGGATATTCTCCTTCAGAATCAGAATAGGTGAATAACATAGCCTACCTAAGACTTCATCACACGTGAACGTTTTTCAACATTAGGTGTAGGCCTATTTCTGCTTCAATTTGTGCAAAACTATGGCCTGCATCGCTTCCGCGTCATTACAAATGCATGTCTTCGTGTTTCTCGCGTGTAATACAAGTATTTCCTGAAAACTTTGCGCAGCGATTTTGGGTTTGAATCAAGCTCTGGATGTCTAGCACATAGTAGAGCAGAGTAGGCTACAAATGAGATTTGTCACCGTACTTGGATCTATCGTCTATTTTAATCAGTATCGTTGTTTGTCGCAATTAAAAATAGCCTCAAGGGCCGAATTACATTATTATTTTGACATACGTCGCGGGCCGGAATTGGGCCGGACGCGGGCCGGATTTGGCCCGCGGACCGGGTGTTTGAGACCCCTGGCCTACTTGGTTTCTGACAGAAATTACGTTTTGTACCAACATATTCTAGAAACACAACCGCGGCCTTTATTTGGTGAACGGAGGTGCAAATCATCATCTTCACTTTCTTTGATTATTATATAGTGTACGATTCACTTTAACCACAAAACGTTTTGCCGTTGCCACATTTACAAATGCAATTTACCTTCGTTAGGCTATCGGTGATATTTTTGCTTCGAATCGCAATTGAGTGCGCATTTAATGCCACATGATTTCCAAGAGGCCTTTAGGCAGGCTCATTTCTGACTTTACTAGACTATTATTGCATTATGTTGTAAAACGTGAAGAAATGAAGGACAACGGCAATAGCCTAGGCTACAGTACGCACAAATTCATCATTCACTAAATGGACACAGAGAGATTCCAAGTTTTTCTTTCGCTATCGTTGCGAAAAAAATAGCCAGGCTACTATATAGAAACAATTTGAAATTCCATTTGAGTTGGATCTGCTCCACCTTTCCACCAAGTTTTGCAGAAATTGTGCCCTTGTTTTCTTTGCGATATTGATGACAGAAACTATTTGTGTGGTGCAACCTGTTAAATATTAGTAGTTCATAAACTCCAACGTAGTGTCAATTTAGGTTGAAACTAAACTAAGATGGAACTTACGCTCAACTTACGTACAAATGTAATGAATTGTAATGTAGTCTAACGTGTGCAATGGGCTGAGGTGCAGTGGCTGTAGGATTAAAGCGAGCGAGAGATGCAAGAGTGGAGAACAGCTCATGCGCTTACTAGAGCTTACATTTTTTTAAAGGGCCAGTAGCCTAACAAATAGTACAGCGGCTAAGGCCAGATTTTACCTGAATCGTTCAGTTTTTGCAGAAAGCACGAAACTTGGCACAGTTATAGTACTACCCCTAGTGATCAAAAATTGAAATGGACCCCAACACATAGCGCCCCTTAGTGGCCCCTATCTTGACTTCAAATTTGGCCACCAAAATATGCCCTTTTTTTCTACATTTATAATGCTATGCTGCTATAGCCATCTTTCAGCATCATGAAATATATAATTAGACAATCATGCATAAATAATGGCATACATGTTGGATTTTAAAGAAGTTGCCATACATTCTGACACTGAGTCAAAAACTGGGGTGCGTTTAGGCTATGTGTGAAGTTTTGACTGTGTGACCTGCACCCTGCACTCAATCCTTCTAATTTGCCTTCTAGAGGCTGGCATGCTAGCAAGGAGGCTAAAACCCATGGATGCTAGCGTCTCTTTAAGAAACATGCTTCCTTTTGGGAAATGTTGTAGCAACTAGACAAATTGCGCAATCGACTGGACATTTCAAACACACTGAGGGTGTCACTGTCTTCCATCACCCCCAGATGGAAGCTTCTTGTTGCAGGGAAACAAGCAGGGCTCCCAATGATTATATTCGTAATGCACGTTTAGTTCCCATGTTTTGTTCCCATATTTTGTTAAGCATGTTCACACTTATAGATGTAGCTTCAAGTTGTTGAATATTCATAGTTCATATTATTGTTCAATTTTCACTTCTTCAAGTTCACGTTTTTCACAAGAGATCGTTACCTTCACTGTTCATACATAACTGGAGCTAGTTCTTTTCAAGTAATGCATGCACAACACATATGGAACATGGAACCCCCAAACCCCCCCCCCCCCCCCCCCCGCCGGTCCGTGAAAAAAAAATAGGAATCAAACCGGTCCATGGTACATAAAATGTTGGGGACCCCTGGCCTACAGCAACAAGCTAATTCAGAGCAGCGCAGAGCTAGTCTGGCGAAAACCTGGTGGTAACCGGCTGACAGTTTTTAGAGCTTATCTTTAACTCACGTGTTACTATAATAGCCTCAAACAAGCCGTTTTATTTGGTTGATAACAACTGAAAGGAGAAAAACCACAATGGTCATGACCACCAACAGGTGCAGCACTCGCTAGTGGTGGGGTAAGTAAGTCCCACGTTCTCCCGGAAGAGGGAGACAGAGCGTCGAGGAATCAGGGGCGAGCCGCCCGTCTCTGCAGGAGCACGAGCATCCCGTCCCTCTCTCTCTACCCACTGTAGAGGCGCGCGGCAGGTCCCTAACAGAATTCGCGATGTCTCCCGCGGCAGCACGGAGTCTTCTCGCGGTCTACATCGTACTTACTGCCTTATGCCCGATATTCTCAGGTAAGAGACGCAACTCAACCTATCAATTAGACGGAACATACCTGACTGATTTTTTTTTTAACCAGAAACTCTGAAACTTTACCTTCATGGTCAAACTTTTTATGTCACTTAATCATTAGGAATGTCTGACGAAATATGTGCTCCTGTTTTGAAGGTTATCTTATTATGGTTTCCCCACATAATGCATGTCCATAAAATAGCCTGCAGGTAGCATTAAACTAAACTGTTGGATTGATGTTGTCTCATGTGGTGCAGTGTGAATGTCTCTGTGCAACTGTCCATAGATGCAAGAGTTATCCACTGCCTTGACCTGGGGGTCATAGTGTTGGTAGTGTAAATATGGTGGGTACTGTAAGATGGTGCTAATGTGGAGGACAGAGGGAATCCACCAGCTTAGATAATGTTTGGACATTTGCTTTAAGGTAATTGTCTGGATTTGGTAGAAGTCTGATATTTCAAGTGTTGTCTACTTCAGAATTCATGCTGAATTCACCACACTGAAAATCCATCAGTTTGTAGAAGGGATTGACAATACTGTAGGTTAATTCAGTTTTGAGAAGGAGCTACTTTTTGTCTGAAACACCCTAAGACACTATGTATATCCCAACTTGGAGAAATTCTGCAGCCCAAAGTTTTACCCCTTAAAATAGCCTACATTACCCCAGCTTGGAGAAGGAAACAATGTAACTCTGCAGCCCGTGTAACTGTCTTTTTCCATTGGGATTGTTTGAGTGAGGAAAAAATGATGTCGCTTTTTGCAGGGCCAGCGGCCATGGAACACGCTCTTACCTCATGGGCACCCGCTGGAAACGTTTCACTTTGCTCCACAATTAAAATAATATGTCAAATATTAGATCATGCGCAGTGTAGCTGAACTCACCCTACCACCAGTGCTCTGTGAAGATAAAAACACAGGGCCAAGACAATGATGTAATCTGGCACAGACATCAGATCTCCAGCGTGCTTTCACACAGCCACTCAGGGACAAGGGTGTGTGTGTGTGGTGTGTGTGTGTGTGTGTGTGTGTGTGTGTGTGTACTGTGGGTGTGTGAAGGAGGTATGTTCATGGAAAGGTGGGTGAGAGAGAGGGAGAGACATTAACACATTGACAGACTCTGTCTCTCTCTCTCTCTCTTTATAATACTCCAAAGCCTCCTTGTGGTTTGACACACACTGCCCATATGACAAGTCAAACAGTAATGTGGACAGTTCACTTAGATATTGCAAGTGTGCATTTCTGCGCAGTGTTTTTGTTTTTTTCATGATTTGCTTTCTTTTTTTTTTAGAGTGGACAGTATGACATCATTTGGCATGATGTTTCGCCACTCTGTGTAATTCTGTTTTGGGTTTTGTGGTCACATTTAATCTTCATAATTTAAAAAGGTAATTTGTTAGTTTCATTGTTTTGTCGATCACACTTCAATTGGATCTACAGAGCATCTGTAGATACACAGATTATCAACAAAACTACATATTGACACTTTGTTAACTATAATTTATGATTAGGTGTTGGATTTAATGTTAATAATTGTTCAACAACAATTTTACACACTGAACTTGAATCTGTAGACATGAGGTGTAAAAGTCAGGGTTCAAAAAGTAAAAGTCCTGCCACATTTTTTTTGTTCCAACAATTCACTTAATCATCTGATTCTAATTATCACAACTTAAGTAGATTAGTAGATTAAGATTATACATGGCGGAGCAAGATATTTCATCAGGAGCCACTTCCGGGAACGGGGGGGGGGGGGATTTGGGGGGTCAAAATCCCCCTTTAATGCTGTGCAGAAGCAGCGACTGTTCCATTGAAGCCTATGGCCATAGCTCAGAATTTCACCACATATGCTAAGATCTTGGTCCTATAGAGTTAGGAATGTGAATTTTGGGCACGTTTTCATGATCCTCAAACCCTTCTGACCATTTGAGGTACATTTTTAGCATTTTTGAGCATTCCGGTCTGGAGAAAATTGACCTTATATCAAGCGTGCGCCTGCTATTTATTCTGCTGCTGTTCCCCGGTTGCTACGTACACTCATCAATACGACACGTCAACGACACACCTCTTTATGCAGACAGGACTCAATCCCCATTTCGCGCCCATAGACATGAACTACAACGAAGTATCTTGCTCCGCCATGTATAATCTTTGTCTTAAACCAGGTAGATCAGCTAATTAGCACAGGTAGAACCAATACATGTCAATACTTTTACTTTCTGAAGCTAGATTTTTACATCTCTGATAAAGCCAGTGTCTTATAAGATTGTTTGCACTGACTGATATCCTACCACCAGTGTCTTATGTTTGCACTGACTGATATCCTACCACCCGGCACTGGCACTTAGCAACCTATACTACACCAGATGACCCACACATTGCCTCTTCGTCATTGGACATTTATGGGTTGCTCTCTTCTCCCATCTCAGTGTCTGAGCTTGTCCTCTTGGCTCAAAACTTCACCCTTCTGTTGAGTAAGGTATTTCAAGGGAGAGAGGAGCTACCTGCCAGAATTTTTTGTCTTTCTTCTCAATGCTTTGCCATGGTTTCAAACATTTATTCTTTACTGACCCCACTTCATATGGGTGGTTGTGACTGAATGTAGTCTGTTTATAATGTGATATTGTATGGTTGCCTATAGTAATTTGTCAGTCTGTGGAGAAAAAAAGGCAAGTAGCAGAGCATGGAATAACTTCATGTCCAACTGCTCCACCACCTTGGGCCCGTAGCCTTGCCTAGTGGAAAGAACACATCAGGACCTGTTCGCTTGAGTTGAGCCTGGATGGAGTGAAGGGCCGTTCGGCCTCAGTCCTGTTCCATAGCGTAGCAGTAGCTCACACTGATACAGGCGAGGCTCCGGTTGAGACCGAGACCCGACCGGAGCTCTGGGGGCGCGGGGGGGGGGTTGTCTGTACCCAGAGGCCATGTGGTGGGGGGGGTCCTGCATGTCAACCGTCAGCACGCGCCAGACCACATTAGGCCAGATACTGTGTGTGCAAACAGTCCAGTGCCTCTGTTATGGGCGAGGAGGGACCGCGAGAGACACGCCACAGATGTTTGAGACGGTTTGTAAAATCGATTTCGGCCGACTCACTCTCGGCCTGGCCAGACCCCGCGCACTAGGGCAGAGAGAGCGGCCAAGCGGACAGATCACAGAGGTCGGGAGGAGTGAAGAGACGGGGAACTGCCACGTTACAACAGTGTGACTTTCTGTCTCTTTTCAAAAATGCCTGTATCGCTTTCTGTCTGCTATTACTACAGGCTGTATCGCTTTCTGTCTGCTTTTACTACAGGCTGTATCGCTTTCTGTCTGCTTTTACTACAGGCTGTATTGCTCTCTGGATGCTACAGCCTGTATCATCAGAGATCATCTGAAAAGGGAGATTCCAATCTTAGGGTGAAAAAGCTTAATGTCATTGTGGGGTCTGAACATTTCCACTGGAAGCTGTTTTTTTATGGAATCCTATGGGAGAAAGTACCCTGAAGAAACTCCTAGTTAGGTCCCTTTGAATTAGACTGCCTCTGTAGTGATCTCTACATCTTTACCACAGCCTAGTAAATTATGATGGTATCTGTGAAGGTCTAAAACCAAAGGCAACATTGTTTTGTGAGAAAGGCAACAGCTCTTAGTGAATTAGAAGCTATTAGAAGCTAAAGTTGCTGTTCTTTTTGATCATCTGTCTGTTTCAATCTCTTCTGTTCCAAGCTCGCTCTATCTCCCTTTTGGTATCTCTCTCACACCCTTTCCTTTGATTCACTCACTCAGTCTGCCTTCTCCTCTGTCACCTTTTTTATTTTCTTTAAACTGCTTTCAGTCTCTCTCTCTCACTCTCTCTTCACACTCTCCACCTGTCTGTCTATCTGACTAATTTTCATCTGACTCTCATTCTTTGTTTCTATCTGTCTTTCTCTCTCTCAGCTATTTCTCTAACTGTCCTGCATCTATTTTTCTTTTTCTCTGTCTCTCTCTCCCTCCCTCCTTCTCCCTTTCTCCCCCTGTTCTCCAGGGGCGTACTGTAAAGTGGAAATGCTCTGGGTGTTAGGTCACTGATCCGTGTCCAGGGACTCAACTGAAACAGCTGTGGACTGGACTTTTCCAATCCTGTCTGATCCTCTCTCATCCTCTTTCTCTCTCCCCCTCTCTTCTCTCCTCAATTCCCATCTTCTCTTCTCCTCTCCTCTTCTCACTCCTCACGCTCCCTTCTCTTGTCTTCCTGTAGACCGCGTCCACGCCTCCCCTTTACATCCCTGCTTCTCCTCCGGGAGCTCTCCTCACCTCCTTCCTGTATCCTCCCTTAGAGAACTTTACATGAGTTACTCTTCCACACACTCTCAATATCTACATGAGTGTTACACCACCACAGACTCTATGGGCCTGTTTACATTTGTTTTTAGAATGCGTCTTGGGTGACCCGATCAAAAGCGTTCAGCCGAGACACATCGCCATTTACACATGTATCCAAGGTGTACAGCAAATTTCTGACCACATGTGTTTAGATTCTGTTAGATTCATGTATAGAGTTTACAATACAAAAGATATGTGGCCACATGCGTCTCAGACCACCACGGCAATGGGTTTGAGTGATTGGATCACAATGCGTCTTGGCGATTGTTTACTCTTGTATTTAGACTTGGGATTGGATCATCCAAAACATATTTTAAAAACAAATGTAAACAGGGTCTGTCTCTACATGAGTTGCCTCATGCTGTCTGTGAAAAGATGAGTAGAATGTTTCAGACGGTGATCACACTTACATGGTTTTTTCACCTTTAGGCACTTGAATTCAATTGTCTCCCTATGGAGCAATGTGACTTGCCCATTCCAACACACCTCACATTTATATGAGCGAGGTACAAAAGGAGGAAATTCGAGGCATTTTTGTAGTTGTTTTTTTGTTTTAAACAGTGGGTTATTATTTGGCTACCTGTCTTAGATACGTGAAGGAGCTAACGATTTAGCTAAGTATAACATATCATGATAGCAACAATGTACAAAATCAAAATTCCACTTCATGATTTTTTTTTACACTGTCTATTTTGGAATCCTTGCGTTTTTGAGGTAAAAAAAGTTGAGGAGGGAGCAGTCGGAACATTCCAGAGCTGGATTTTAGAATACTCGCCATGGAAACAGAAGAGGAACTCCCTCCTTCCAGCAGGGGCATCGATACGCACAACATCTGCCACCCAATTGCACACATCTGCCCGAAAGATCAGATGTATAGGAAAGAATGGAGTTGGGCTTTTTTCCACACGGCTGGCCTGCACTTTGTCAGTTTCCCGTTTTTTTGGAAAGTCGGGCTTCCCAATGTCTAGTATGGAGTAGATCCAACCACTGGTACTGTCAAGGACTTCACCCAAACTGGATGGGAAACAAAGGAATGGGAAAATGAAGGAGCATGTAGAGAAAGAGAGAAAGAGGGATGGAGAAGGAGATAGGATGACAGAATTGAAGTGAGAGAGATGGAGTGAGAGAGATGGAGAGAGAGAGAGATAGATAGAATCAAGTCCATACAAGCTACTGGAATTCAGTCTCTTCTCTCACACGGAGGAATAAGTGGGCATAGCTTGATTGACACATTTAGCACAAAGCAACACTTTGCAGCCCAGTTAGTGGAAAACAAAATAAAGTGTGCGTGTCAGAGAGAAAGAGTGTGAGAGGGAGGGAATGTGTCAGTGTTGCTTCAGAGCCGAAGTGAGAGATTTTTGATGCGTTTGACTCCAGTGAGTGAACCTGTCTCTCCAGACTGGGAGAGTTCTCATCACCTCCTAAGGGCCTGTCCACACGGAGACGCTTTTTAGGTTAAACGCAGAGGTTTTGCTTCGTCTTGGCCGAGCGTCCAAACGAATCCTGTAAACTCACTGCCCGAAACCGCACTTTTTTGAAACCTGGTCCCAGAGTGTAAAAATATGAAACCGTAGCCCGTTTGAATTAGTTTAGACAGCAAAACCACACATCCTGCTTGCGTATCGATGATGTCATCGCTACACCTCAGCTGCCCTGGACTTGCACTTATAGTATTGCCTAACAATACTAGTTTTCATACATGACATTACCTACGATTACACTCCGTAAGATAAATATCACAACTGGTGCTGCGCAGCGCCGATAGCTTATGACTTGGTGGACTGAACACTGTTTCACCAAATTTCCCTCAAGGGATCAAAAAAAAAAAAAAAAAGTATTTTTACTTATATACTGTTTTTCCCGGTGTTTTTTTATGCATTCTAGCTACTGTCAGTGTTATTTATTTTACATGTCTTACAACATATATACATGCATTCACAGTCGAATGAAATCAGATATAAGCATACAAAGACGCTTAGAACTCACGTTAAGCCGATGGTAGCACACTGAATGCAAATGCACGTTTTGATGCAGGCAAAAGTATTGACTGTTACTAACGAAGGTTTTATATCAATATTATAAATGTGGCGACAGAATAGCCTAGAACTTGGGTAAGCCTTGCGTTTAGTAGCCTAATTGCGGTGATAGCCAAAACTAATGTGAATCACGGACTATCCTACAACCAAAGAAAGTAAAGGTGATTAGTAGGCCTACCTGCGTTAGCCAAATAAAGGACGGGACTGCACCCTTCACAAACCGTAAAATAAAGTGTATTAGTTTTACAGTTGACTACAGTTGACAGTTCACCACCAGTCCACACATACAATTCTGGTTTCCTTGCACTAGCCATTTCGTCGTAGCCTATTCTGTCTGTTTGTAAAGCGCAAGTTTTGGTCAATTTCTGTAAAGAAACAGTGCCACCTATAGGCCTGGGGTATGAAGTAACGTGTTGAGTCGTGTTGAGATGGATCCGTTTGGACGCAAATATTCTTGATACGGTTCCAGGGAAGACAGAGGAAAAAAAGATCGGTTTGGTACGTGTGGACTAGGCCTAAGTGTTGTGTCATCTCCCATCTGCTCCGAGAGCAGAACACCTGGCCAGAACTGTATCACATTATCACACACACACACACACACACACACACACACTCTCTCTCTCTCTCTCTCTCTCTCTCTCTCTCTCTCTCTCTCTCTCTCCTTCTCTGTCTCTCTTTTTGTCTCTCACACACACATACTGTACAATAGTCAAGGCCTCTCTGTGCAAACAAAACCCTGCAGGAGTTGTGGGTAGGTAAAGCAAACACACTCTCTCACACACACACACAGTAATTACTTTTCACAAAGAAGTAGTTTTCCACCCACTTGTGACCTCAGATGGTGTCATTTGAAAGATGAGGTTTGAGTGTAAGCGTGGTGGTATAGTGAGATTGATTAGCACTAAAAGCCTATGTGACACACACAAACACACATACACACATATACACTTGTGTTGATGTCCTTAATCTCTGCATTTTAACCAAACACACACACGCTTTGGAAAACACACATACTCCTTCATACATCATGAACCAATCAGAATATCACAGAATATCACAACATCAGTAAGCAAAACCAGCAGTTGTTTTGAAACGTCCAACTGCCTTCATAAATGTGAAACATTATTGTGTATCATCTGATGTTTAGAGAGTCACATGGTGTGTCAAATCTGTCGGCACCGTCAATGCACTAGTATCTAGGGAGCTCGGTCTGTGGTTACACTTAGATGAATGGCATCACATTTCACCCATAGACATGATTCAGTGAATGACACTTCACTTCACACTTGACACTTCACCAGACACAGAGAAATGTGTTATACGGCTCATTTTTACTGCAGGCGGTTGGGGAGGTCATGGGGAAATGTTAGCGATAGCTTTAGTGCTTCTCCTCTCAGGACATCTTTCTGGGCTGAGGAGCCCTTTATGACTCTATTACGCTAGCAGACGCTAGCAGTGTTTAGCCCGCAGCATGTGAGGTCTGAACACTTCCTTCTCAATGACAAGCACCTAGACACTTAACTAGATGAGGACACATTTCAAAAATCTGGTGTGTGTGTGTGTGTGTGTGTGTGTGTGTGTGTGTGTGTGTGTGTGTGTGTATGCGTGTGTGTGTGTGTGCGTGCGTGCGTGCATGAGTGTGTAGTACACACATTTTTTGATTTTGCCTTAATTCACATTGCTTGCGTGTGTGCGTGTGTGTGTGCGTGCGTGCGTGCGTGCATGAGTGTGTAGTACACACATTTTTTGGTTTTGCCTTAATTCACATTGCCTTAATTCACATTGCCTTAATTCACATAGTGAAGAGTGACAGGAAGTGAGTGGGAGAGAGAGATGGGGTGGGATCGGGAAATGACCGCAGGTCGGATGTGAACCCTGGTCCCCGTGGGCACTTGTATCCGAATGTGGTACAGACACTACAGTCACGGTCTCTCACAATATGCTTATACTACTACTACTAATACTACTATGCTTGTATGGTCAATTGCACTGAGGAGACTACTGATTATTTAGTGATTATATTAGAAGGGGTATAAAACTAGTCTTCAATTTGTTGTCACATGAAACTGTGAGATATCTGAACCACAGTTGACTGGTTCAGATATTTGATACAAATGAAGGTACAAAAAAAGAAGAGCTTATAAACCAAAGAGGGCAGAGCAGAGCTGTATATACTGTATGGCTCTGGGGCAGAGCTGAGGGAGCAAATGTGTTGTCGTTGGTGGTGGTGGTGTGAAAGGTGCTAGAGCTGGGTTCTGTTAGAGCAGCATCATGGAACAGATGTGCTGTTGTTTTCATATCAAAGGTTCTAGAACAGGGCTCTGGCTGAGCTCAGGAGGCTAACTTACAGCATCCATCATTTCCTATCATTAACCCCTACAGGGCTCCTGGTCCCTGTTCAAACAACTGCTGTGTGTGTGTGTGTTTGTGTGTGTGTGTCTGTGAGAGAGAGAGAAAGAGAGAAAGTTGTTAAAAACAGGCCACATGCTTTTCTGACACCACATTGGAAAATAACAGGTGCATAGCCTGGAGGTCTTTAGGTGTAGCCCTTATAAAAACATGGCCCTGACATAAAGACTAGACACTACACAAAACTCTCTCTCTCTCCTTCTCTCTCTCTCTCTCTCACTCACTTACTCACTCACAGACACACACACACACAAAGCACGGTTTAATGAAATCACTAAAGGCTGAAATCACTAAAGGCTACTTAATGCCTATATGTCCTAAGTCATAATATGTAGACTTTTATTAAGTCTTTCTCTCACACACACACACACAGACACACTCTTACACCGGTGAGGTAACATATTTTCACAAGAAACACTGCATTTTCCAACTCCTTATTCTCACAAACACACACATACAGACACACACAATATTATTATTTGCACAGAAACCAGCCAAGGGCCACAACAATGATGAAGAGACAGGGCATGGAAAGAGAGGGGGGAGATAGAGCCGAATGTGCTTGCCGCTATCACATCTGGAGTAGCTACTTCCATTGATTATAGTGGAAGCTAATTGTTGCAGCAGACGCAACGCGAATGGAACGCTTCAGTTATGCGCCTGGTGTAGCTTCCCTTTGAGAGTCTGAGGGAGATACAGAGGGAGAGGCTGAAGAGCAGAGAGAGATAGGTGGAGAGAGAGAGAGAGGTTGAGAGAGAGGGAGAGGTAGAAGAGCAGAGAGATAGGTGGAGAGAGAGAGAGAGGCTGAAGATAATCTAAGACACATAGAAGGAGAGAGGGTGGATTAAGGTTAATTTATAGTCCAGGCATCATTTGACAGAGGACTGCAATTGGAGAGACTGGAGAGGTCATCTGGTGCATACTGTAGGGCAAGAGAGGGTTTATCCCACTTCCCCCTTTTTGCGTTTGATTCTGACCAGATATCTCAGATGTGAGACAAGACTGACAAGGGACTGAGACAGAGCAGAGGGACATACTGAGACACTCAAGCATCAGACACAGAGATGGAGACATAAAGGGCTTTCAGACATAACCTCCAGAGTATATGTGGAGGTTTGTCAAACGGAGGTTCTACCCTTCGGATGATTCAGATATGATGCTAACCTATGTGTGAATGACATGCACGCACATTACAGAATCTCCGTGTGGTTGTCGAGTGAGGGGTGGGGGCTTGCAGAGTTCGCAAGAGGCGAGATATGACGCAGAATATATGCGGCCGCTGTCACAGAGAGACATCAGAGGGAGAGACAGAAAAACATCAGAGTGAGAGACAGAGAGACATCAGAGTGAGAGAAATGAGAGTGAGAGATAGAGAGATATGAGTGAGAGAGAGTAGGACTGAGACTAAGATGTACTGAAACAAAGACTTCAGATGAATTCTCCTCTCTGGATCCGGTTCCTGGACTGTCTCCCCGGCGATGAGATGAGAATCTGGATGCGGAGTCTGGAAGAAAGGGAAAGAGGGATTATCCTCAGATCTTTAGGAATTGGATCCAGGGCCCGGCCCAGTGTGAAGAGACTGTGGTCTGATATGGAAGATGAGAGGGATTATTCTCAGATCTTAAGGGTTGGATCTAGTAGGGTCTATTCCCTTGTGATGAGAAGAGTCTGGACAGAGGGAGAGAGGGGCTAGTCCCCATTCCTAAGGGTTGTTTCCAAGGTCCACCCAGCCCTCAGTGTGCTGATGAGAAGATAATTCAACACAGAGGACCACTCAGGAAAACATGTAGCTACTGAGCAGAGTGTGTGGCAGACAGCACAGGCTTTACGAGACACACACACACACACATACACTCTCTCTCTCACACACACACACACACACACACACACACACACACACACACACACACACACACACACACAGAGACACTAACAGACGCACCCTCAGGCTCCACTCTCGGTTAGCGTAGTTTAGGCACCATGCTGTGCTGCTAACTGTTTAAAGACATATGCATTAACTCAGATGAAAGGCTCTCCGTAGGGATAACACTTTGCTTCTCCCATCACCAGGCAGTGATTGCCATCACTCAAGTCATATGGGGGTCACCAAACAAATATTAAATGATTAGCTAAAATAATACTGGATCATTACAGTGTCAAAATTACAATGTTTTATTCAGCGTTTCACACTGAGTTATAACCTTTATACGAATGACTTCAGTAATAGCGAGAC
>NC_055962.1:9915445-9922945 GCF_018492685.1 Alosa sapidissima
AGAGCCATGTAGAGAGACGGATAAGGCCATGCCTCTGTTCTGGGTGTATTTCTTCACTGTTAAGGCCAATTTACACCAAACATCCTCGACATGACAAGCTGTAATGTTATATTAACCAGCAACTTGTTGCAAAACATGTTGTAAAAACCTGAGAGGGTTGACACCAGTGAAACAACTCGCAACAGCACCAACGTTTCCATAACAATGCCCTTGTTACACCACTCGTTGGAGCCAGATGAACTAGCTAGCCAGCAATGTTAACCAACAAAGCTGACTAGCCAACAGTCAGTCAAATTAAGGTTATTTTGTTGCTTTATAAGCTTTCCCATTTTGATTGTGCAGACACTGGTGTTCTTCCAAGCTGAGTTAATTTCTCTGCCTCTCCTTCGACCAAAAGTCTGACCTGACATCTCTGCTGGACGGATTGAATGACAATACGTCATAAACGCAGTGAGGTAAAATCTGTTAAAACAGCTTGCAACATTTAATTAACACCACTGCAACGGTTTTGTCACATCGCAAATCTTTGGTATGAATTAGCCTTAACATAATAAAGCTAGGATCTAGATAGATAGATAGATAGATAGATAGATAGATAGATAGATAGATACTTTATTGATCCCCTGGGAAATTCAAGAAAATTCAAGAAATTAAAGGGAAAATCTAGAACCCTCAAGAAGATTCTATATAGAACCTTCAACTTAAGTTCTATTTTGGATCCTGTGAGAGTTCCTCTGCCCTCAGCATTAAAACATTCAACATTCAAGTGTGTGTCTGAATTAATAAAATAACACACTGCTACAAAACAGCAAGATCATCTATGTATTTGACTGGGAGCAGCAATCCTGATCCAAACGCTGTGTCCACTGAACTGTAAACCGTTCAGGATGAATTCATATGTCAGGGACTTCATGGAGGCGTAACGTCCAGGAAGGACCAAGAGGCTGATTATAACTCCACTGCTCATATGAAGTCTGGGTGAAAAAACGCTATGGCTGTCATCACGGCCTATAACAATACCCAGTGACGGGGTTAAACATCGTCAGTGGCTCTCAGAGTAAGGGTTTGGGATTTAACACACACGCACACACGCACGCACGCACACACACACACACACACACACACACACACACACACACACACACACACACAAACCTCTAGGCCTGCGTGTGTCCTGGAGAGGGGGCGTATGAGTTGCAGGATTGTGTTTGGACGTGGTGCAAAACCAGCTCTGGTCTCTCCCGTTTCCAGGAAAGACAGTGGCAGCCTGGCCTGGCGTGGCCCTGCCTTCCCCCCGATTTTCCTCTTTTCATCCCCCCGTTTTCTCTCTCCTCCCTCTGTCTTTTCTTCTTCCCTCCGTTTTTTGGGGGCCGAGTCCACTGTGCTCATCTGCAGCCAAACTATGTGCATGACAGCCTTCCAACAGGGGAAACTGAGGAAGTGTGGGCTGATCGAAACCAAATGGGAAGAGTTCTTCATAGCTAATATGGATGACAGAAACGCACATGCATTCCCACACACACACACACACATGCAAACAGTATACACATCTACACTCATGAGCACACACAGAAATCCAAACAGCACAGAAATAATAACACACACACACACACACACACACACACACACATACACCACACACACACACACAGAGTACAGTGGTTGAGTGCTGCTCTTAGTCAATGGAAAGGCAGAATCTCGTAAAGCTTTCAGAAGGCTGAGTGTCCACATTGCTCTGCTGATCTACTGCCTTTGGATCAGGCCAGCTGCTTTTCCTGCTACGTTGCAGTTGTTCTGTATGTGTGTGTGTGTGTGTGTGTGTGTGTGCTATGGTGTGATTCTAGTTTGATGCTGATCTCCAGCCTCTGGATCAGGTCAGCTTCTTTTCCTGGTACGTTGCAGTTCTTCACCAAGAAGCTGTTGGTGAGTCTGGTGGTGCGGGAGCGCAGGCTTCTGTACCTCTTCCCTGAGGGCAGTTGATCAAACAAATTGTGAGCGGGGTGACTTACATTACATTTACATTACATTACATTACATTTGGCTGACGCTTTTTTAACCAAAGCGACTAACAACATGGTAAACAGTAAGTTTTAGAACAATTCTCACAATTTTAGGACAGTTTAAAAAAAAAACACATTAGAGTACAGTAAGAATAAGTGCGTCGGCGAGTGCTGTATTTTAACAGTTACTTGTCAGTTTAACGGCTGGTGAGTGCTAGGATCAGTAAGACTTGTTGTAAGTGTTGCTATGAGAGTAGATGTTCTCTAAAGAGCTGGGTCTTCAGGAGTTTTTTGAAAGTGGAAAAGGATGTCCCTGCCCTTGTAGGAACTGGCAGTGTGTTCCACCAACGAGGAACAACAGATGAGAAAAGTTTGGATTGGCTTGAGCGTACCGGTGGTAGAGCTAGACGTCGTTCGTCAGAGGAGCGCAGCGGTCTGGAGGTAGTGTAAGTCTGTATGAGGGCATTCAAGTAGGTGGGAGCAGAACCGGAGACTACTTTGTAGGCAAGCGTTAGAGCCTTGAATTTGATGCGGGCCGCCATAGGTAGCCAGTGTAGCTGGATGAGCAGCGGGGTAACATGTGCCCTTTAGGGTTGGTTGTAGACCAGGCGCGCCGCCGCGTTCTGGATCATCTGTATGTGTGTGTGTGTGTGTGTGTGTGTGTGTGTTATGGTGTGATTCTAATTTCATGCTGATCTCAAGCCTGTGGATCAGGTTAGCTGCTCTTCCTGCAAGGCTGCAGTTCTCCCAGCCCAAATTGGCTGGCGTGCTGGAGTGGCTTACTGCAGGCCTGGTGTAGTGTTGTAGTGGTGTGGTGTGGTGTGGTGCCAGCCAGTAGTGGTGTGGTCTGGTTTGTGGTGTGGTGTAATATGGTGTGGTGTGATATGGTATGGTGTGGTGTGGTGTGGTGTGATATGTATGGTGTGGTATGGTGTAGCATGGTACAGTGTAGTGTGGTGCGGTACCAGTCAGCAGTGGTATGGTGTGTTTGTGCATGTGGTGTGGTGTGATGTGGTTTGGTGTGGTGTGGTGTGAAATGGTATAGTATGGTGTGGTGCGGTGCCAGTCAGCAGCGGTGTGGTGGTACAGTGTGGTGCGGTGTAGCATGGCACAGTGTGTTGTGGTGCGGTTCTACTGTAGTTTGATACTGATCTTTAGCCTCTGGATCAAGACAGCTGATTTTCTTGCAAGGCTTTAATTTCTCTGACCTGCTATGGTGTTGGTGCTGTTGTTTGCCTGGTATAGTGCTAGCTTGTTGGCGCTGCTGTTAGCTTGCGACAAGGACTACCCAGAGTGAAACAGATATGCCTATTTGGTGTGATATGCCTATTGACGTAGCATGGCGTTAGTCTACGATTACTACAATTGATATAATGGCTCTTGGAGGTGGTGGTGGTAGTGGTGGTGTGATACTGATGTGGCAGTATGGCGCTACTCTGTGTTGTTTGGCCCAGGCCTGCTGTGTTTGCCTCTAGCCTATCTTCTGGTTCAGCGCTGGCCTGGATGCAATCCTGGCCTGGTTTGGTACTGTTGGTGTGTCTCTATCCTGCAGCTTCTGAGCCAGGCTTGCTGCTTCTCCCTGCCGCGCGGAGTCTCTCTTCTAGCCTGGTTCTAAGCCAAGCGGGTCGAGGTTCTGGGATCCGACAACAACAACGTTCTTGCCGCTTCGCCAAACACCGTGCCGTGCTTTTGTCTGTCGCCGTGGTATCGCCGTGGTGTTGTCATAACAGAGCGCCGTCTCTGCCCTGGCTCCCAGCGTCAGTGGTGCGTGGGGTTTGGTGGGAGTCCAGAGCGCTGCTGCCGTCTCTCGGCCGCATCTGGGCCAAACCTGGGCCGCACCCGCAGCAGACTCTGCTAATGTGTGGGACACCACAGCCATCCCTCTGGGCTCAGCCACTGAGTCTGTGTCAGGCCTTTCAAGGAGAGTCAAGGACGTGCAACTCCACCACACGAGCAGCACGGGCAGCAGAGAGACAGACAGACTTGGAGCAATACCATACAAGCACACGTCTTTCATATGGAGCACTACGCTGGGTCCACCAGGCTGTTGAACCAGTAAAGAATAGATTCACACTCATAAAGCCTCACTTTGTAGCAAAACTCTTACTGTGTCGGGGGGCGCTGTGGCACAACAGGCTACAGCGCTCATACCATATACGGGTCCAAGTGCCCTCGGGGACTCAGGTTCGAATCCGACCTGCGGTCATATCCCGGTCCCACCCCATCTCTCTCTCCCGCTTACTTCCTGTCTCACTCTTCACTGTCCTATACAAATAAAGGCTAAAAGCCAAAAAATATACTTTAAAAAAAAACTCCTACTGTGGGAAGTGGTCAAGTGCCCTGTATGGCTGCTCATCTAGCAGGAAAGGAGAAAGAATGAGGGCAAACGGGGGCAGTGCCCCCTCAAATGACACTTATTACGTTTCTATTGTGTTAGAAGACAACACACAACATTCTTACAACACACAAAGACAACAGAAGACAACACGAAAAAACGCTCACTGCACTACACAGAAAACACACACTGCACAACACACAAAACACACTCACCACTACACACAAAACACACACTGCACAACACACAAAACACACTCTTCACTACACACAAAACACACACTCTACAAGACAAAACACACTGCACTACACACAAAACTCATACTGCACAGTGACTGCCTGTGTGCATGTATCTCTCCATTGGAGAGGTGTGTCTTTGTGTCGTTGTGTTACCAACAGCTCTAGGGTTCAGTAACACCCTTAGTGAGAGTTTGTAATAAAGTTTGACAGTCCGTGGGTGTGGTGTTATGTCTGAGACCACAAACAACAAATACACAAACAACCCCACAAACAACAAATACACAAACAACCTCACTAATGTGTGTATTGTGTATTTCATATGGAGTGTCCTCCCATGAGGAATAAAGCAAAGTCCTGACTGAGTGCTGTTCAACGTCAAACATATTCACACCCTGCCTTCTGCCTCCTTCTCCTCTCTGAGCGTGTCAGCGCTGAAGCGCCGAGATTTACATTTACGGAACTTTTTACTAAAATTTACAGCCGACTTCAGAGGAGAGGCACAGACGGTCTGAAGTCTGAAGAGATGAAAATACTTTACTGCCAAGGTCATAATCAAACACAGAGCTGAAGACTGGACGCGCCCTCCAAGTTCTCTGTCAGGGAAACAGCGGAGTGAGACACAGAGAAGATCCATCAAAGGTCACATGCCTGTGCCCCCCCCCCCCCCCCCCCAACCACTGCCACCCACTGGCATGTGTACTGTACATGCGCTACCCTAGTACCACACATATTAACCAGCATGCCATAATCATCAGGGACAAACACACACACACTGGACAAGATCAATCAGAAGGATGAATCAGGATGAATCAAGATTAATCAGGAGGATGAATCAGGATGAATCAGGAGGATGAATCAGGAGGATGAATCAGGAGGATGAATCAGGATGAATCAGGAGTCAGGTGTCTGTGCCGCTGTAGGGCCACCCACTCTCAGAGAGAGCACAGAGTGCCGTCACTGTGGTTGAGTATGTGCTCTGACTGCCATACCAACGAGCCTGGCTCTTTGGCGTTGAGGTCAAGCTACAGGTTTGCCACCTTGCCAGCAACTAATTCACCCCTGGGTAGCAGCAGCCAACTACTCGACTCCTGTTGTCCAATTGCTGTGTTATCTGTTGTGCCAGCAAGCTGGACCTCACACAGCAGCTCAACCACATGTCGTCCAGATGGGGGGAACCCTTACCAGAGATGATTTAAGGGTCTGGCCCGACCAAGACAATGCCCCCTGCTGAATTATGTGCATGTGCACACATACACACACACATGCACCCAAGCACGCACATATACATATGCACACACACACACACACACACATACACACACACACACAAACTCACGTGCACGCAAGCAAGCATATATACTATATGCACGCGTGCGCACGCACATGCACACACGCACACACACACACCCATCCTTCCTTGTTCTCGCTCATAATGCATGTAATTACATTCCCATTCAGGAGGTGGCAGTAGTGAGGGAAATCTGATACTTGGTAGAATTCCTAATGGATCAACTAACCATAAAATGAAGTCTGTTGGACCCTCTGGAATATGTGCCTCTCAGTAGTTTATGACTTCCAAAGGCCCAATAGAACAGAGTTTAGAGTTATTTAGAGCACACTAAAGTGTACTCTGCATTTCTCCAGAGAGGTCCACTGACATACGCTACTGAAGCAAGAGGGACTGGTCTTTACTACAGAGAGATCCTGCCGGATCAAAATGTTGCTAACATGAAATCACTCAAGTGGCGTTCACCACATTCTGCAAGTGTGCACACTAAACTTTTATGATGCTAAAGAAGCGCCACATTCTTAGAAGCTGTTTTTGAGATGTGTATCAAATCAGCACTGCAGATGTCAAAGTCAAAGTCAAAGTCTGCTTTATTGTCAATTTCTTCACATGTCAAGACATACAAAGAGATCGAAATTACGTTTCCCACCATCCCACGGTGGAGACAAGACATATTTTACCAATTAGCTCCACAGACAAACATAACATTCAAGTAAACAATATAAAAAGTAAAAATAAGAAGGCACATACAATGAAGAAAATAAGAGCAGCAAAATTTGAGTTGAAAATGTGCAATTGTGCATACAGTAGACAGTCAATATAATAGTGCAAAAGTCAGGCCAATAAATGGCTGAGGTAGTTCTGTTTGACCTAAGTATGCAAGTGGCATAGTGGTGTACTGTAAGTTATGTAAGAGCAGCAGAAGTGTGTTCAGAAGTGTTTTCAGGACAACAGGACAACAACAACAAGTTGCAAAGTGTGCAAGTGTACAAGTGGAGTAGTGCAAGTGGAGTAGTGCAAGGCAGCCATTGTGGGTCCAAAGTCCAGGATGTTATGTAGCTGAGGGGGGAGTGGCACCATTGAACTCTCTCCTGGAGGAGAGAGTTCAGCATCCTAACAGCCTGGTGTATGAAGCTGTTGGTGAGTCTGGTGGTGCGGGAGCGCAGGCTTCTGTACCTCTTCCCTGAGGGCAGTTGATCAAACAAATTGTGAGCGGGGTGACTTACATTACATTTACATTACATTACATTACATTTGGCTGACGCTTTTTTAACCAAAGCGACTAACAACATGGTAAACAGTAAGTTTTAGAACAATTCTCACAATTTTAGGACAGTTTAAAAAAAAAACACATTAGAGTACAGTAAGAATAAGTGCGTCGGCGAGTGCTGTATTTTAACAGTTACTTGTCAGTTTAACGGCTGGTGAGTGCTAGGATCAGTAAGACTTGTTGTAAGTGTTGCTATGAGAGTAGATGTTCTCTAAAGAGCTGGGTCTTCAGGAGTTTTTTGAAAGTGGAAAAGGATGTCCCTGCCCTTGTAGGAACTGGCAGTGTGTTCCACCAACGAGGAACAACAGATGAGAAAAGTTTGGATTGGCTTGAGCGTACCGGTGGTAGAGCTAGACGTCGTTCGTCAG
>NC_055962.1:9927945-9930445 GCF_018492685.1 Alosa sapidissima
ACAGGACACCTCGGCGGCCGTTATCCCTTACTTATTCCACTGCTTGGTTGAATTTCCCATTGTCCTACGTAATTTAGAACGACCATTAACCGTATGTTATCTGCACACCTATGAAGTAGATCCATTATTTTGGTCGTAGGCTATCACACTTGTATATTAATTCGCCGAACTCGTTGTGAAGTTTAAATGAACTGTCACGTTGCATCCGAGCTGTAAAATGCAGACGTTCAGAACATTGCAACATTGCAGCATATGACGGAGGTGGCTTTTAGCTAGATGGATGACAGCAGGCTAAGTAAAAGCGATGTTTCAAAGCTAAAGTTCATCAGAATCTTGGGATACGCCCACCTGACAACGGGACAGATAGAACTAACGACTGGCCTTTGGCCGTAGCAACCATCCGTTTAGAACTAGTAACGGCAGTTTGTCCTGTGAGTTGAGAAATTAGTTGATATGTGTCGGAAGAAATTAGTTCTACAAACAAGACAGTTTTAGCCATTAAAACGTTTAAATTGTAACAGGAAATGAACACAACGCAAGTGGCAACAGTGGAATAAGTATCCACGCTTCCCCTCATTTCTGTCTCTCTATTATATCTATTTGTCTGTCTGCCCCCCCCCCCCCCTCCCCCCTTACTACCACGACCACCTCCCAGGGAGGTTTGTGGACCCCCGCACGTCGCAGCAGAGGTCCCAGAAACCCATGCGGGCCCCCCAGTCGTCGTCAGGGCCCCGACAGCCGGTCAGAGCTCAGCAGCAGCCGGCGGTCCAGAGGATGACCAGCCGCAGGGTGGACATCTCACAGCCACAGGCGGACCAGCGCAACAAGCCCAAACTCGGTAAGGTTCCATCAGTCCTGCACAACAAAAAAACAAACTCTGTAAGGTTACATCAGTGTGTGTGATTGCTGCTAAAAAGGTGTGGTCTAGAATCATTGTGGTGACATGGAGAGGCTTGATGGGTATTATAAGAACCATTTTGAGAGCGGTGAATGCAAATAAGCCATGTGGCAGTATCATTTTCAGTCAGAACAAACATATTGGTTAAGAGAAAATCAACATTACAGTAAATCAATATTTGCCAGGGGTATGAATAATTTTGTTCTTAACTCTATATGCATATGTTAGTAAAGTTACATTTTTAGCAGGTGCTATAAAGAATTGAATAGCTAAAGCTGTATCAGAAGCCTGTGTTAGTAATGATAGGAGTTAAGTGTTTTAGTGTGTTGCTAGTGTATTGTGTAACTCTTTAGTGTTGTTGTTTTAGTGTGTTGCTAGTGTATTGTGTAACTATTTAGTGTTGTTGTTTTAGTGTGTTGCTAGTGTATTGTGTAACTATTTAGTGTTGTTGTTTCAGAGTGTTGCTAGTGTATTGTGTAATGATGCGTGTCGTTGTTTTAGTGTGTTGTGTAATGATGCGTGTTGTTGTTTTAGTGTGTTGCTAGTGTATTGTGTAATGATGCGTGTTGTTGTTTTAGTATGTTGCTAGTGTATTGTGTAATGATGCGTGTTGTTGTTTTAGTGTGTTGCTAGTGTATTGTGCAACTCTTTAGTGTTCTTGTTTTAGTGTGTTGCTAGTGTATCGTGTAACTATTTAGTGTTGTTGTTTTAGTGTGTTGCTAGTGTATTGTGTAATGATGTGTGTTGTTGTTTTAGTGTGTTGCTAGTGTGTTGTGTAATGATGCCTGGGGGTGTCTGGTGTCCTTCTCTGTTCATAGCGTCTGAGTCCGTCTATGTGGTATCACTGCAGGCCCAGAGAGCTGTAGGCAGAAGTTCACCCATCAATAAGGCCCTTGTGAACAGAAAACACACACCAGGTACCACTGCACACACATACACACACACACACACACACACGCACACACACACACACAGAAACTTACCCATCCATAAGGCCCTCGTGAACAGAAAATACACACTAGGTACCAGCAGACACACACACACACACAAAACACACTGAGACAATGACATTCTAATTATGTGGCGACAGAGCCCTGACTATGTGTGTGTGTGTGTGTGTGTGTGTGTGTGTGTGTGTGTGTGTCTCAGAGCCAGCAGAGGTGGACGAGGCGGAGGACATCACGGTCAGAGTCATGTCCCCGCAGTCTGTTCTCATCACCTGGATAGACCCGCTCATCGAGAAAAAGAAGAAAACAGTCCCAGAGGGATCCAGGTGAAGCTCCAAACTCTGTATTTATAACTCTTTGTAGATGTTTGTGTATTAAATGATTTATAGTCAATAGGAAAAGCAAGCAAATGCAAAAATAACATTTGTTCTATTATTTGGTACCTTTCCATGCCTCCATGCATGCAGATCTCAGCAGACTATCAGACTATCTTGAGAAAACAGAATAAAAACAACAGAATAAAAACAGAATAAAAACAACAGAATAAAAACAGAATAAAAACAACAGTATTTTGTTTATCAGCGATCAGGTTCAGTGATGGCGCAGCCAAAAGAAAGAGCTTAGTCATCGCCATGGCAATAACAGAGGTGCAGCC
>NC_055962.1:9935445-9945445 GCF_018492685.1 Alosa sapidissima
ACAAATCATGAGGCCATTGTTTATGTCAAGACAGTCAAACTGTTTTGTCTTGTTGTCAATATGACTAAGTATTTCTAATGAACAATGCGCAAGGCAGCATTTCAAAACCACAAAGTTACACATTATTGTGTGTGGAGGGGGTTGATTGCAAACAGTGTTTCAAAGTTTTTACTGTTGACAGACATTGTGACTGTATAAAGAAATCTAAGGCTTTGTGCAAATGCATTTGTTTGCAAAAGCATTGTGCGAATGAAAAATAACCAATATACCGTACACCCCTTGGTCAGAGCTGTGCACCACGGTACATTTTTTTTTACATCCTGACTTCCCTGTTTGTCAGGTCACATACAGTATACTGTATGTATTTACTAAACAGACTAAGACAACTAGTTATGTAGTTGAACACATTTGCATGTAATGGACTATTCAGCAGGGAACAAGTATAGTGCATTCTGAACAACATCACATTGGCCATTGAAAATTCGAAAAACAGCAGACATTTGTACAAAATCAGTTCAAAATCAGCATGGATGTACGAAAGCGTTGCTATTTGTTCAAAATGGGGAGAAACTGCTTCAATGATGTGCACAAGTGATAAGATGATATGGAGTTTCAACAAACAGTTTTGAGAATTACCATTCTGATCTGAGAAATGCGCCAAAGCAACTGAGAAAAACTGTAATACCTACTGTACAGAAACCAAACATGTAGAGAAAGTGTCTAGTAATGCCCATACTTGTGAGATGAATCACTTGTACATCACCTCATTATGAAAAGGGTGTGTGAAAGCGTGTGTGAAAGAATGTGTGAAAGCGTGTGTGAAAGCCTGTGTGAAAGCGTGTGTGAAAGCCTGTGTGAAAGCGCGTGTGAAAGGGCGTGTGAAAGGGCGTGTGAAAGGGTGTGTGAAAGTGTGTGTAAAAGGGTGTGTGAAAGCCTGTGTGAAAGCGTGTGTGAAAGTTGATGTGTATTTTTTGCCAGCTGTACCAATGACCACTGTGCTCTCTGCTAGCCAGCACTTCTGCCACCTCATCCAGTCATCACTCGAGGACTCCCGACAGACACAAGCCCAGGGCAGGCGCATCGCAGACGGAAGAGGACGACTACGACGAGACTGACCTGCAGGAGACGACGGTGACGGTGACGGACGAGCCTCGGAGACAGTCCACGCCCGCCTCTCCGGCCGGCCGACGCACGCGTCCCCTCACTCAGACGCGATCGTACCACAGCATCTTCTCCGTCCGGGGCTCTTCCTCGCGCTCGTCGGGGGGGAGTCGCTCCAGAGGCCGGGAGAGCGAGAAGGCGAGGGAGGAGGACGAGGAGAAGCCCATCGAGGCTCCGAAGGAGGAAGAGGAGGCGACAGTGAACGAGGCCACTGAGGAGGAGGAGGAGGAGGAGAGGAAGTACACAGACTCTGACACACACGGACACAAAGCGCCCTCTAAAACAGACGGGCACGAGGACCCTGATGCACATGGACACAAAACGCCCTCTAGAACAGGCGGGCACACAGACGCTGGCACACACAGACACAAAACGCCCTCTAGAACAGGCGGGCACACAGATGCTGGCACACACAGACTCAAAACACCCTCTAAACCGGGCGGGCACACAGACGCTGGCACACACAGACTCAAAACGCCCTCTAGAACAGGCGGACATACGGACGCTGGCACACACAGACTCAAAACACCCTCTAAACCGGGCGGGCACACAGACGCTGGCACACACAGACTCAAAACACCCTCTAGAACGGGCGAGCACCAGGACTACAGCAAGCCATCGGTAGACAGGCCCACGCCTGCCTCAGAGACGCCCACTAAAGAGCCAGAGAGTGACCGCCCCGTCCACGGCTCCTCCTCCCATTCTCACACCTCCGCAGACCCTGCGTCTGGCCAGCCCAGGAGGCCAATCACACGCAACCCTGTCATCAGGTCCCGGGTCCGCAACGGGGGTTCTTCCTCATCCTCATCTTCGTCGCGGTCATCTCCATCTGTCCCTGTGTCTGGAGACAGCAGGAGGGACGGCAGCAGGAGTGGATATCCAGACGCTCACAAGAAGGACGCTCACACCAGAGACTCACCTACCAGCTCCACACCCAAAGAAACCACACCAGAGATGGACACATCATCGTCATCATCATCGTCATCGTCGTCGTCATCATCATCATCATCATCTCCCTCACCCCCCTCTACCTCTGCCCCCTCTTCTCCTGATTCTTCTTCTGGTTCTTCGTCCTCTTCCTCCTCCTCATCCTCCTCCGGGTCGGTTCAGTCGGGTAGCGGTAGGACGCCGTCCACAGGCCGTTTCACCGGTTCTGGTTCTGTGATGATCAACGGCAGAAAGGTCACCCTCCCTTCCAGATGGAGTCGGCTCATGACCGGCCAGCGCACACCGGGCTCAGGCTCCTCGTCCACGTCCACATCCACGTCCACTGGGTCTCAGTCTGGATCGCAGACCCAGAACCAGGCGCAGAACCAAAACCAGGACCGGAACCCGAGCGCTGACAAAGTGAGCTCCCCCTCTACCAGCATCCAAGACACCATAAATCCGCAGGATAGCAACCCGAGTACACACAGGCAGACGACTAAAGACGAGAAGCCAACATCCAGTTATGAAACCAGCCGCTTGCATTCCTCTGCAGTGAAGAAAGACAACACTGACAGCCTGAGAGGGAGATCTGAGGAGGAGGAGGAGGAGGAGGAAGAGGAGGAAAATGAGCAGGGGAGCAATCCGCACTCCTCCACGCGCCAGGCTTCGTCGCTTAACCCTTCTCTCTCCGGGCGGACCGGGGCCTCGGCGGTCCCGAGTCGGAATGCCAGACCGGGAGTCGTGAACCGCTTCTCACCCAGGCAGGATGGCAGGATTCCGTGGAGCAGAACGAGCACCTCGTCCGTCGGGAACAGGAGGCCGGTGGTGCGAGCGAATCCCCCTCGATCAGGTGTTCCCGAGACTCTGGAGAGGGGTGATAAAACTAGAACAGCCTCTTCGTCGTTCCCCTCAAAGCACAAAGTGGACGATATCTCCCCTAAGCCTTCAGTGCTGGACAGGGACAGAGTTTCCTCAGGGTCTCGTCTGCCGTCCAGCACAAGGACAGACTCGCACTCTCCCAGACAGAGCTCACAGATCGATAATGACCATGACGATGACTATGATTACGAGGACTATGATAAGAATGACAAGGTGGCGGAGACGACACTTAAAACAACTACCTCAACTACAACCACAACGACTACTACTACAACTACAACTACTGCTCCTACCACTACTACGACTACTACTGCAAGCACCACCACTAGTCCTGCACAGAACTCTGGGGACTACAGCGAGCGGAGAGAACAGTCTCCTGGAAGAACCGGTTCTCAGTCGGTTCCCTCGTATGCCCGCCGTCCCTTTCAGGGTTCTGGTGGGAGAGCACGTTCCCCTGTCGTAGCGACGAACCGGCAAATCGGCTCTCGGTTCCTCGGCAGGCTGTCGCCAGTGCAGCACACAAAGTTGGGATCTAAGCCGGACTCTTCGTCACCACACTTCTCCTCTTCCTCCTCTTCCCCCTCACAGTCTTCCGATGACGTTCCTAAGCCGTCGCTGAATTCAAAGCATGACGAGTCTAACAGCAGAACCGCCTCACGTTCCTCCGCGAGCCGGCCCGCCGCTGGGGAGAATTCTCCCGGCACCTCCTCCGGTTCCCAGTCCTCTTCCCCTGCGGTGCGCAGTGCCGTGGTTGGTTCTAGACTAAGGAACCCGAGCCGGTTTGACAGCATCCTCAGAGGAAAGACTCCAGTCAATGGCTTCAAGCCCAGTTATGGACAAGGTAAGGTAACCTTATCCCATCTGTCTGTGATTCTGCAGTCTCGCGCCAGTCGCAGCTCCAAGAATTACAGTTCAGCTGAGATGCTTATCTCACTCACTTGGTATGTGACTTCCTCTGACGATTTACCTTCCTAATTACTTGCAGAGCTCACAGCACTCACAGTTAATGTAATGAAACCTAACCTGAATAATTGCTTTAGAGGCTCAACTAATCACTCTCATTGCAACACCTTCTTCTCCAGCCGGGAAAAATGGACGACCGAATCTAACAACGTCTAATGGGAAAGTCCCCTCCCCCGCCTCAGAGAGCAAGGAAAAGGGACGCAAGTACATCTCTGGACCCGATGGAACTAAATGGGTGGGTCCGCTCTCCACAGATGCCTTATAGTCACTCACACAAACCCACACTCTGGCTAACCATAACCCTGTATATGATAATGTATATGTATATGTTATACAGTATATATATATTATGTGTGTGTGTATGTATATAATTTGTTAATATACATATAAAATACATCCATATTGCAGGTTGTTGACTTGGACCAGGGTGTCTTGATGAATCAAGAGGGTAAGGTGCTACAGGACTCCCATGGTCAACCTCACAGAGTAGTGCTTGGGGAGGACGGACGCACAGTGTTTGGTATGTGGCCACCATAGTCCATACACATGCACACACACACACACACACACACACACACACACACAGAGAGAGAGAGAGTTAATTATTTGTGCTGTAGTAATTCACCGTGTTTGGTAACAATTCACTGTCAAGATTCACTGTCAATGATTATTGATGATTCACTGTCCTGTGCTTGGGAATTATGTAACTGATTGTGTTTGGTAATGATACATTGCACCATGTTTTGTTAACGATTCACTGTGACTTGCCCAGATCTGCAGGGCACCCCTCTGGTGAACCAGGATGGCATGGCGCTGTTTGGGAGCGGGAGGGACTCTCGGCCGGTGGTCAACCCCAAGGAGAAGATGCTCACGGTGGGAGGAAAGCCCGTTGTGGGACTGGACAGGCCACGAGCCAGGACCACCACGACCACCACAACTACCACCACCACCACCAGACCCACTACAACCACCACCACACCAGAACCAACCACCGTCTCCACAACGGCAGAGATGACAACAGAGGAGTCACCAACAGAGCTCAACCCCACCTGTCCACCCGGAACTTTCTTTGCCATGGATGAAGATGGGCAGCCCATGCTAAATGACTATGGAGTACTGGACTGCTACCCTGAAGGTGAGCTCTTAAGAAACACACACACACACACACACACACACACACACACACACACACACACACACACACACACACACACACACACAAAACACATACACACATACAAACACACAAATAGAGATACACTAGCACACTAACACAAAAACACCTTTTCACTGACTTTGTGATCGCTGTCATCAGAAGTATGTTGAAATAAATAGAGGAGGATTGAGAGATACAGAAACACTGAAAAGGATAGAGGGGTAGAGAGAGACAAGAAATGAGAGAGAGAGAGAGAGAGAGCGAGAGAGAGAGAAAGAAAGAGAGAGCCTCACCCCCCTCCTTACTTTGACAGAAGATGCCACGTGGATGACTAGGGACATCACACAGTGCTTACAAGCACCATAGCAACAGTCTCCATTAGGTTCAGTCACAATAGTTACAGTCACCATGACAATAATTGGCACATTTCAATCACCATGGTTACATGGTTTCCACATTTGCGTGGCTCTACAGGCACCATGGCACCTAGCCTGAGTGGTGCTTTTGCCTTGGTGGGCCAGCCGGTTTTGTCCTGGGTTTCATTTAAGGATGACGCTGGCACTGGTGGTGTTTGGTGTTTGCTTGTTGTTTACTGTGTGTTTGGGGTTGTTTCCTCCCAAAGCCGGCTGCCCTGGGTCTCATTGCAGGGCTTACAGCTCTGGCTTTGATTTGATTTGAGCGCCCGCCTTGTTTGCTTGTTTGTTCATATTGTTTTGTTGTTTAAGGCTGAGTGGTGTGTGTGTGTGTGTGTGTGTGATTTTTATGTTAAGTTTTTCCAATGCAGGGTGGAGTTTTATGAAGTTTAGTTTATGTCCTGTTGCAAAACCAAAAAAAAGTAAAAAATTCAGTCTGTGCTGTGAGTGGTCTCAGGGGCGTGTGTGTGTGTGTGTGTGTGTGTGTGTGTGTGTGTGTGTGTGTGTGTGTGTGTGTGTGTGTGTGTGTATGGTAACAGCCTAGCTTGGAGAACAGACGTTGCTGTCATGACAGCTGGTGGGCTGGGGTAGTTATGTAATACTGCTTAAAGATGCAGTCAGGGATTGTGCAAGGAATGGTGTTTGTTTGTGTTTATGTTTATATTTAAATTTATTAGCAGACGTTTTTGTGCCAAAACTTACGTTATATTTTAACCAAGGACCAAACGAAACACACCAGAAAGGTAGTTCAACCCTACCTTCAGTATTCCCAGAGAAATTCCATGCAATGTTTCGTTTTTCTTTGGGGGACAGGCTGTCCCTGCTTTGGCCAGCGCTGGCTACAGAGACTGGGAATTTTTATGGTGTACTCACAGAATGGGCAGCTAGTTGTCACAAGGAGGTGATTTGGCTGATCGTGAAAAAAAAAAAAATGTGGGCTTGAAATATAACCTATAAACCCATAGCATATTTACATGGTTATTACATGACTATTACATAGCACATTTACATGATTATTACGTGACTATTACATAGCTATAACTTATAACTCTAACAGTTTTGCATCTCAGGAAGGATTTTGCTTAGTAGTCGTGTTTTTTTTTTCTCTGTTTTCCCCCCATTTATGATACAGACCACAAAAACTACATAAAGCTGTAGCCTCCATGTTAACAGTGTCTCAGCGCTTAAGCTACAACATCCAGAGAATGCACTGATGCTTGTCCTGATGTTTGTCCTGATGTTTGTCCTGATGTCCTGATGTTTGTCCTGATGTTTTATTTGTCCTGATGTTTGTCCTGATGTCCTGATGTTTGTCCTGATGTTTTATTTGTCCTGATGTTTGTCCTGATGTTTGTCCTGAACGAACTGATGTTTGTCCCTGTTTGTTTCCCCACCCTGTCCGGCTCATAGATGAGTTTGTGATGGAGTCCACTTCCATAGCCACCACCATGACGCTCCCGGCCACCACCACCACCACCCGTCCAAGCCCATCTCCAGACACACGCCCACACAACTCTGGCCCCTCCTCCGAATTTGACGTGGCTGGCAAGAAACGCTTCACAGGTAGGCATACCATTGTTTGTGTGTGTGTGTGTGTGTGTGTGCGTGTGTGCGGCCAGGCACATGTGCATGTGTGTGTGTGTGTGTGTGTGTGTGTGTGTGTGTGTGTGCCCGTGCGGTGCCCCCACCTCACGGGCAGACTCACTGATAGTGGTTTACTATTGCTAGCACATACACCGTACATGGTATATTAATAATGCCCTATTCCCCTAAACATGTGTAATTGCCGATGTATGCTCATGAATAGGCCAACCAATGTGTATTTTTTTCTAAATAAAGATTCATAATACTTTGAACATTCAATGAATTGACAGATGCACTTCCACTTACGATTTACTTTAGCTATTTAATTTTATGTATTTTTCATTACAATTTAATCACTTTAAATAAATTATAATGTAAAATTGTAGTATTAACAGGGACCAACAGGAATTGTAGTTGCTCAACACCACAGGAACAGTTGAAAAAAAAAGTCTTAACTCACGACTCCAGAGGTTCACGTAACGATAAGGGGGAGGAAGGATGGTGAACTTGCATGTTAGTAAAGGCATGCGCAGGGGGAAACAAAACTTTTCAGTGTTCAGGGTAACGTTAATGTTCGCTGTAATGTGCTATGATAAAGCCACATTTAGGTTTGACTTCCTCCGCAATTACTTTGTTGTATGGAATAAAATAACACTGTATTTGTAAATAACAGACTTTATTTTGTTGTAGCCTATACAGTATGTATGTGCTTTGGGAATATTTCAGCCACCACTTGGCCTAACGTAGGCTCCACAGTGGATAACTAACGTTAACGTTAGTGAATGTTAAAACTCTTTCAAATATGGCTAATGAAATCTATGATAACAGATCAACCCACAGCAATGAAATGTATGCTTTGTGTGGTAATGATAGGTAGATGTTTGGTAGCCTATTTGTAGGCTACTACTATGTCCATATAATTTCCAGTGACTACAAACATCATTCAAACACTGCTCAAGTATATTAAATGTGTATAATCGGTCGCGTATGTAACTCTTCTCGACTTCGTTAAATTTAACATTCCCACCATTTAAATGAGAAAACCATGTTAACAAATTACCTACGACAGACCTTACACCTAGGGAGAGGGGGGTGTAAGTTAGTGTGTATTTAAGTCATAACTTAGTGTTACGTTGAAACTATTTAGTGTGGTGCAACCCGATAAATTTTAGTAGCTCGTAAACTTCAACGTAGTGCCAGTTAGAACTAAGCTGGAACTTACGTTCAACTGGTGCAACCGGTTGCAGGATATAGAGCGACCAAATTTTTTTTGAGCAAACATTGATTATGCGTGACACAGTCTCAATTTGCGGGACACATAAATTGGGCTTCAAACGCTGTGCGCGCACGCACTACGCGGGATGGGTGGTCACTCTAGTGTGTGTGTGTGTGTGTGTGTGTGTGTGTGTATTTAAGCTATGCACGTGTGTGTGTGTGTGTGTGTGTGTGTGAGGCCAGGCACATGGGTGCACGTGTGTGTGCTTACGTGTGTGTTTATGTGTGTGTGTGTTTATTTGTGTGTGTGTGTTTGAGAGAGAGAGAGAGAGAGAGAGAGAAAGAGAGTGTGTGAGTGTGAGAACCTCTGTGAATGGCTTCTGTTCGGGCTGCCCTCCATAAATAACCACACACACATACGCAAGATTTAGCGGCCCCTGCTCAGCCTAGAACACCCTGTTTCTCTGCGGCTGTGAGGTGGGGGGGGGGGAGACAGAGATCGTAAATAAAGGTAAATGGTTTACGATCTCACCTCCGTCCAAACAACTGAAGAAGTTAGACAAGGGAAGAATTTATGTGTTTGTGTGTATGTGTTCAAACACACTGTTTTCTTAGAAGATGTGTGTGTGTGTGTGTGTGTGTGTGTGTGTGTGTGTGTGTGTGTGTGTTGAGTGTGTGTTTGAGTGTGTGTTGTGATCCACAGAAGTGCTATCAGCTGTTTCCCATTAGGTTGATAGGTTGATAGGCTCTTAATTCGGTGTAGGCAGTAGATAAGACTCCTAAATCACCATGGAGTTTAGGAGGACAAGATAGTAAAATATAATAGAACATATCTGCTTTGACTGGAGGCAGGAGTGGAACACTTCTCCTCTGTCTCTGCTCTCGACCACAGCTTCCGACACTGTGTGCCGTAAGGGCGCCCAGTTTCCCACACTGTGTGCCATGATGCCTGCTTAGGTGTACCACAGGAAAATTCCATGTTGCGTTTTCATTGTCCTCAATAATAACAGTTGGCAGAAATCGTAGTCTATTTAAATCATATTTCATGGTGTTACTCTTAAACCTAACTGGCGCAAATCTGCACACAAATCAGCACAAACTCCTATCCATCTGGATACCGTTTGTTATTGGTCAGGGGATGTTACCCTCGCGTGCCGCAAACAGCCAATCACTCTTCAAACAGTGATGCACAACAACATACAGTAGATGCATTTTAGAAGTAGCAAAAAGTTATCCGCTAAAACTGCCATGCTGTATAGCCTAAAGGCATATAAAGGAACTGGAGAGATACTTTTAAAGGATGCTCATCAATGAACCTTACCCACCACCCTTTTGTCATGCTGAATAGAAGAAAGAAATAATGTTAAAGCTGTTAAGGGGAAGATAGGCTGTGGGTATGCATAGCCTGCCAACATTAACATTATGTGTCAAAATACCAGGGTTTTCTTTCACATTTATATTCATTTAGCAGACACTTTTAATCCAAAGTGACTTACATATTTCAATTGCATTACAAGGGATTACACTGTTCCAGAGCAACAGGTTAAAGGTCCAGTATGTAGGAAATAATGGAAAATAAATTGTAACCATTCCAAAAATGAACATCTCTCTGCTCTAGTGGAACATCTCACTGCTCTAGTGGAACATCTCTCTGCTCTAGTGGAACATCTCTCTGCTCTCTAGCTTCTCTCTGATAGAGGGT
>NC_055962.1:9952945-9965445 GCF_018492685.1 Alosa sapidissima
CCCTCTCCTGAATCTGACTCTTTTCAGTGGGCATCTTGGCTTCAGACAATACCCAAAATACTAGTGATAGGATTTAGGCATTTAACCATTTTGAATAAAATAATTAATGTCATGCATTACTTCCATCATTCATTCTTCTTGCTAAAACGAAATGTGAGAAACTAACTATCAGCAGACATGTAGCTTAGTTCGCCTAATGCCTACCAAAAAAATAGTAGCCTATAGGCTATGTGATAACGGGCTGCTTCTCTGCAAGCTATCTGTCTGATTATTTAGGCTAAACGCGGCAAACTCAGCCTGGATTTATGAAGATTTTAATTCATTTCATAAAACTTGATGACGATGATCATTCGTTTGTTATACATCACAAACTCACCTTTTCCGACAACGTTGAGTCGTCTCATACGACAACCGAGACGATCTCCTTCTAGGGCCGCTTATGCAGGCTCAGCTCAGGTGCCGGTCGCCTGCAGCGCTGCAGCCACAGAGTTTGCCCTTCCCCTACTGACTTTCACTTTCGGTGCCCGAATGGAATTGAATGAGGCTTTGCGATTGTTTTTTATCTAGGCCTACGCGAAATTCTGCATCCATTGTACGATTTATTTTCCCTATTGGAAGGGCAACATGAGTCAAGAAGGGCATGTGGGCAGTTGCCCGGGCAACCTGAGCAACCCCCCTGTGCACGTCCCTGTTGAAAAGAGATGAGGAGACACACGGTAATGAGGAAAACGCTGCTCAAACAAACCAGCGCACCCTCTCTCATGATCTCCTGACCGTCTCCTCTCTCGTCTCTCGTCTCTCTTCTCTCTCTCACCCCTTCCTCTCCCTTTGTGAGTGTGTGTGTGTGTGTGTGTGTGTGTGTGTGTGTGTGTGTGTGTGTGTGTGTGTGTGTGTGTGTGTGTTTGTGTGTGTGTGTGTGTTTGTGTGTGTGTGTATCAGTTTGTGTGTGTGTGTGTGTGTGTATGTGTGTGTATGTGTGTGTGTGTGTATGCTTGTGTGTATGTGTGTGTGTGTGTGTGTGCTTGTGTGTGTGTGTGTGTGTGTGTGTGTGTGTGTGTGCTTGTGTGTATGTGTGTGTGTGTGTGTGTGTGTGTGTGCTTGTGTGTGTGTGTGTGTGTGTGTGTGTGTGTGTGTGTGTGTGTATGTGTGTGTGTGTGTGTGTGTGTGTGTGTGTGTGTGTGTGTGTGTGTGTGCTTGTGTGTGCTTGTGTGTGTGTGTGTGTGTGTGTGTGTGTGTGTGTGTGTCTTGCCCTCTTTCTCTCCCTCTCTCCCTTTTTCCACTTAACCTTCCCCTCCAAGAACTTCTATTCTCTCACACCGTGCGAAGCTTTTCACTCGGCCATGAACCCGTCTCTTTGAATGTCTCACACACACACACACACACACACACACACACACACACACACACACACACACACACACACATACAGTATATACATCTCTTTCTCTTTCTCAATTCAAGGTTGCTTTATTTGCTCTATTAGCATTGCTGTAGGTACATTGCCAAAACACAAGCAAAACAGCATAACAATTTGTACAGTAACAATCAGAATGTGGTAAGTTCATAAGTTAGGAATGTGAGTGTGTTTACTCAGTGGATTTCTAGACAGACAGGTCAGAATGGGCCACAAAGGGTGTGTGTGTGTAGTGTGTGTGTGTGTGTGTGTGTGTATGTGTGTGTGTGTGTGTGTGTGTGTGTGTGTGTGTGTGTAGTGTGTGTGTGTGTATTGTGTGTTGTGTGTGTGTGTGTGTATGTGTGTGTGTAGTGTGTGTGTGTGTGTGTGTGTGTATTGTGTGTTGTGTGTGTAGTTTCCTTCCCAACTCTTACCCTCTTCTCCTCCCCTCTTCTCTCCTCTCTTTCCCCACTCATATCCTCCTCTCTCCTCCCCTCTCCTCTTTCTTTCCCCACTCATATCCCCATCTCCTCTCCTCTTTCTTTCTTAGCTTATATCCCCCTCTCCTCTCCTCTCCTCTCCTCTCTCTCCACATCTCTCTTTCACCGGCTCCCCTCACTTCACCTATACTGAAAATCATGTTTTTGTCTCTCACGCATATACACACACACTCTCTCTATTTCTCACACACACTGACTTCTAATCAAAAATGGTTAGAAACGCCACTGCTCAGACACACACACACACACACCATCATCATGATCATCATCATCCAGAGTGTGTACTCAGTCCTACTGCTTTAACAATTACTTTGTATGGAAATACAACAGTGTGTACATGATGTATCCAAAATGTCATATTATGACAAAAGTGTTTGTAATGTGAGGCAAATGTTTGCTTTAAAGATGTGTTTTTGACATTTTGAATGTTGTGTGTCATTTTGCTGGAGATTTGAAGCATATTGCATTTTGTGTGAGCAATTGTTGGTTTTGTGTGTGGAATTTGGAAAAATACATGTAGACACAGAGTTTTGAAAACGTGTGTAAACAATTGTAAAAAACTGTATTTGGACCATAGGATTTACAGATCCAAACATTGATGGAAGTATGTTACACACAAACACACATACACACACACACACACACATATGCTGGTTTAGCATCATTAACCAGCTTTGAAGCAGAAATGCACAGCGCGCAAGGTTAGCTGCACAGCCAACCACAGAACACACTCCACTGTGGAAACAATTATGGATGCCACTACCATCACAACATGGTCACAGACACACATAAACACACACACACACACACACACACACACACACACACACACACACACACACACACACACACATATGTTGCCGTGTTGTGGTGTTTTCTGCAAAATAAAAGAGACCCTGAGGGCCGGTCAGTGGCTGGGCCCTGCGGTCTGTGGTCTGCTTTCTGTTAGAGGACCATTCGTCATGTAGAAAAACTCTCCTGTGTGAAATCACTGCCCTTATTCCCACCCCCCCCCCCCCTTCCCATTTCTCTTTTCTTGCTTTTAGTCTTCTTCTCTCTCCCTTAGTCTCTCTCTCTCTCTCTCTTTTTCTCTTTGTCCCTTTCTTCATTCACTGCCCTCTTTCTCTTAAACAATTATTTTTGTTCCTCCCTCTCTCTCTCTTACTCCCTCTGTTCCTTTTCTCTGTCTTTCTTTCTCTCTCTCCTTTCCCCGTCTCTCTTGCTCTGCTGTTTTCTCCTGTATCTCTTTCTCCGCTTCATCCCTTCTCTCTTTCTCTCCCTCTGCTCTCTTTTCTCTGTGTTGTTTTACTCTACCCCTGCCCCCTCCCAGCCCCCTCTAACCCGCCTTTTCACCCCCCCCTCTCTCTCTCTCTCTCTTTCTCTCTCTCTCTCTCTCTTACTTTCTAAATTCACGGGCACATAAATAAAGTGTTCACATAAAACCCTTTTGAGTGAATGCACAGTACAGTAGCTGTTCCAAGTGCCTGGGTAAGAGATTATGAATGAAACACCTCCTCTGGCATGAATGCACCAGCCCTACCCGCACCCGCACCGTCAGCCCCATCAACACCACCCCAGCTCAGTTTCGCCCTGGCCTAGAATGCCCTCCGTGGCCAGCCAGAAAACCCCAACTCCTTCCAAGACATAAAAATAGCTTTACTGCTGAAGACAAAACTTTAACCTTTACATCGTCCTCACACATACAGAAACACAGACACAAACACACACTCAAACGCAGACACACACAGACAGAGACACACACACACACACACACACACACACACACACACACACACACACACACAGACACCTGTGTTTGTCGTCCATGCCCACCTGAGTCTTTCTCTCCCTCCTCTTGCAGGTACTACTTTAAGATCCAGGCCAAGAATGTGTTTGGACTGGGTCCAGTCAGTGACACCCTGGTGTATGTGACGGAGTCAGGTGAGTGTCCCCCAGCTCCCTACCCCAGAGGCCCAGGCTGAACTATTTGCACAGACATGAAGACTTATTACAGGAATGATTTATTTCATGTTGTGTGGCATGATCATATAGTGATTTGATTTGTCTTTCAGATGATCCACTGCTTATTGAGAGACCCCCAGGTATGATACATATTTACATGCGTTCATACATACATAATATCCATCCTGTCTGAGGGATACAAGTATGAGGGATACAAGTATCGCTTCATGTTCTTGTCTCCATGGAAACTGTGCCCATAGGTGGTGAGCCGATCTGGATCCCTTATAAGTTCCGCTACAACCCTGCTCACAGCTCCTGCAAAGGAAGTCAGTTTGTGAAGCGCACCTGGTACAAGAAGTTTGTGGGCGTAGTCTTATGCAACTCGCTGCGCTACAAAATCTTTATGGCAGATGGACTCAAAGGTATGGAAGTCTCTGTAAGGTCAAATCATTTCCTCAAGTCACATACTCTTATGGCGAGACAGTATAGTTTATGATGGCCTTCTCCTTCTGGTTTGTCTTGCAGACACGTTCTACAGTGTGGCAGACTCCTTTGGCTACGGCGAGGACCACTGCCAGTTTGTGGATTCCTACCTGGATGGCAGGACAGGTCCCCACAGCCTGTCTATGTACCTGCCTCCAGCACAAGGTACTACAAATCCCAGCATCCTTCAGCACAAAAATGAACCTTCCAGTTTTCACCTTCCAAATTCCACCCTGAACTTGATAGGAGTATTATTTAATTTATGCAGAGGAAGATTGAGTTAACTGTGTGTGTGTGTGTGTGTGTGTGTGTGTGTGTGTGTGTGTGTGTGTGCGTGTGTTGCAGGTTACTTCCGCTCGTACAGACAGGAGCCGGTGAACTTTGGCCGCATCGGCAGGAATACGGCTCACGGCTTTGTGGGCTGGTACGAGTGTGGTGTCCCCATCCCGGGCAAGTGGTAACAGAGGGGTCATCGCGGGGTCGTAGCCTCTGGCAACCACCCTCTGCATTGCTTGTCTGGAACCCATACAGAGACACATGAACTCTTGCACACCATGGCAACCGTAAACAAACATATTACTGCTTGTGAGAGAGAGAATATAATACGTTAAAGCAACTTTAATATTTCTGCGTACCCTGTATCATGCACTTGAGTTAAGCAATCTGTATATGAGGAAGTGAGAAGCATGCTACTCAGCCTGTTACTGTGGCCTTTGGAAGGCCAGGGACACATGAGAGAGAATGGGCAGGTATTCACAATGCCAAACGATGGGATAATTTATATGACAAAAACACAACACTTTCATTCAAACTGAAGGTAAGTTCAAAGCACAAGCAACGCCTCTGACAAATGGAAGTCTTGCTACAAACCAAAGGTTAAACCACAACGAAAGAAAGAATAAATTTGATATTTTTCTGTTTGGATTGTTGAACAGTAGAATGGTGTATTTTATTTGATTTTGTTGTTTTGTTTTGTTTTGTTTTGTTTGGGATTTTTTATCAGATGTTTTTGCTAACTTGCCATTTTATTATATTCTTTGATATTTGTATCTGTGTATTTCAATGAAAGTTGATGTGGAAGTATTGCCCATTTGCGGGCTAAAGGTAAATAACCCTAATCGGTGCTCAGGAACGGTTCTGACTGAATAAAGGTGCTAAAACCTGAGTGAGCGCTAACTCTCCATCCATCACATCCCCGTTTCGGGCACACAGACAACATCACAATATCACCTGAGATGTACGTTAGCAAACAGTTCTCTGTGTTCTCTTCTTTGAGTTTTTGCAAACTTTTGCGAACACTAGCGAATGGTCAGAGGAGGTTATTCTCCGCAAACATACAGGAGTACTGTTGAAGTGGAATGTTTCACAAAATCTTTTAAACTTAGCATAAAAAGCATAAAAAGAAAGCATATTTGCCAAGGCTGCTCAAAGACTTAGACCGCATCTCTCATTGGTTTGTGAATTGGTTTGTCATACGTCCTGCACCTGATTAGTGTTTCAGAATGTGTGTGTGCCTGTGTGTGGTATCAGTCCTTCAGTCAAGAAAGAACTCACACACCAATGTTGCCGATGCAAATTTTAATCCAACCAGTGGTGAAAAGTGCAAAGTGCTACCAAAGTGCAAAACGTTCCCGTTCAGACCATCATCAGTGCTTTTGCACCAACGCACCCGCCAGGCCTGGAGCCGTTGGCGCGATACCCTGTTTGCCCCATACCAGAACTATGTGTGTGGTACCCTGTTTGCCCCATACCAGAACTATGTGTGTGGTATAACATTTCACCTGCATGTTTCAAACACTTGGCAGCATTTTCCCCAGACTAGGCTGGCAAACACAAGAGGACTCCAGATTTAAAAGAACAATCTTTTTGTTTGTTTAAAAACTTGATTACAGTTTCTCACAACAGGACCTAGTATGCTGTGCCCTGGTACTTCTATTTTCAAATAAATCAATCAGTAAAAGAGGTATCACTACAACAAATTGCATGAGGTTGTTGAAAGGTATTTAGCAGACCTTTTTATCCAAAGAGACACAGACATGTAACAGTGATTCCTGAACTCGAGCTGCCCGATTGCTTCACCATGCCCTGGGTCAAGGGGCAGCCGTGGTCTACTGGTTAGGGCTTCAGGCTTGAAACTGAAGGGTTGCCAGTTCGATCTCCGACCAGTAGGAAAAATGTGGGCAGGGGAATTGGTTGCACACTGCTCTCCCATACCCACATCTACGGCTGCAGTGCCCTTGAGCAAGGCACCTAACCCCTCACTGCTCCCCGAGTGTCACTGTAGCAAGGCAGCTCACTGCTCCATTGTTAGTGTGTGCTTTACCTTATTGTGTGCTCATTGTGTGCTTCATCTCACTGTGTGTTCACTGTGCTCTGTGTGTTTCACTAATTCACACATAAATGCAGATACAGTATACGCAAGTATACTTGGCCTATAAACCTAATTTACATTTACAGTGATAGTTTCATGTGCCACAAAATGCAACATAAAGACACTGACAAAGACTTAGACAAAGACCTTGTGTTAGTTGTTTGCAAACAATCATAGTTGTTTGATTACCCTGATGATACCCTACAGTACGTGATATGTGTTGTCACAGTTGTGTCAGTGGACCTACTCTATTTCAGGAATCTCTTGGTGATTGTTCATGGCTTCATGGTTACAATAAGGACTTTGAGATACAGTCAGTTGAACTGACATGGTGTCCTCACAGAACAGAATTATCAACATTGTTTTTGTTCGGAGCGGTAATATCATATAATTTAACAAGGGCCCAAAATATCTAGCCTCAGCCCCGCCTATATTTTTGTTATCAGCTCGTTATCTAGCAACTGTGAGAGTGGAGCTTACCTTGGCAAGAAAAACTATTCTGCAGTTCCCCTCTCTCTCTCATTAGATTTCATGTAGATGAAAGCATTGTGATAACTAATTGACAAATGATAACTGGATATTCAAAACTGCAAGTCAAGTTTTCTTGGTGCATTGAAAACTAAGAAAACATTGCACTATCAGTGTTACCTTGGAGACCTCCTTTGTCTCCTTCAATAATTTTCACGGTGTGTGCGCCAGCTCAGGATGAAATAGCTCTCTCCTGACAGACGCGGGGCCCCTGCACTGGTGGTGATGACTCTTTTTCCAGCACGGTCCGTCACGCACACAGTTTGGATCGGCCGAGCGCTCATCTGTTTGAACCGCCTCGGCCTTCTGCTCCTTGGCACGGCCGGCGTGTTTTAACTAACCAGAGAAAAATGCGCTGTTGTTATCAGCGTGAACAGCAGTTCCCCATCACGTAATAAAAACACAACAGAAAACACTGATAGGTGTTTGAGTTGGCTTAGCAGGACGTGGCGTGTGTGTGTATATGTGTGTGTGTGTGTGTGTGCGTGCGTGCGTGTGTGTGTGTGTGCGCAAGTGCAAGGCGCTCTCTTCAAATAAGGAGTCCCGCCACGAGATTGGGGGGGCTGGCTAATTGGCCGAGGGCTCATGTTTTCCAGAGTTCACAAGGCAGAGGCATTGCTGTTATGGAATAGAAGCGACACAGGCTGTCAGCACATCTGAGCGATGAACTGACGGACTGACGGAACCCCCCGTTCCGAAGAACAGCCCTCTTACATGGCAACTCTTCAGGGGGGAAAACATAAAAAAGTGATTATTACTGAACTCCATGAACTGAGTGAGATGATGTCAGCCTACTGGATGGAAACAAGGGAAAGAGATGGGGGGGGGCAAAAGGAGAGAGGCAGTCCCATAGAGAAGCACGAGAGACTTTTGTTGAAAAGCAGACTTTTTAGAGACCAGCGGATAAAATAGCCCTAATTAACCCCAGAGAATCAGGCGCTGAGACAGAACAATTAACTGCCCAGAAATGACTACTGTGAATCACGGGTCCGTTGTCGGGTTCTGAGGTCCATCTTAATGAGCAGAAACATAATAGTGTGATGTAATGTGGAGGGGAGCGCCAGCACAAACGCACATGGGGCAAATTAATAGCAACCTCAACCACAACACCATTAGCCAGACGTTATGTATGTCCTTGTTTGCTCCCGGGTGGTCGGCCATTTCCCCCCCTCATCTTCTCCATGATTGAGAGCCCTGTCAGCTTGTTGACTCTCCTCTCATCCTCAACAGCAAACATTTTGCTTGGGTTTTAGCATTCTTGAGCTGGGACTGGTTGATGGGCCCACATCTGAGGCTCATATGGGCCAATCGCATGACAGAAAGAAGTGAAGAAACACTGAGGCATGCTGGGATAGCTGAGCTGAGATGAGGAGATTCCCCCATCTTATAAACACCAGTGGAAATGAATTACAATAAAACATGACAAGGAGACAGGGTTCATTTCCCCAAAACTCTGGGGAAACAACACCCAGAAACAATGCGGTTTTACTCTGGGAGAGTAAATAAGATCCTTGCAAGAAAAATGGCAAAACACATAGGGATTTACAGAAGAAAGTAACAGAGACCTCCATTCTCAGACGGATGCAAACTTAATCCAGTTAATTTGATGGAGTGTGTTGATGTGCACCTCTGTGTTATATGGTTGACTATATGAGCTCTATGTTCTTACGTGGTGTGTATAACTCTGTTTTCTGATGTACATGAAGTTGTGCGGTGTGCAGTATACTTCTTCTTTGGCCTGTGGTCTTTCTTACAGTAATACTTATTTACAGGACTCTCTTACCAGCTTTCTTTTCTTTGTTTATTTCTTTTGTTTTGTGGTGTACACTACATCTCTTGTTTATTTTCAGCAAATGTAAAGCAAATGGGAAGTGCCCTCAGTTCGCCCTTTGTAAATTCAATGCTGTCATCTCGTAAATGCTTTTCAGCAAAGTTGTTTCAGATGCTCGTTTGCTTGTTTATTTGTTTGTGTTCTTTATGACAGATGATTTGAAGCTGAGCAACTGACCTCCTACTGTGTGTCTGTGTTTCTCTGTGTGTGTTTGTATGTGTGTGTGTCTGTCTGTGTGTGTGTGTGTGTGTGTGTGTGTGTGTATGTGTGTGTGTGCGTGTGTGTGTCTGTGTGTGTGTGTCTGTGTGTGTGTGTGTGTGTGTGTGTGTGTGTGTGTGTGTGTGTGTGTGTGTGTGTGTGTGTGTGTGTGTGTGTGGCTTGTGGTAAGGCTGTGGCGTACCTCGAGCAGATGAAGAGTGAGGTTGCCAGGCGCCCATCCAGAGGATGCTCTCCATGATATTGTCCCATGACTCTCTGAATCAGAGCAATGGGGTGTTGAGGTTGTGGCAGAGTTGATGGGGTGTTGAGGTTGTGGCAGAGTTGATGGGGGGCTGAGGTTGTGGCAGAGTTGATGGAGGGCTGAGGTTGTGGCAGAGTTGATGGAGGGCTGAGGTTGTGGCGGGGTTATATAGAGTGAGGTTTCTGTGTTGCAATCTTGTCCCATAATTCTCTTTTGCAGAGTTGTGGAGTGAGGTTTCTCTGTGTCATCTCGTCCCACAATGAAGGGGTGCTGAGATTGTGGTGAAACATGAAGAGTGTGTGCGTGTGTTTGTGTGTGTGTGTGTGTGTGTGTGTGTGTGTGTGTGTGTGTGTGTGTGTGTGTGTGTGTGTGTGTGAGTGGGTTTCGACATGTTTATATTTCTGTACTTAAGGAGTTACCTTACTGTTGCTCTTGTGATCATATGTATTTGTTATAGGAAATGGTTCAATCCAAAGGATATCAAATAGGGTGCTGCTTGTTGTTCGTTCCTCTTTAGATTGTGTGTGCGTGTGTGTGTGTGTATGTGTGTGTGTGTGTGTGTGTGTGTGTGTGGCATAGCGTCCCATCTCATGCCAGAACTGTTCTATTTCTCAGAAAAATGAAAAAATACAAGGAAAACAGAACCATTCTATTATACAATAAAATACAGCAGGTTCCTATTTGGAATGACAGAACTGTTTTTCTCCTCTGTAAAAATACACTATGTTCCCATCCCAGAGCCCCAAAAGTCAATTTAAATGTAGAGCAGATCTGATCTAATCAATCTTGACTTGATTTGGCCTGATTAACGAATTCCTGAATTTCTGATTAACATACCTGACCAGAACCACGTCTGTACCACTCCATGTCCGCACCTAGTGCAGTCAGTTGTGAGAGATTGCTGGGAGGCCTAAAAAGCATGTAAACCTGAGCTTTACTGGACCCACAAACAGACCTATCTGAGATGGACTGCCACAGATGTTGAGTATTTTATCTCTATAAAAGCTTCCTATTTATCAGAGATCAGTAATTATGTGATTTTAGCCAGATGTGAAATAAACACTTTTGGACCCACAGTTGAGAGAATATTGAAGTGGTTGAGGGAGCCCGCAGTGGGGTGGGTGGGGGGTTTGGGATTTCACTTTTTCTAGTCATGCAGCATGTAAAGACCAGGGAGATTTCATTGTACGTGTGTGTGTGTGTGTGTGTGTGTGAGAGAGAGAGAGAGAGAGAGAGAGAAAGAGAGAGAGAGAGAGAGAGGATGATTTCATTCCATTCGTTTTTTTCCCACGCATACTTCAACTGGACCAGTCCGATCTTGATCCAGTCCTGATCAGATTCTGGTCTGGTCACAGGTCTCCTGAGAGCCATCTGCTTTGGTCACTGAACCGCAGCTCAGCCCAGCTGCTCCTGACCACACAGCGTCTATCGCCACCATCCAAATTCCACCCAGTATCTGAACAACACAAATAATTACCTTTGATTATTGTGCATATTAAAAAACGCTTCGGCCACAGCAACACCAAGCAGAACTGTAAGTATTTTCCACATATGCTGTTTGTGTGTCTGTTCTTTGTGTGTGTGTGTGTGTGTGTGTCTGTGTGTGTGTGTGTGTTTGTGTATGTGTGTATGTGTGTATGTGTGTGTGTGTGTGTGCGTGTGTGTGTGTGATCTGAAAGTAGGTCATGGGCCACTTGGGCTGGAAAATGTTACCTCTCATTCTAGAAGGATTAAATCATCTGAGATCGGGAATAGAAAGAGAAAGAGAGAGAGAGAGAGAGAGAGAGAGAGAGAGAGAGAGAGATGGAGAAAAAGAGGGAAAGACAGATGAGAGAAAAAGAGAGAGAAAGAGGGGATGTCATCATATCCCACAGTAAATTCTGCCTATAGCCATTACATTTTACATTTGCCCATTAAGCACAGTAGGGTAGGCAGTGTTTTTGTAGAGAAGTGTAGCATTAGGTTGTTGCCATGTTGTTTCATTTGTGATGCAGTGTAGTGCAGTAGTGTAGTTGCAGAGAAGTTGTAGTAGTTGTAGCTTAGTTGTAGTGTAGTTCTAGTGTAGTTGTAGTTTAGGTGCAGTGTAGTTGTAGTTTAGTTCCAGTGTAGTTGCAGTGTATTTGTAGTTTAGTTGCAGTGTAGTTGTTGTGTAGTTGTAGTTTAGTTACAGTGTAGTTGTAGTGTAGTTGCCGTGTAGTTGTGTAGTTGTTGTGTAGCTGTTGTGTAGTTGTAGTGTAGTTGTTGTGTTGTATAGTATTGTTTAGCGTTTACTGAAGTAGTTGAAGTTGTTGTGTTGTTATGCTGTTGTCGGAGTGAGGTAAACACTGACTGGTGAGGGCTCTGGGAAACCACATGAGGGATACATTTATTTTGTGTCCTGCTTTCACCTGTCAGTCAATCTGACAACACAAACCAGCCCAGCTGGGGAAAACACAGCAAAGAGAAAAATAAGCCATGCGCTTGAAATGAAGGATCGTATCCTCTGGCAACTTCCACTGTCTAGTTTGAGCATCAGACACTGAATATCAACAACATGTGCAGTAATGAGTCATTATTTCATTCCCCCTCTCTCTTCCTTCCTTCTTTCTTTCCTAGTTTTCTCTCTTTCACTCCTTCCTTTCCTCACTCTTTTGTCCTCAGTTTCAGTCCCACTGACTGTTGATTGCATGTGTCTTGTTGCCAGACACCTGTATTAGAGAGGGTGTGTGTGTGTGTGTGTGTGTGTATGTGTGTGTGTGTGTATGTGTGTGTGTGTGTGTGCGTGTGTGTGTTTGTGTGCGTGTGTGTGTGTCTGTGTGTGTGTCTGTGTGTATGTGAGTGAGTGAGTGAGTGTGAGAGCCATGGACTTCAGCTGTCTGATTAGACACAGGCAGGTAGTGTGTAATCTTCAAAAGGAACTAAACTGTGTCAGATCCCCACTGTGTGTGAGTATTTCATAATGTCTGAGGGCCAGTGCTTGCACACCTCCACAC
>NC_055962.1:9967945-10202945 GCF_018492685.1 Alosa sapidissima
GGTGTGATGGTACTTGCTTAAGGGTTAAATAGGGAGGTGGGCATGCTAGCAAGGGGGCTAAAAACCTATGTGTGAGCAATGAGCATCTGTTGCTAGTGTAACGGATGCCAGCTAGAATAGCTGTGAGTGTGGAACGTTAGGAAAACCGACGCCTCAAGAGTAGTGCTGGCATGAAAGCTATCAGCCTGGGCGTTTAGCACGATTGTCAGCCAGCTCGACTCCTGATCCGAGGTGCTGCTCTTTTGCTGGTTCGTGTCCGGGCGTGTGCAGGGCCGAACCTTGCAGGTTCAACACAACGAAGGTTACACTAGCACATCTTTAAAGGTGTCTGGAAGTTCATGCATATACTGCACAGTTACCCTACCATCTGGTTTCTGTTACATAAGTACCATACAAGTATATTTTGAAATATATGGAGCTCCACCTGTCCTCATTTACCTCAATACATGAAAAGAAACTGAATAACAGGTGAGTTTGTACAGTCTTTTTCTTCTGCTCAGTTTGTGGCATCGCTACTGAGAAAGTTTCCTCTAAGTTTATTAAAGACAGGCTTTTTCCATTTCTAAGGGTAAACAGGTGCAGGTGTATCCTCATCTTATCCATGTTGGTTTACACCTGTATTGACATGTTAAGCTTAATCATCAGCGACCTGCCTGATATGCTTGCATCGTATAGCCAATTAGCCATTGTAGGTATTAACATGCTAGCATGTTAGCTAGCTAGTGCAATACTGCATCTTTTTTTTTTTTTTGCCCCTGCTGAATGTATCTAAGGCCCAGGTTGAAAAATGCTGGATTTCAGCATTCTCCACAACACATGTTACAATATTCCTCTAAACACATCCTATTCTTCACCATAAACACACTTTAACACATGCCTTGAAGGAGGACCGAGCAACTTTTTGGGAAATTGGCTCATTTGCCATCTTATATGCTAAGGCAAGTTAACAATGTCAGACTGGCTTTTTTGCAGGCACAAAGATGAGAAGGGTGTGAATCCTCTTATCTAACTGTGTGTTCATTTAACATAGGATACTCCATAACACTCATGTTAACACACAACCTAATACACTCCTGACTAATATCATACCAGCTGAGGGGAATAGACAGGGAGCAAGAGACTGCAAAACCAAACTTCTAAAAGAAGTTGAAGGAGGTTCCGGAGAAACAAATGCTTTTTACTGAAAATAGCCTAGTGCTTTACCCTGGCATTTGTCCATAGACTTCTCTAAATACTATGATGAAGCTTTTCAGTGAGCGAGTGACATCACTCTGGAAGCCATCAGGTTCGCAGACATCCATAAAACACACCAACCGTGTCTAAGTCTGTCACTGATTGGGTTGAACTCATTTAATTTCACAGAGTAGAACGTTTCCACATGGTATCCGTATGTCTCAGAACAATCAATCTTCTTCTCAATCACTTGCAAGCATTGCATCTGCACAGGGACAGGGAGAAGAAACATGTTTGAAGGTACACATGTTTCTACAGAACACAACCAGTGAGTCCATCTGGTGTAGAACTTAACTCTAGAGGTGGATATTTAACTCTAGTGCTGGCAAGGTCCAGGGTCCTTGCCAGAGTTGGTTCAGAATTGGTTCTACTCAGTAACATCATGTCCCACACTATATTACTAAGGAAAGTAATATTCACATTTAATAACAATTAGTTACGCTTACCGCTTCCGCATTGCTATTTCCAGTGTGATCCCCGCCTAAAAGTGACATAAATCATTTTTCATAGCGGACCCTTACAAAAAAAAACAAGACTAAAGGAATCTTATAGTAGGCTACTGTATTTTGGCCAAAAAAAATATTGTAGCCTAATCTACTGGAATACTGTAGTATTGTAACGTCGGTGTGTCTGGACTGGCCGCTATGTCACCCACAATGCTTTGCTGGCGTGTTTCGAGGGAACTGTGTGGGGTTATTATAATAATAATAATAATAATAATAATAAGCTTTATTTGTATAGCACCTTTCATACACAGAATGCAGCTCAAAGTGCTTTACATTTGAAGCATGTAACACAATAATAGTCAGTCAGTCATTATCAATCACTTTTCTTCATTGCTGGGGCTGTTTATGATCCACAGCAACATATCAAAAATATAGAAAATGACGTCATAAGACTGGCAGCCTTAACCCTCTTACCCCCCACAAGCACGCCATATGGCAACTGTGGCAAGGAAAAACTCCCATATTCCAGGAAGAAACCTTGAGCAGAACCTGACTTAATAGGGGGAGCCCATCTGCTTCTGGCTGGCTGCGCCCTCCAATAGTAGCAGATGTAGAATAATCTGAAAAAGTAGTCTACAGGATAGATCTTTTTAAAAAATATTTACTGAACTCGCCTGCTTGATGTACAGAGGCAGGGTGTTCCATATTGTGTGTATGTATTATTGTATGTGTGTAGTCTTTATTTATGGATTATGTATGTTGTATATTGTTCTTGTGTAACCCTTTCTTAGTTCTCCCTTTCGTGTAATCCTTGTGTGATGGTGTGAGTGTGACCACCCTGTTTATGTTTTGTGCGTGTACGATTGACTACCCTCGTGTGTCCCTTGAACTGGGGACTGTGTTTCCTTCTCCTGTACCAATAAATGCCTCATTGTCTCAGGTCATTACAGTATTCTGAAACATACTATAGAAGTAGGCATCTATAAGGTCTGGGCTATATCAGATCTGCAAATGAAACACTCCATTCACAGAGCTGGAAAAATTGTTTTAGAAGACTGGTCTAATTTTTCGAACAACCCTCATGTCTGGTGTAGCCAGTTCCATTGATTATAATGGATGCTAGTAGTTGCAGCAGACACTGCAAATGGAACGCTTCAGTTACGTGCCAGGTGTAGTCTCCCTATAACACAGAGGTATTACAGAAGATCATAGAAGTATTATACACTTCCATAGATCTACTATAGAAATCTTATTATGACCCCCCCACCCCACCCCCCGGTAAAAAATGGAAATGCAATTATACTGCTTTAATCACCCCTATCTTCAGTTGGGATGGCCAGAACTGCACCAAATTTCATGTGTATGATTAATCTGGAGAGAGATTAATCATCGTCTGGGGGTAGTTTGTGGAATTTCATCCATTGGGGGGGGCATAAAATAAATGAATGTATGTGTACATTAAGTGGCTGTACACCCATCGGCCTGTAGATGGTGGTGAAGAGCGAAGGGTTGCTGGTAGAGGATGATGAGGAGAGGAGCTACAAGGCAGGACTGTCTCACACACTCTCGCTCTCTCACACACACATATAAACACACACACACACACATGCACACACACACACACACACACAACCACACGCACAGAGACACACACGCACACACACAAACACACATAAATACACACATACAGGCACGTGCAAACTCTCACACACACATACTCTCACTAACACACACATACATGCACGCAAACACACACATACAAGCATACACAAAAGGTGCATGAGTAGGGGATGGAGTAGAAGATGGAGACAATTGACAAGCGTGATTTATTTTCGCAGAGAGGATGTACAGGACTGAGCGGCGGTGATATTTTGTACCGCTATGCAGTACATCTAGTTATTTCTATAGTTATTTTTCAGAAGAGTGAGGTCAGACCTTGTTTGCATTGAGTAATGAATAACTTTTTTATATGTTGTACTCTTTTATGTATTTCATTGAATAGCTCCATATGAATATGAAGACTTCAACACTAAGTAATGTTGATTACTGCTCTTCATACTTTATAAATAGCAGCTACTGCCTCATAATATTAATTATCAGGTCTGTGTAGACTTAGTGTTCCTGCCCATTCCTGACTGTTAAAGTCATTAAGTCTTGTGAAAAAGGAGGCCCTTGATGGCTAAGGTACTGAAGCCAGAGGACAAGGATGTTTGGTTACGTCTCCAGAGCTGAGAAGCCATGCTTCCTCTCAAACTGTTACATAACCTAACATCTTTCTACGGCAATATGGCGGCCAGGCAGATAAACACTGCAGACCAGGAGTGCACACACACACCCTCCCCAAACAGACACATTTGTCATGCTTTGAGAGGAACTCGGTGGGAGAATGTCAGCACTGTGTGTGTCTGTCTGTGTGTGTGTGGCTGTGTGAGAGAGTGTGTATCTTTGTTTTTATTATGTTTTGATTTATTTTTTCCCCTGCTGTTGCTGTACCGAAACACTTTGAGTTGGTCTCATCAGGCACTTTTCCATCTCATCTCTCTCTCTCTCTCTCTCTCTCTCTCTCTTGCGCATGCACTTTCTCACTGTCTAACTCTTTCTTTCTTTCTTTCTTTCTTTCTCTCTTTCTCTCTATCCATCTCTATCCATCCAGTCAGTCGTTGTTGCCAGTCGTTGTTCATGAAGATTACCATGTCTGAGTGTTTAGGGTGAGGTCATGGGTAACTGGTCCACCACACACACATACATACACACACACACACACACACACATATTACTCAAACACACAGAATGTGCCAACTAAAGGAAAAATAAGGATTCCTTCAACCAATTATTGTCAACTTTGCAAATGATGATAGCAAGAGAGAAGTACTTAAAAGCAGCCTGGTTTAAGAGATCCTTTTGAATGACATACGTATCTGAATCATGTCTTCACCACAAAAGTGAAACAACAGAAGGCCGGGTAATGGCCTCTGCAGGAACAATTTAAAAAGCTTCTAGTCAAATCACGTCTTGCCTCCAGGAAAACTCAAAGTGTTCAATACAGACGGAACTACAATAGTCTACAGTAATGCAGAACAATCCAAAAAGGACCTGTAGATGAAACGCCTCCACAAACCGGCTGGAAAAGGACCTGTAGATGAAACGCCTCCACAAACCGGCTGGAGGAGCTGCCTCGCTATAGGGAGAAAGAGAAGAGTACAAGTGGTATCCTGCTGGTTTTTCCCCATGAGAGAATGAGAAGCCCCTTTTCTTGTCTTTTTTTGATTTGCTCATAAAGATCTAAGTGCTGGAATTTACTCCATGAAGGACTATTTCTGTGCTGGTTAACTTGGACTTTGTTATTGGCTTTTAGGTTATTTACATGGCTACAATGAGCAGAGTTAAGCTGAAAAAATACTTCAATGACTGATTACAGGGTTGTTCCAAATATGGTGGGATTTCTCTCTCTCTCTCAAAAACTAGGGGTGTGAATCTCTCATGTAAAAGATGAATTCTCATCATTTGCTCAAGGTGAACATTAATTTTACATTGTCAATTATCATGGTCATGGTTGTCAATTAGGCAAAAAAAATTGAAATATGTGAACTGTGAATACAATTATCTAAACTGAGATTTGTATTATATATTGAAATGAAAAAATACATTTTTATAGACTTTATAGATTTTATAGAGTTATGTGTATCTGATTCTTTTCAAGGAGCTGTAGCCTATTGTTGAGTAAAGACAATACAGAAATAAAATAAAGCAGTGCTTATGACACCCTTGGCCTTTTCTCATATAGCCGAATAGAATCGGCCTACATACTGTATCACTGAACTCTCCTCTCTGGGCCTATTTTGTTCCAACTGTACACAATATGCAAAAAACTAATGCCAGCAGTCTGAGTGAAAACACACACATACACACACACACATACACACACACACACACACACACACACACACACACACACACACTTATTTATGAAGCTCTGAGCTCCACATCTGCAGCTCAGGGCTTGTCTGATACAAGCCTGGATGATGTGATCGTGCCACCGTGTCACATTGATTTTCCATGAGGAGCAGACAAGTGATGATATATGGCTGATATTATTGTGCATCTGCATCAAACTCTGGCTTGTTTTATGGACACTGGGGCCAAGTTACAAGATGAATCATGGACATTTCACTGCCGTTACAGATGAATCATGGACACTTCACTACCGTTACAGATGTGAAAAAACACCCTGGCATACCCCCCTAAAGCCTCAAACACACACATACACACACACTCACACATTCACACACACATACACACACACACACACACATACACACACTGACATTTCACACCGTCATATCTCACAACTCACATCCATATGCTCATGTACATAAATAATGTGTGTACACATATCCTCATGTAAGCACAACCCCATGCACAGAGAGAGAGAGAGAGAGAGAGAGAGCCATACACCTCCACATGCAGCAGACGAGCATGAAAAGTTTGGTGTGACGGGGGACGAGTGAGGAGGAGGAGTGGATGCGCCGACTGCCTCGTTATTCCCCCATTATGTCATTCACACAGAACTATGCAGGGTCACCAGAGTTTACAGCATTCAAATCAGGGTTCCTCTCAGTGTATGTCACCCCTCACTGTGTGAGTGTGTGTGTGTGTGTGTGTGTGTGTGTGTCTTGGGCAATCTTTGATGCTTCTCTGATTGCCAACTGATGTACTGATTGCATATTTACCCATCTCACAGCCAGCAGAGGATATAACCTCTCTCCGTGTGTGTGTACAGTATGTGTGTGTGTATCTCTCTCTCTCTCTCTCTCTCTGACTCTGTATGTCTCACTCTCTTTCTGTCTTTCTCTCTTTCTGTCTGGTGGAAGTGTAGTTGGGATGTAGGCCTACATAGTAGTTCAAACATTAGCACACACCCCCACACACACTCCCTATCTCTCTTTCTGTTAGCCTCTCCCTCTCCCCTTCTAATTCAAATTCAAAAGTTGCTTTATTGGCATGACAAATGAAAACTTGGATTGCCAAAGCAATTGGTACATGTTAAAGGTAAGACATAACAACAATTACAGAGACAAAACATATACAGATACTTTAAACTGATACATGCATTTGTATAAACATTCTACTTCACTGAGATTTGTGAACAATTAGTACTTAGTTTTACATTGGTTCATTGAATAGTATTATTGAGAGTTCATTGAGCACAGTATGGTGACTGCTTGCATGTGGATGTGGTTGTACAGTATGTGAGTTCATCAGTATGCTCGCACACGTGTGTGTGCGTGTGTGTATCACTCACTGTCCCTGAGCTGGTGGCAGGTGAAAATATTGTGCAGCTATGAGACAGCTGTCCTTTTCCTCTCCTAGCAAGTACGGTAGTTTATTTAGGTTTGTTATAGCAGGGGTTCTCAAACTTTTGTGGGCCGGGGACCCCTCATGGAGTGGAAAATTCTTCAAGGACCCCTCATAATCGCAACACATAAAACTTAAATTAATCATGTTTTTTTCTGTTAGATGCTTATGTTATATGTATTTAAAAATGTGCTAATACCACAATTAAATAGTCATGTTAGCAAACTTTGACAGTATGTAGGATTTTTTTAAAGGATTGTTGTTTCTTTGTCAAATGTAGGCCTATTGTGTTGAACACATAGTGTTTGCTTCACATAACTTTCATTTTGTTGGCGGTGAATTAATAGTAAAGTGTTTTGATGTATTGGTGTAACGTATTAGCAGATCAATTGGGCAAATACTGATACTGTAGCATTTTTCGCCATATAAGACAATTTCATATTTTGTAGCAAACTTTGTCAGGGACCCCCTGACAATGTGCTGCGGACCCCAGGGGGTCCCCGGACCCCACTTTGAGAACCAATGTGTTAAAGAACTAAATCCAGGGTTTCTCATCACGTTTTGGAAAGTAGAGGTCACAAACTGACTGAAATGACTTGCACTCGGTCAGAAAGTGTAGCTCTGCCTCAACAATACTGTCTCTGCACTGCTGGCATAGGCATTCATTACTTGGGAGCCATGTTTTTTTGTGTCTCCCGATTTCAATGGCTACTCTGTTCACTGAGTCTATATTTTGTTAGCGTTTTCCTTAAGTTTGTGTCTTTTATATTTGTTAGGTAGTCTGCTAAGACAAACCCTCTGTGTTTCTCTCTCCCTTTCTGTTTCTCTCTCTCTCTCTTTCTGTTTCTGTTTCCCTCTCCCCTCCTTTCTCTTAATCTGTCTTCCTGTTTGTCTGTCCTTCACTGCTTCACTGTATCTCTTTTTATTCACTCACACACACACACACACACACACACACACACACACACACACACACACACACACACACACATTCATGCATAGAGAAACACACACATACTTGCATGTACACACATGTAAAGACAACTTAAAAACACACACACACACACACACACACACACACACCAGTGGTGGCTGCTGACCATTTTTTTTGGGTGAACCATCCCAACCTGCAAAAAGTCATTTCAGGGAGGTAGCCCCTAACCTCATCCCCCGACCCCCGACCTCTAAACTTTTGATTAGGGTGTAGGGCGGTGACAAATGCTGTTTATCTGATCAAGTGAAAGATTAATTATTTCACGTGACAGGGCACTGCTCAGCGTGCGCTTTCTGCAGACTGACAAAGGAGCCGTTCACGTCGGCTTCCTACATCTGCTCCTGAGTGTTTCTTTTCGCGTAACATCGCTTCACCTGCGGTCTAAGAGAAGCCTCCTCTGACACCCACACATACTCAACACACACACACACACACACACACACACACACACAGAGAGAGCTCCAGCAGGGTCTGTCTGGCCCTCTTAGTACACTTCTGAGCAGCAGCCGTCCAACTGCCCAAATTAATCTGACTTTTATAAGCACAGTGTTTTCGCACCTTTCACTTTATTACAGTCCGACAGCACTGACAGTTTCACAACACAAGTCAAGGAGCCCTTTGTTTTTACAGAAAGCGTTCATTTGGAGGGTGTTGCTGCAGAGGCGTAAATGTCAAACAGCCTTGTAGCTGTGCCTGTGTGTGTGTGTGTGTGTGTGTGTGTGTGTGTGTGTGTGTGTGTGTGTGTTATTTCAGAAGAACGCAAGCCCTCCACCTGGCAGAATGCTGATGAGGCATGGCTGGACACTTCTGTTTCACTGCAGGAAAACCTTTCATAAATACAGCCCTTCTACACCAGCACGTACGGTAATATTTATTTTGATGAGGAAGTTGCTGTAGCTTATGCAACGCTTATGCAACAGTTGAATACGCACTGGTTCTTGAGTGATTCCCAGGGTAAGTGACTGTTGTTATTTGTTGGTAGTTATCTTGAGAAATATCACTCTGGGGGGATGGGCCTGCATTTTCAGTTTCATTTTCACAGAAGCAGATATCATGATGTACAGAAACTGAAACTGATATGCTTTTAATGTTTAAAAACAGAAGGTTGTGTTTACCACATACAGAGGAAAGCCAGGAAGCATTGAACACACAGCAACATCTGTCAACATCTCAGAGTTGGTGCTCCATTACTAAGGTACTGTATTCCTGCTGTCGCTGCTTATTTTATATTTGTAACATCTGAGAATCTGTGTTTTTAACCAGTTTTAACTTTCAAGACTTGCATCTCTCTTTTGATAGATAGCCTTTATTGTCATTGTACAGTAGCCTGATAAATAATAGATAAATAAATCAATAAATAATTGACTGACAGTACACACTGCACTTGCTCAGTACAGTAATGAAATATTACTATTTGAGTTCCCTAGCAGTTGTAAAATGACTGTGGGTCATATCAACTTTGTTATAGATGGCATCCATTAATATAGTCAACTTCATTTATATTTGTGCTTTTTGGTCAGTTTTGAAATAAACCCAACTGTACATGCTAACCACGAGTCTCATTATTCTAGTGTGTTCCTGATTTTACAAGAAACTGTCTCCATGGCTCTCATCAAAACACTCAATGAATTGAGGCACCTTGGAGATTCCCACTTTGGTCGCCCAAAGCCAAGGCATGGACTTCGACTTCTCTTCTGGCTGGCTAATGACTTCATCAGCTTCCAGTCCAATCAAATGTTCCCTACATCTGACCCAGAAGATGGCTGTTTTGGTTTCCACCGCTTTTACAATAAGGATGATGATGATGATGATGAGGACGATGATGATAACAGCGATGATGACAACTACGATGATGATGATAGTGACGAGGATGACGATGATGATGATGATGATGACGACGACGATGATGATGACGACGATGATGATGATGATGATGATGATGGTGGTGGTGGTCCACTCCTTCCTGAAGACCTTACTTATCATGAGGTTGGCAACTTAAATCTGCAAGATGCTGAGGACCTTCCCCGCTACGTCAAAAAATATCACACTGGCCTGCAGGATAACAGCAATATTGACCGCATTATTATAGGCATGGATGACTGGTCTATTAGTCGAATCTATGTAACTCAGCATTCGGACAACAGCAATTTCTCCCATAGTCACACCTATCGCATAAGCCAAGGTCTCATAAGAATTATACAGAGATTGAGCTTGAACGAATTTCTGCAAAAGATTGATTAACATTACAATTGTATAGCAGTCAGCTTTCCATTATGAAAGCAGAACTCAGGAGTCAGCATTCCACGATGAAAGCAGGCCAGCCAACAGCAAGTGTACCTGTACATGTTTTTGTGTTTGTGTTTGCTATTATCTTCTTCTATCATGCCATTTTCTAATCATTTTGATGTGAACTTTTTCTTTTCCCTTCTCTTGTAAGGCTAACTGGACCATTTTTCATTCTTTACCTCTGTTTCACCCTCTCACATACAATAACCGGTCTACTGTCAAACTCTATAATCAATTATCAAATCTCTGACACATAGTGAACAACACTGTTTTACATGTTATTTGTGATAAAAAGGACTTTGCCCTTTGTGGGAAAATGTGTGAGAGAGCTTACATTTGTAATTAGCAAAGAAACTGTATTTTGTGAGTAAAAAACTAAACATATATCCACTCTTCTGGAAAATGTATGTGTTATAAACATTGATGTCAATTTAGTTTCAGTTAGGGTTTTGCTGTTCTCCTCTCTGCTCATGTTTGAATCTGTGGTTTCTCCAAGGTTAACTCCAGTTGGGGGGTGATTTACAGTTTTTGCCCATTGCACTAAAAATGAATGCTTAGACTAAAGCCTCAAAACATAAACTAACCATAACACAGTGTAACCTTAAACATATGTTCTGCTTTGCATTTTGTTTGCAATTCTGCAGCACATTTATTGCGAAACACTACACACAGTTTCTTAAATTGTTGCATGTTTCTTACATGTTGTTCAAAAATGGAATCACTTCTAATCATTCGGAAAACACAAAACTCAAAATGTAAAACACATCTGGAAATTGGCAATACAAACACTTACAGAGAAAGACTGAATACCAATCATTCTGAGACATAGCAATACAGTACAAATGGACCTCCTGTAGAGTTTTGTACCTGCCCCTTTACCATCAGGGCCAGATCGCCCTATACGCACACAACTCAAGTAGCGTATAGGTCCCCGCAAGTTAATCAAGGCCTCCTCCCCGTCTGTCCTTGAGTCAAGTTAGCGACAAGTATAACCAACAGTTATAGCAACAGTGTTTCATAGCCTACATTAAGGAGATGAAACCGAATTACCCTTCTGGGAATGAGAAATGGAAGAAGAAGATTCACGAAAATGACCAGCGGGAACAGCAGTAGGGTAAACTTGTTTGTTTGTTCCTTGGTTTGATGTCAACAAATAATCTGAGTATTAGTAATGTAAATTGATCACCTTTCGCTTTATTAGAGTCCAACAGCACTGAGAGTTTCACAAGTCAAGGAGGCCTTTGGGTTCCACTTTACTTCACAGTATCGACATAAGAGTGACATGACACTGTCATGAACATGTCCTAAACAAGTCCTAAACGTTTATGACATAATGCTTCTGTCATTAAGTGTCATTCGTTTTTTGTCATTACAAGTTAGAGTTAGGATTAGGGTTAGGTTTAGGATTAGGGCTAGGGTTGGCGTTAGAATTAGGGTTAGGGTTCATGTCACTCTTATGTTGATACTGTCAAGTAAAGTGTTACCAGGCACGTGCAGAGAAGGGGGGCTACAGGGGCTCTAGCACCTGCCCTTTTGCCCCTTTGATGTCCAAGTGCCCTTTTGACAAGACCCGTTTTTTACTTTTTAAAATTTGTAATACTTCCGCTAGTTCCAACGTCAGGCACGTGCAGAGAAGGGGGGCTACAGGGGCTCTAGCACCTGCCCTTTTGCCACTTTGATGTCCAAGTGCCCTTTTCACAAGACCCGTTTTTTTACTTTTTAAAATGTGTAATACTTCCGCTAGTTCCATTAACGTGAATATTCGCTAAAGTGTCTCATTAATAGTTTGTGAAATTAGAAATTTACAAAAATAACAATTGTCTGTGTTAATTGAAATTCCTTGCGGCCACCAATCCGTGACGTCATACATTCAGTGAACTCTCAGAAGGTGCACGCAGGCACAGTGCTACAGGAGACGTTTGGGAGCACGGTAAGGTCACTTGGCAGTTAGCCTATCTGAACATGCAATAGTATTCAGCTTAGAGATAGAGAATAAAATGTTTAAAGTTGTTTCATGTTTAATGAAGTAGGCTATCAAATCCGTTTTAACCATGTCATGGTCCATCCATTTCAATAACCTGGCAGCTTCGAAAATCTAAGGCTGAACGTTCATAACATATTTTGTTTAGGTTACTATGTTATAGTAGCTTAGGTTAGTAGACCTAGTTCATAAAACAGAGTAGGCAAACCTTTTCTAAATCGTCATAAGCCGACTACATAGGCTACTGTAGTTGTTTAACTAACCCAACTCCACACGTCGTTCTCTGTTTACAGTAGGCTACATTATGCGTCATTTCACTAAGTGGCCACACTCATAGCACGTGAATCTGCAAGACACCAGCTTGCTAATGGTGGTAGTTCACTGTGATAAACATTAAAATTATAGCCTGACAAGCCAGACTAGGCAATAACATATTTGCTGCCGCTAGGGTGCGTCTAGATTTCTAGGCTATTAAAATTAGCTTTAAATTTAATCAATAAGATGTAGCCTTATAGCCTATGATCTCTGTGTAGACAATAGCCTAATGAAAACTGAAAAGACCTATCTGTCTGTGCCCTGGCTACAGTAGGCCTACAGTACATGCACTCCTATTGAATTTTCAGAACCAAGGAGAGAAATGAGGAAAATGTGTTATACAGCTGTCTGCTATTTACACCCATTCTTCTTGATACATAATGAATAAATATGAAAATGTATAAAATGTTTATCAGTACATTAGACTACTTTGCAAATTGCTAAACCATATAATAGTCTGTCCCACCATCATCATTGAAATAGCATAATGCTAGAATTTAAATGCAAAAAAATAAATAAAAAATGTCCAGCTCAGGTTCAGATGATTAAAGCTTTATAGGCTAGGGAATGTAAAACTTAAGTTCCAGTTTACACCATTCAAATTGTGTGTATCTTTTCTAGCTTTCGTATGCATTATGTTCTATAAAACATGATATTATATTCTGCAGTGCAAAGATGCCCACTAAAGACAGGAAGCGAAAGCAGAGGGAGAAGGAGCTGTGGGAGGCAGCAAAAGGCAGTGTTTTATTTTTATATAATTTGCATGTAGCCTATGTATTCTCTATTGGGTTGTAATCAAAATTAAGTTTTAAATAAAGTTAACACATTTTCTGAAAATTTTGTTCCATGTGCCCTTTTTTTAAATTTGAGCCCCTGCCCCTTCAAAGGTCTCTGCACGCCCCTGAGTGTTACCGGCCTTTGTTTTTGCAGAGGCCTAAATGTCAAACAGCCTTGTAGCTGTGCCTGTATGTGTCTGTGTGTGTGTGTGTTTGTGTATGAATGCAAAAGTGTGTGTGTGTGTGTCAGGGTTTCCGTTGTCCGATAATTACCGAACATTTGGCGGGGAAAAAAATGAAATGTCCGACAAAATTAAATCTCTCTGGTCAAATTGTCAGATTAAAATTGGCTAATAATCCCGTCCCCCTAACACAATCTGAATTTGAGAATAAGACTAAAATGTAAGCCTATATATAACAGTAAAGCAATACGTCCTCCATGGCTATGTTTTTAAAGTCTCTGGGCTGTGTTTGAAAGTTATTAAACAACACGCATAGCCTACAGTATATGCTGCATTTTAAATAGGAAGCGCACGCTAAAAACGTCCATGTTAAACAACGAACAAATGAGTGAGACGGTTCAAACATGGCCAGGCCCAGGCAGACGAGCCTTAAAAGTTTCTTCAGAGGCCAGACCCGATGGATAATGATAAAGTGTCGGGCGTATCTGTCGGAATCAGTGACGTTGGAAGTGGAGTTGCGGTGGGTGCAGCCGCTCCAAGACATTGTCATTCTCCGTGTAGACACACCCATGGTACACTGGACATGCAAATGTGTTCTGTACCCAAGGCATACAGTAGGCCTATGCTTTCTCTGTCTATGATCTGCAGCGTTAGCGCCTCCTCGACGAGGAGATTGCTGGTCCGCTGATCATTTCCGGCACAATCAAATGGTATCATTGAACCGCGGATCGAAAGAAAAAGAAACTAAACATTTCCCAGAATAGGAAATATTTCTTAATTTATTGTTATCAAATAAAGAGGCATAGCCTTAGAGGGTAGTGGTGTGAGCGCTTATTCTTGTGTGTGCGCATCTGTGCAAGTTAAACAGTTGAACCACTGGAGATAACGTGGGTAGCAGCAACAAACAACATAGCCTTTTTAAAACAACAAACAAAGTGGATTCTTGCTGTCTATGATACTGGCTAGATTTGTTCGGCATGTTTAAGTTAGGCTAATAAACATGTGCATACTATACGGCCTGATTATGTCATTCTTTAAGCTACTTAGCCTGTCTCCAGTTTTCCTGTTTCCAGACTAATTAAGAAGCGATAATAGGATATTTGACCGGCATATCATCAACATGTCCGGAAAACGAAACCTCTGCCGGTCACTGACCGGCACCATTTTTTTCTAGCGGAAAAGTATGTGTGTGTAGGTGTGTATGTGTATGAATGCAAAAGTGTGTGTGTGTATGTTTGTGTGTGTGTGTGTGTGTGCGCGCGTATGTGGTTTCAGAAGAACTCAACTCCACCTGACAGAATGCCTATGACATATCACATGGCTGGACATTTCTGTTTCACTGTAGTAAAGACTTTCATGAATACAGCACTTCTACAGCAGCACACGGTAATATTTATTTTGATGAGGAAGACACACAGGAAGTTGCTGTAGCAGTTTAAGCAACAGATGAACACAGGGCTCCTGTGTTTCCCAGGGGAAGTGACTGTTGGTATTTGTCGTTCATTAACAGTTGTGGTGTGCTAATTATCTTGAGAAATATCACTCTGGGGGGATGGGCCAGCGCCTATTGTCACAGAGGCCGATATCATGATGTACTAAACTACTTCCAAACAATTTTGTTTGGTTGTGTTTACAACATATCCTGAGTTCTTCTTCTCTGAGTTCCTCTATTCCATGAAACCGAATTGAACTACTTCCATGCCACTTTAAGTTTCTTTTTCTCTGAAATGAGAAGGCTGCAGAGACTACAGAGGAAAAGCAGGAAGCATTGAACACACAGCAACATCAGTCCTCATAGTTGGTGCTCTATTACTAAGGTACTGTATTCCTGCCACTTAAACGCTGCTTATTTTATCTTTGCAACTTTGAAGAGAGTGAATTTAGGTTGACTTGCAATGCTACCATCTCTCATTTAAGCGTTTTACTGCAGAGAAGCAATACTTTAAAACTTACTGACTCAAAACTTAAAGTATACTTTACTACTGCTAAACGATTCAGTTAATTAACTTAAAACATTGCATGTTTAATCCGTCAGGTAATTGCTTTAAGAGTGTAATGAGGTAATAAATAAAAAATGGTCTTCGTTTTTTAGTGAATGTCCACGTTGTTTTAAAAACATGATATGTAGGCTACGTCATTCTACATTTGCGACAGGGAACTGTCAATTTTTAATGACACCAAATCATAAGCTAGGGTAGAAAGGTGGTAGATGTGTATGGAAATTAAATTATAAAACTTTTAGAATGTTTCTATGAAACGTTAAATGCTGATTGCTTTGATAGTGAAATAACGACAGACGGACGGATGGTAATAAATAACAGACTGACATAGCACACTGCACACTTGCTAAGGACAATAAGGACATATTAGCCGTTGTAAAATAACTGTGGATCATATTAACTTTGTTATAGCTGACAACCATTAGCATAGTCTCAAAATGAACCCACAACCTTGTCACATGCTAACCATGAGTGTCGTCATTCTAGTGTGTTCCTGATTTTACAAGAAACTGTCACCAGCCATGCCTGTAAAAACACTCAATGAATTGAGGCACCTTCGGGATTCCCACTTTGGTCGCCCAAAGCCAAGGCATGGACTTCGACTTCTGTTCTGGCTGGCTAAGGACTTCATCAGCTTGCAGTCCAATCAAATGTTCACTAGATCTGACCCAAAGAATGGCTGTTTTGGTTTCCATCACTTTTGCAATATTGGTGATGTTGTTTATGATGATGATCGACTCCTTGATCAGAATATTTCTTATTATGAGGTTGGCAACCTAAATAAGGAAGAGGCCAAGAGCCTTCCTGACTATGTCAGAGAACATGACACTGGCAGGTGGGATAATAACAGCAATATTGACCGCATTATTCTAGGCATTAGATTTGACCGGTCTATTAGTCAAATCTTTGTGATCCAGCATTCGGACAACAGGAATTTCTCCCGTAGTCACACCTATCGCATAAGCCAAGGCCTCATAAGAGATATAAAGAAATTGAGTTTGAACGAATTCCTGGAACAGACTCATGAAAGTGAGATTAGATATTATGCACAGCAGTCAGCTTTCAATTGCGACAGCAGGCCCAACAGGGTCTGTAGGCCTACATGTATCTGCTGTACATGTATCATCATAGCAGTGCTTGTTATTGTCGTCATGGCCTGTTCTAGGCATTGAGTGGTAAGACAGCTCAATGGGGGTGGAGATAAGGAACACTACTGCTGCAGCGGGAGGCCTTCTGGAGTAATACACTCCAAACCCTGCATCCCAGTGGCCCCAATGAAGAGCTGGCTTTGAAATGTTTTCTGCGAAGTTTTCAAGAAGATGTATGTATGGGGTACAGCGGATTTTTGGATAATAGTGATAGTTATTAATGTATGTTCAGGGTGCTGATTAGGTGGTGGGAAGGGTCACTATTGAAACTATTTATGACTGGAAGCACCCTATATGGCTCAGCCCATCAGGTGATTTCACAGGGCTCACCTGTAACTATTTAAAATCACAGCTGCTTTGATTGCTAACACGCTGATGATGGCCTAGGGCTAAAACACATAGGTTTGTTGAAGACATGGTCCAATAAAGACTCAAGCTAGTGCTTGAGAGCAGTTTTCAACTTTGTTTTCAGTGTTTTTCGAACTCGCACCCACAGAGGGATTTTAATTTTTGAGTTAAGCACGCCTGTCCTTGTATTGTGCAGCTGGCATTATCTAATATTTTAATTTTTATGTCAGCTTGTGAACTTTTCCTTTCCTTTCTCTTGTGAGACTAACTAGGCCATTTTTTTATTATTTACTTGTTTCACACTCTCTCACATGCAATATCTTAACAAGACTACTGTAAAACTCTTTCACACATATTATCAAAACTTTGACATATATGCAACACTTTTTTACATATTATTTGTGATACAAGTTAGATTTTTTTTTTTTAAATAAAACTTTTCATTTGTCGGAGTTAACATTCTGAAACTATTTGGAATGACGAACGCTAAATTCTAAAGTGTTTTGTTTAGCTTCCTGCCAGTTTCAAAAGGCAAATGTGTGAGAGCTTACATTTGTAATTGGCAACAAAACTGTATTTTGTGTGTAAAAACAACACATATTCACTGTTCTGAAAAATTTATGGGCTTATATCAAACATTTATGTTAATTTAGTTTCAGTAGTTGGTTTTGTTGTTCTGCTTATGTTTGAAGTTGTGGTTTCTTGGTCCGAGATGGGGGGTTGATTTAACACAAAAGTATCAAAAGTCATAACTCTGATCATGATTTATTTTAAAGACAGTCCTTGTGGAAAACAGAGGAGTTTAGAAAGGTACTGTTCCCTTTGTGAAATCCTTTTGATCTTTAACTTGGTAACAGATAAGAGTAAGTAGGAGAATAGGAATGTTATTTACAGTGTAATTTGGATGTCGTGGTCGAGGATTGTGAGTTTGAATAAAATCTCCATTGAAAACCTTTGTTGCTATACCTTTGAATCTTCTTTGAAAGGGTTAGAAATCTGAAGAATTCTGAAATTACATTTCTAAACGTATGTGGAGTAGAATTATTATTTACTACATACATTTAATTTTAAAATCCACATGTGACAAGCTATGTTTTTTTTCTCCAATTTCAAATCCATAGGCCACAATTATCTTGATTGAGTGGGCCAGATTGGGTGACCACGGCCGACCCCAGTCCTTATGTGACCTACAGGACCTAGTCCTCACCTCTGCAGTTAAGAGCACAGGGCTAGGGGGTAAGAGAACAGTGCTAAGAGTAATAAAACAATAGTGATAACAGAGCACTGTCAGGAGGGTAAAGATAAGAGTGCCTGTAGAGATAGGTCTATGTAAAGTCCCTTCAAAATGTCAACAAGGGCTAAGTCCCTTTCAGACATGCACTCCCGACATGATCCAGGAATCAAACGGATGGGCTGTATGTGTGAACACAATGGCCGATTTACTTTACCTCGAAATCACTCAAGTCTGACAGTAGCAGCCCCTTACTACTAATAAGACATTTATATAGCACCTTTCTCAAACTCAAGGTCGCTACAAACAACAAAACAAAGATGGAGGGGGGGGGGGGGGAAATCGGGGTGATAAGTCTATGCAGTGGTGGAGGAGGAGAAGTCCGGGAGTCACACAGGTGAGAGCATATCTGAACACAAAAGGTTAAAGCACAGGTAGATTCGCAACTAGTGAAGGGGAGTGGTGATGACCAGAGCCGTATACAGAGAGAGTCTGGCCAACTCGAATCATGGGCGCCATGTTGGAGACCAAGTCAGGTGATTCAACATAACCCTATGGGGCGAATATGCGATGTTGTAATAAATTGCTTATTTTCACCATTAACTGGCATATCAATGTTATTATCAATGTTTATCAATATGTAAAAGGCCCTAACAGAAATATTCCAGTGTATATTACCTTCTATATCTTAAATGGGCCTGTAAAATGTCCATAGTGACCACGTTGCCTAATCAGTCTCGGAGCAGTGTGTTTACCTTTCTTTTCCTCTTCAGTCTTCAGAGTCCTGACGTAACCTTCCATAGGTCATCCATTGCCGAGGACAGGATAAACCTACTCAATGGCGAAAACTGTAACTGTAATTATTATTGCATTGCCATTAGCTGCAGCTACTCCAGTTTGGTAGCAATGATTTTGGTTGTTATTTTTCCTATCGACAGTACTCGGCGACGTCTAGCGATCAAGATCCATGTAAAAAAGTGCCCATTCACATACATGGGGTTTAGGCCGAGACAGACATGCTAGAAGAAAAGACATTCTTGAAAGGGCAACTTTCGGTGCCCATCATGGGTATTCTTATTGCGAGAGCATCTTGGGAAATACATGTTTTCAGACATTCTTTTCATTTCAGCAATGTGGACATGTCATAATATCATTATTCATCATCATTATTGATTATTATACAACAATTGGGTTCTATGGAACTATTTATTTGTTTCTGATTGGCCGAGAGACGTTCCATGAGTTGGAATATCCCTGGACATTTCAACTCAGACTCAGCACAGCTAATAATAAATCACTCCGCGATTTTGATGATTTGACACCCTGCTCTCCACTATTTCAAGCAATGGGTTACTCCTTAGCAAACCATAACGAAACAGTGTTTCACCACATCTGTGGATTAAGCCACACAGTCAACTCAATGTAAGTAAGATAAACGAGGATGCTAATTGTTCTCAGCATTGCCAGCATTGTGTATAATATGATTGTCACTTGGAGGAGACTTGTAGATAACTAACGTTAGCATAATTAGCTAACCGCTGCTAACATGCTAGCATCGTCACGTCAGTCTGTGCACAGTAGTCTAACATTTATTCACTATACATTAATAAAGTTGAGTGGTTCTGCAATGTAGACTATGTTTCCGTTTTTGCAGTACCATGTCCCTTACATGACATGGCCCAGTGTCCTTGTAACATGCATGCAGCAAACCTAGATATGAATGTGATTTCAGCCCGACTTTCAACATTTCTTTCAAGACATGTAAACCACAAAGACCCGTAACGAGGGGTCTGGAATGTTGGTTACCTAGCAACCAAGACACTGTTTATTGAAAAGGGAACTATTTTTTGATGCGTAAGAACGATGTCGAAATTAACATTTTTAAACAATAATGGGGTGTTTTCAGATTATTTAGTTTGTGGTAGAATTGTTGTATAAAAGCAATATAGCACTCATGATCGTGGGATTGGTCATGGATATTCCCACGGCTGTTGTTGCCTGCGCCACTCGGCCTCCGGCCTCGTGGCTACGGCCGAACAACACCCGTGGGAATATCCATGACCAACCCCACTCTCACTCGTGCTATATTGCTTAAATAGCCTATTGTGCGTAATAACCCGGTGACCGTGATTTGTTCAAGTAAGAGTTGTTCCTGGACCAACATTCTAAAGACTGTCCTGGACCAACAACTCTTTAATCATTCACAGCTTTGTGATGTCATCAATGTGAGCCTTCTGCTTCTCCCATTGCCATTTTGAAATTTCCCTCCAGAAACAACCAGTGGATCACCATAACTTGTATCTCAATATGGTAGGTCCTTGCATATTTGTGTGTAAAATAGTTGTAAAATAAAATAATTCTGAGTGGAATCTGAACATATGCACCTTAGATTTTTTTTATTTTCGTTTTAGCTGACTTGGTTCTATGTTTCTCTAATGTTAGCTGCTAGGCTAGGGACCATACTGTACATTTACTGTAATACATTAGCTTCCTAATAGGTCATTCAGTGGCTATGTGTAACTGATGCCAGCTAGCTTAGCTTTGCTCCCGATCCGAGGTGCTGCTGTTCGCGGGTTCGAGTCCGGGCGTGTGCAGGGCTGAATCGCGCAGGTTCAACACAACGCAGGTTACATTGGTTCCGTGACCCGGATCGGGAGTGAGGTTTAGGGGGGTGAGTGTAACAGATGCCAGCTAGCTTAGCTGTGCTTGTGGAATATTTTTTTTTTTTCAGAAACGCAACAAAACATTAACAGATTTCCCTAACATTAGTTATTTGTAGTTATTTATGAGTATTGACAAAAATAATATGATAATGCATTTTAAAAACAAACTTATAACAAATAATATTGTCACAGTGGAACAGAGGAACATCAAAATATATTGAAGTTCTGATAAATAAAATGTATAAAAATAGAAACTTAAGATATGAAACTTAGTCTTTTGAACAAAAACACAATAACAACAACAACCAAATCAAAGTTACCAGTAGGCCTATTAAAAGACTTGGTAAGCTTCATAAATATAACTTTGAACTAGGACTTAATAATTACAATGATGACATTATTACTTTGTATTATCATTAAACAAATTAAAGGTCACTCCTAAATGTTTGAGTGTGCGTGTGTAATAATTAGTCCCTGTTGCCTTATAAGCTATACCTTATAATTACAATGTCAGCTTGCTTATCCCTTTACCTGCACTTTTAAAATTGTTTCCATCAAGCTACATCAAACCATTTTTAATCATCAGTTGCTGCCTGCCTTATAAAACCTACTATTTAGTGATCTAAATCCATTATGTAACTTGTTAATGCTGCGGCTGAACGACAGTCTGAAACGCACACTTGGCGTCATTGGATTTCACACACGTGTAAAAGAAAAGCTAACTTTTATGCACAAGCTACGTTTTGCACAAGCTACGTTTGATACTTTTTCTCTATGTCTAAATGTTCACTCCTCGCACGTCTAACTTACATTTTACAATGCAGGGACTGTAACTACAGATATACTAGTTATAAATACAGTAATCATTACTTTATTTAGGCAGAATAAGTTTGTTGTGGTTTCCAAGCTCATTAATATTAACGTTAGCGGTCTTCAACTGATATTCATGGCATTAGCTAGCTTTGTGGTTAGCTAGTCTAGGATGAGCCATAATTTAGCAATGGATAACGTCATACTGCAAATTGTAAAACATGCGCTTTCAAAATAACAGGCCGGGGAGAGATGATACGTCTCACTGCTATAACTGTCACGCTATTAAAGAAATACATCCAGAGGCGGTCTTAACATAGAGGATAGGTAGGCGGCTGCTTGGGGCCCCCTACCAGTAGTCTTAGTAGGGGGGCCCCCAACCAACCTAAAAATAAAAAAATAAAAAACCCTTATCATCATGAACGCTTCTAAAGTATGGTAAATTGTAATAATATAAGAAATACTTAAAACATTGACGTAGTAGTTAAAATGTGTCCAGTTCATGGTTACCAGTGGTGAGGAAGTACTGAAACCCAGTACTTAAGTAAAAGTACAAATACACAGAGAAATATTTACTTTAGTAAAAGTAAAAGTACCACAATGACAACCCTACTTAAGTAAAAGTAAAAAGTACCTGCTTTTAAATGTACTTTAAGTATTAAAAGTAAAAGTATTTGCATAATGATTTATTCTCTTAATATCTATATTCTAAAACGAAAAATCAGTATGGGCTGTGGCATTTTAATTAAGCTAGTTTTAGGTTATACTCGACTAGATAGTTTTAAGCTAATCCAATTGTGCTTACCATCTGTGGCCCAGTTTACATTCTGACCTACAATTCTAGAGACTGTAATTCTGGTTGATCTGCTGAGTAATATCATTCAGCAAAACACGAGAGCCTGAAGTTTAACGGGGTAGACAAGGGAAACGTCGGGTGGATCGTAATGCCAATTATGCTGATTGAACAGATAAGTTGCTGAGAAAGGTGTCTTTATGATTAGGTTCAGTTTCACTTGGGCAGACGCATAGACATTGAATGAGCGCTCACATTACTACCCCCCAATTGTAGGCTATGCATCTTTATTTGATCACACACAATTAAGGAATATTTCCTAATCTGGAAAATGAAACCACCGGTTCATTAATAGTCTACCATTCATTTGTGCCGCAAATGATCAGACGTGTGACAGAAGCATGGGCATAGCCTGTAACTTCGCTGATCCGCGGATAGCAATCTCATCGGAGAGGAGGCCCTAACGCTGCAGATAACAGACAGAGAAAGGCACAGAACACAGTTGCATGTACAGTGTAGCCATGGGTCTGGTGAATATAGCCTACCGAATGCAGATGGCTACAAGCTCACACTTTGCCTGGTCTAGACTAGAAGCTTATGTTTCTAAGAATGCACGTAGCGCTCCAGAATCTTTGGTAGCAACCCCGCCCCCTGGTAAAACAAACGTGTTTGTCAGAGAGAAAAAAAAACTTATCATAAAATGTATCGTAAAAAGGAACGATGGTGTTGTAGAAATGTAGCTGAGTAAAAGTACAGATAATTGCTGTAAAATGTAACGAAGTAAAAGTCAAAAGTATGCACTATAAATTGTACTTAAGTAAAGTACAAATACGTGGAAAATTTACTTAAGTACAGTAACGAAGTATTTGTACTTCGTTACATTCCACCACTGATGGTTACTTCCCTACACATACACCCCCTACTTCCACAATGAAATGGACTAGCTGCTAGTCTGTAACGTGCGTTGCGCGAAAGATAAACACAAAGGAGGACTGGGAAAGTGTTGACAATTTAGCGATTTTGTCGCTAGATTAAGTTTTGGCCATCCCTAGCGAGAGAAATGGCATCTAACGACTAGCGACAAATTTGCTTATTTCTTGCAACGATGGCAAACTCTGTTTCGTTGTTGAAACGTCAGAAAATCTCCCCTCTTATGCCTGTTTCGTTAGTGAATTAGGCCTACATCGCGAATTCGCCCAAAGCGTTAGCCTACCCCATGATAATAAAAGTTACGACTGGCTTATGTGGTATCAGCCCCTGTTATTACACGGAAGTAGATGTTCTATAAATCTAACAGCTCAGAAAACTTCACTGGAAGGTTCAGCAAAAACAAGACGAGAGCAATGACATGATGACAGGGAAACAGGGACATGCTTGCCAGCATCGTTCAACATGCACATTGAACAAAGGAAAGTAGGCTACAACTTCATTCACAAAGTAGATAGTTCAAAATCGAGCATACAGGTAAAAAGCCTGTAACATTTGTTTAGGCTATGTAACATGTCAATGCAGGACAGACTGTCGGCTGGAGTAGCCTAAAAAAAAAACAATTCTCTCGGTCTGTCCGAGTGACATTTAAGCCTAGCCTAAATATATCCAAAATATAGCCATTGCCTACAATTGTGTAGTCTACCCTATGGTGAAATTATAATCAGATGTCATGCAGTGCAAAGCAGATGCAGCAGTTGGGAATAGGTTGGAAATGACATCAGGTGCATTTCAGCCACCTGATGCTCGTTCTGGTCTATATGACAAGATAGTACAGACATTTAAAGTGTAGGCCTACCAATTATTAAGTACATTACAAAGTATTAAAACAATTATTTCAAGAAGTTGCCTATAATATGAGTAGGAGAAAAGCAAACAGGCGTAAAGGGGAATTAAACGGCCATCACCAGGGTTTTGTAGGTGGTGGTAGGGGGGGAGTCGAGTTCTCTGTTGGGCTGTTGTGACTATTCGTTTGTGTAGTGCTACACTTTGTGTGTTCTCTGCTTTCCATCTTCATTTTGGAGTAAAGAAATGTAGCCTATGCAGGGTTTAAAGGGGAAGGGTTTTTTCTCCTCTCCAACCTTTACTTTCCCGTAGATTAGCTTTACCTGCCTATCCACCATTCAGTCGGTAGGCTGCATTTTTTTCGTTCTCTTTTAAAGATCGAGTCAATATCACCATAAGGTGCCTTTGAGACTTCCCCATCCCCCCAAAAAAAAGCTGAGATTTTCCATTGAACTTCATATTCATTGTATTAAGTATATGTTATGCTGTTAGAAATACATATTGGTCAAGCTCCCACACTTTTTATAAATTAACTGCAAGCAGACAATTTACATGCAAACAGCAAAATATGTCCACCCTGTCATGGACAATTTCAAAACAGAGTAAATACATTGTAATTACATAGTGATTATAAAATGTACATTTTCAGAAAACTATTTAGTCCCTTTCTCAACAATACATTTTAGTTAATGGGAAAAGTATTTGGATAATAATGAAATTATGGCAAACTATTTGTTTCTCTATAAAATCTGCGAGAGTTGCACTTTCTTTTCTAAATAAAATCTAACAACAAAGATATCTGGTCAATTTGTCAAACAATACTATTTGGCCCTCATTTGCTTATAAAGGAATCACACAAAAGATTTTGCTAACTTGTGGAAATAATTTGTTTATTTTCATAGAACATGAAAATAACAGGGTGGACAGAGACATGACAGGGTGGACCCTGGGCATGACAGGGTGGACATGTTGTGGAATGTCATTGAATGGCCCCATAAATGCAAGGAACAATGCAAGAAAATTGTGTAAAAAATGCCTTTTCCCATGTAGGGGGAAATTACCAGTTGAACAGACTAGTTTTGATCCACTCTACCTGCATGCAGCCACTGAAAAGATGCCCAAAATGAGACATTAATGTGGCCTTCTAGCGTTAAACTCTGCACAGTGAAAGTCAAACATTCAACTGTAGAACAAGAAGAAAACATTTTTTAAGTGGAGAACAGTTGATTTGAAAAAACAGAATATTTCAGAAAGATCACTTGGACGCATCTCCAAACAGTCTCTCCCTTTCTGAAGAGACATGGCTCGCTCAGTTCTGCAGTTGCTGTTCCACATACTTCCACGCAGACGCTTCAATCTGTAAAGAGCGCTTGTTCAGAGCCTGTGGTTCTGGTATTAGGCAAAGTACCTGCCAGTCATGGTACCAACAGATGTCGTCCCGAAGACCTGGCCATTTGAACTGGTTTATGCCATGGCGTTGCATACACTTAACTTTCACACTATGCCCTTCTGCATCCATGATGATACCTGGGTATGCTTTATTGTCATAATTAACAACGCACCACTCTCCAATGTGCTTTACCTCAATCATTTCTGGTCTCCTAGGATTATCTGGTGTCTTTCCACATGCTGGGGACTTGTCAGATGAAACAGGAACATTAGCTAGAGTGACCTCTTGAAGATTAAAGCAGGGGCAGTCCAAAACACCTTTCTCCCTTTTACATAGACATGAAATGTCTCTGTATTTCATTTGGCCGGGTGTCAGACTGATAGCTTGGTGGATTCTCATAGTGCCTTTTACGGCAGCTATTGCAGGTATCTCAGGCTTTGATTCAATATCCCTCTCTGGGATGAAGAACAGCTCGACAGATGTGTCCAGGCTTTTCAGCTTGTTATACAAGCTCTGGGCATCAGGAATGTCTCCTCCATGGGCTACAATCCGGTCTGCTGACCTCTTGAGGGCCCCACCTACACCGTCTGGTGCCCCCTTCCCATGATTAGCCTCAAAGAAATTCCATGTTATTTCTTTGAAGCCATACTTGTAGGGTTCTGTTGAGAGGTAGAAGAAATTTCCCTTTTGTCGATACTGTGTTGCAGGCCCATCGCTGAAAAAATGAAGTGTGCTGACTTGAGGGTGTCGTTCTCTCACTACCTTCAGAACTGGATCAAGGTGGGCCCAGATGGCCACAGGGTCATGTCTTCTGGAGGGTGATATGGAGCAGAAGGTGTGTGGCGCTTGTTCACCAGTGGTGTAGAGCACTCCAGTGTGCAGACTGGCCTGCTTGTGTGAGCCTCCAAAATGCACAGATTGTATTTCTTCGCTGTACTTACATGAGTAATTTTCGCTAAAATCTATATGCAAGAGGGACTCATTGGGCTTCAGACTCCTCCTGAGCTCCCTGTAGGCATCAAATTGCCATTTAATGTTGAAGACATGGCTCCTAAAATGAACAAGCCTCTCCTGGAAATCTGTGTTAAGCTCATGCTCTGTTTTTGTTATCTCCCTTTTCACTGTTATTGTTGACACCTTCTCATCCTTCTTGATCTTCTCTGTCATCCACTGAAATAAACTAATGTTCTCTTCCCCAGGGGTTTTCAGCATCGGGTGACAAGTTAGGAGGCATTCACTGCACTCACCATAAGCACAGACCTTGGCTTTCGGGTCACACATGGTTGCTTCAGACATTTCCTCAATGTTTCTTGAGGACAGTAACCCTTGGCTCTGCAAGGCATTGGCAATGAATTGCAAGTTCTCATGCTTTTTGCAGAGACATGTGTCACGGTCAGAGGTAGAGGGGGTTACCACCCAAAAGGGTCTGAGACGGCAAAAGGAGGTGTATGACATGTGGCCAATGTGCTCAGAGAGAAACCTCCTATGCAAGTTCTTCATTGTGTCAGTAAGCAACCTCTTTTGCATTTTATTCTTCAGCCGTGTGACTGTTTGTTTGCGGCCAGTTGTCATTCGACTAACATCATCTCGAAGAAAAAATGATGTAACCTTCTTCCTAATGTCATTTCGACTGACGCACCTCCTCCCACGGTAGGTCAGATCCACAGGATACTTTGCTATCTTCTTAGAGTAGCCAAAAGCAGTCTGGGCATGCTTTTGGAGCTTATACTTCTTTAGAATGTTTCCACTGACCACTTTTGCTATCAGCTGCTTCTCTCTGTTTGTTTTTGCATGTTCATATTTTCTTCTAATATTTTCAATCAGGGATGTATGGAAAAGAAGAGCTCTTTTGATGGGTGAATTCACTTTTTGACGTGCCAACAAAGCATTGACTTTTGTACGTGGTGATTTGGACGGACTTTCTTTCTTGGCCCGATGGTACCTCTTCTTATATTTCTCAGTTTTACTTTTCTCTTTTTTGAGCTGTGCCTCTAATATTTCAATCTGTTTTTTCAGTTTTCTCTTCGCACTCCTTCGAATGCTTTCCCCTTGATGCCGTTGCCTGAAACACAAAATATTTGTAAGGATTTTTTTATACGATTTTAGCAAGTTAGTTATCAATATGAAGAGTTCAGATGCAAAAACCCTCTAAATCCATCTGACCACTTTTCTTTTAAATGAGCATTTAAAATCAGGCTCCTATAGGTTTTTGCCTATAAATCAATGTCAGACCAGGAAAGAGTGGTATTTAGTGGGTTTTGAAGTTAAATTATTTGAACTGACAACATGAACTGTGTGTGTGTGTGTGTGAGTGAGAGAGTGGGTGTAAATGTGTGTGTGTGGGTGTGAGTGTTTCTGTGTGTGTACATGCATGTGTGTGCAAACATTGGTGGTTTTCCTGCACATGTGGCAACATGACAACATGAACTGACAACAGGAACTGTGTGTGTGTGTGTGTGAGTGCGTGTACATGTGTGTGTGTGTGTCTGTTTGTGTGTGTGTGGGTGGGTGTGTTTCTGTATGTGTGTGAATGCCTATGTGTGCGAACATTGGTGGTTCACACGTACATGTGGCAACATGACAACATGAACTGACAACATGTACTGAGTGTGTGTGTGTGTGTCTGTGAGTGGGTGTACATGTGTGTACTGTATGTGTGTCTGTTTGTGTGTGTGTGTGTGTGTGTGCATGCATGTGTGTGGGAACATTGGTGGTAAGTTGTAGGAGTGTGTGTAAGGAGATGTCTTTTGTCTCCTGGATGAAAATTATACTCTTTCCCATTCATTTCCTATGGCGGTCATTTTTGACCGTAAACAAAAAAAGTGTTTCTACGTTGAATAAATCACTCAAAATTCAAAGAAAGTAGTCAAAATAAATTTGATGTGTTCAAAAGCCTTTTGTGAAGGATATCATAAGATCTTGAGGCAGTCTGATGAAAAATGCTATATTTATGGTACAGGGAATGGTTAAATCGGTCATTTTTGACCGGAACAGTGTTAGAAGGTTAACATATACTATGTGTGGAGAGCATCCATTCACCATCTTTATCTCATTTTTGACGTAAGTGGCATTTAGAGGCTTTTGCATCTGAACCCTTCATATGTCATTTTATGTGGACATAAACAGTTGATAATTGTCCTTCAAATAAATCTAAACTTTCTAATAAGTCTCATCAGCTAAACTTCCAATGATCTAACCTGGAGGGCCCTGGCTCACGCTGATTTTCAGGAGTTTCAGCAGGGGAGTTGGGTGGTGTCTCTGACTGTAGCAAAGCACTAGCCCTGTTTCTGGCTCTGGCTTGACTTTTTGCCTCTTTCCATTTCTTTCTTTTTGCCCTCTTCTCTCTCTCACTGAGCTCATTGACACCCTTCTTCTTTCCAGTCTCTCTGTCTTTTTTCCATTTGACCCTTTCTTTCTCAAGGTACTTTCTTCTTCTGTCTGGGTCAGCATCACGACGTTCCCGATATCTCCTTGCTATCTCAGCTCCTTTTGATCTCATTCCTTGAAAAAGACGATTCAAAATGTTCCCTTACACATTTTAATTGGCAGTCCCTGTAAACTAGGCTTGCCTTATCAAACTAGGCTTGCTGATACCGATATCGCCAAAAAAATTGTCCAAATTGTCCAATTGTCCAAATTTACTATGTATAGCATGTACTGTTATAAAATGTGTGTAATAGCTGTTGTAATATGTGTAACATTATCAGCATGTGGCCTAAACTATGCACATGTCCTTCCTGTCATGAACCATGTCCACCCTGTCATGGAAGGCTTGCTGACAGGGTGGACAATGACAGGGTGGACATTTTTGGCTAATGTTAGCATTTAATGAGCACATGGTGGATCTTCACTTAGCAACATGCTACAGTCAGCAAGCTGACTATGTACTGTTTTACAAATATATTTCAAAGTTCTGATAGGTTTTTCTATCAATTGATATTTCACTATGACAGAGTGGACATGTTAAGCTTGACAACATCCAACTACACACATAATATGATGAAAATTATGAAACATAAGTGTAAATACTTACTCTGCAACTCGCCACTGCTTCAGCCTCCATTGAAGAAAGAAAAAATGCTCGTAGTGATGTCACTGAAAACATCAGTGGGTTTCTTAAAGGGACAGTTACCCCATAATGACAGGGTGGACCGCAATTTCAGGGACACATGCAAAATGTTCAATATGATTATGAAAATACAATATACATGATCAAAATGACTTGTTTTATCAAATAACTTATTGTGGACACTAAAACCATGTAAACATTTTTTTGATTTAGTATCATTTAACCACTTATTACTACACACACTGTAGTTAGCCGAGCAGTGTGTGGGACATGCCAAAATCACGTACATCCAATGAAAAGAAATTGTATAAAATGAAGGAAACAAATTTTAAGAGACTTATCCTTGTACTGATATGTGTGCAAGTGTTTGGCCACTTATAATAAGACCTCAGACTTTCATTATTCTGCTACATTTTCATGATGACTGAGTGAGTCTGATGAGGACACCAAAGGCACTTCATAGTGATATTGACTCGGATGGGGGGGGGGGGGGGGCCCATACATACCTTCGCCTATGGCCCCCAATTTGCTAAATCCGCCACTGAATACATCTTCAGTCACATTGTCAAAAGTTAAAAGGACAGACAGTCAACTACACTGTAACAACGTAACGTAATTACTAGCTAATTCCGGCTATTTATCGGCCATTATAAATGCCGATACCGATAGTTTGGAAAATGCCTAATATCGGCCGATAATATCGGCCCGCCGATAAATCGGTCGGGCTCTAGTCCTGGACCAACATTGTAAATCATTGGATGGCGATGTTGGTCCAGGATTGACATTGTAAAAACAGTGCTGGACCAAAATTCTAAAGACGGTCCCTGACCAACATTGAAAAGACGGTCCTGGACAAACATGACAATGTGGGTCCTGGACCAACATTGTAAAGACGGCCTGGACAAACATGACAATGTGGGTCCTGGACCTACATTTTAAAGACGGTCCTGGACCCACATTGTAAAGACGGTCCTGGACAAACATGACAATGTGGGTCCTGGACCAACATTGTAAAGATGGTCCTGGACAAACATGATAATGTGGGTCCTGGACCAACATTGTAAAGACGGTCCTGGACAAACATGACAATGTGGGGTCCTGGACCAACATTGTAAAGATGGTCCTGGAACAACATTGTAAAGACGGTCCTTGACCAACATTCTAAAGACGGTCCTGGAACATTCTAATGGCGGTCCAAGATAAACATGGCAACGTCGCTCCATGACCAAACAAAAGCTACTGCTTTAGCCTATTACCAAGCTACATTAGTAGTCCAGAAGTGTGCTCCGTAGCAAGTGAACTAACATAACACCGGCTTGGCACTTCACATAGTTGCATGCTGCACCTACCTATTAGCAAGCTAATTTGTTAGCATAAATGTATGTTCCCTAGCCTAGCCTCTAACATAATAACAGGGGCACCAAGATTGCTAAACGAGCTTCAAAGCTACTTCAACTACTGTATCCCTTCGAAATAAGTTATTTAAAAGATGCATAGCCACTGAATGACCTATTAGGAAGCTAATGTATTACAGTAAATGTATGGTCCCTAGCCTGGCAGCTAATATTAGACTAACATGGAACCAAGTCAGCTAAAACGAAAATAAATAAAAAATCTAAGGTGCATATATTCAGATTCCACTCAGAATTATTTTATTTTACAACTATTTTACACAAAAATATGCAAGGACCTACCTGTATTGAGATACAAGTTGGTGATCCACTGGTTTCTGGAGGGAAATTTCAAAATGTCAATGGGAGAAGCAGAAGGCTCACATTGATGACGTCACAAGGCTCTGATTGGTTAAAGAGTTGTTGGTCCAGGACCGTCATTAGAATGTTCACGGTCACCGTCAAATCACAATCACCGTCATACCCCAACAATATATTGTGTGTCAACCCTGGCTCCTCCCCCCACTTAAACCACCCAGGGTATTTAGGCTACTGCATGTATGAACAAATCCTACTCGTACAAAGTCCGGGTGTGATGTCTGAACCCTCGACTCCGTTTGAGATCCGGGCATAACTGCATGGACATTGTCTGGATGTCATGTATAAAAACACCTTAGAAGAACTGCGGCTATGAGGGTAAGAGAACTTTGGCAACAGGGGTATAGGGAAACTTCTCCAACTATGAGGATCTGGAATCACAACGAGTACAGTGGCAGGACACTTCTGTTGCACTGCAGGAAAGCATTTCATGAGTACAGCCCTTCTACTGCAGTCCTATACAGTAATATTTATTTTTATGAGGAGGTCAGAGAGGATGTTGCTGTAGCAGTTTATACAACAGATGAACCCAGACTGGCTCCTGGTGTGCTTCTCCAAGGACACAACCTTTCCTCAGCCTCTCCGGGGAGACAACCTTTTCTCCCGGCTGCGAGAGGGAAACTTCATCAGAACAGCCAGATGACGGACAGTTGCATAACACAGACGTGGGTCTGTCACACAGAGCCATGGAAAAATCCACACAGTCCAGTCTCTCTCTCTCATTCCCTCACCCTTGCAGTCACGCATTCCCTTCTTCTCTTTATCTCTTCCTTGTGTGCATGTCTGGCGTTATCTCTATTCTCAGTCCTCTCTCGCTCTTCACAGCTCATCATACCCTTTTCTTTTATTCCTTATGTCTTTCACACACACACTTCACACACAATTCTCAATCTCCTCTCTCTCTCTCACACACACACACACACTTACTTACCGAGTGCTGGACACCATACCTAAATGATTGAGGTCATAGATGTAAAAGAGATGTAAAGGCTTCTCCCTGTCTCTCTGACAAAGGCCTAGATGTAAATGTCCTTAGGAAAAGGTTCAAGGGCAGGTCAGCTTTCACTCCTGAATATGGGATTTCCTCAGTGGGACCTGAAAGGAGACACATGGAAGTGTTGACAAGTTAGCAATAGCCCCCTTTTAGCTATGGGCTAACTGGTCTAACCCGATTCCAGAAGGGTAATGAATCCTATTACCTGACTCTGGGGTAGACAGCAAATAAGCTAATTTCCCCAAAAGTTGGTGTTTCTTTAAGATGAGGATTAAGTTTATCTTCACTTCATCTTTTTTAAGTTTGGGTTGATGGTGAAGCCTGTCCTCCTGAGCTGAAATGGATAGGTGATGGGATATCTGGAAGTGTATTATTGAGTTTAGGTTTGGTTTATGAATACATGTTGGGCTATGGTCAGGTATGGTTAGGTGACTGAGTTTGTGTTTTAAGGTTTATTTTTATAATTATTTCTCCACACTTCCAGTAGAATTGGCCTCAGTTCTTGGGATCCAGAGATCATTACAAACCCAGCTCAGAACCAGAGACTCAGTGTGGGTCAGTGTGTCTGAGCTGCATCTCTGTCTGGATATCAGTGAGACGACTACTTCAGCTGATCCCCCCTACACACACACACACCTGGGCATACACCTGCACAACCAATCAAACGATACAGTGACACATTTTGAAAGAGTTACCTAGAGCATTCTTAGGATAAACATTTAAAGCTAGGTATTTGACAGTCTACGATGGCCGATAAGTAAGAGTGCATGCAAAAAACAGATGTTTTTCCTGTGAGCTAACAACCACCTTGTCCTTTGCAATCTTGCATCATTTGATGTAAAACCCATACTGAGCTCAAGGCACTGCTTCTCAGATGACTCTACAGTGCCCCCAGTGGCCAGAGGACAGGAAAACAGATACAGACAAGATAAAGAAAGAGAAATAAATCGAGAACATCTATTCTTTTTTTTATGTATATAAATCAACAGTGGTTGAGACTAGAGCTGTTGTGATAATGGAACAAAGAAAAACAAAGAGTTGAATGTAGAACCACGTGTGAGACAGACAAACTGGCACACAGACAGCCGTGCATCCAGGGCAGACAGACAGGCAGAGAGGCAATGGAGGAACACAGGCAGAGACAAACAGCAGAGCAGACAGAGTGGAAAGACAGAGGGGAGGAAGTGCAGACTGATAAGACGGCAACTACTTGCCAAAGAGACAGATTGACAGGTAGACTCGTCAGCTGAAAGGCATGCAGACAGACAGACAGACAGATAGGCAGACAGCTGGTCAGACACACACACACACACAGACAATCGGCCAAACAGGCAGAACACACACACACAAATAGGCCAACAGTATAACAAATGGATATTTGGACAAACAAGTCCTCCAGATCACCAGAAACACACACACACACACACACACACACACGAGTGCTCATTCATAATCAGACAGTGTTTACACTACAATATATTTTATTATGCTGATTTCCCTTTTTCCAATATGGTTCAAATAAACCGATCAAAGAAAAGAAACGTTGGAAAATTAATTAAGGGCTCCTCCAAAATCATCCAGCACAGCAAGATAAATCTGGACCTCAGGGAAGAATAGACGTTGCTTTTTTTCTTTGGCAGTTACATCATGACATTAAATGGAGGGGAAAAAAATCTGAAGGAATAACACATCTTGAAAACTCATTTGGAGTCAAGCAACTCATACCAGGAAAATATGAAAGATTTCATTAACATCCCCTGCTACCCCTCCCTAATACACATACAGACACACACACACACACACACACAGCTGAATATCTGCTCTGATACACAAGAAATTTAGCAGCAAGGATCGTGTGCTTCCGGTTTCCTAGGTGACCGACCTTTGGTTTTGTCTGACAGGCAACATGACATGGTCCCACGGCAACCAACTGGAAACTGGAAAAACACTCCGACAACCCACCGGGCAGACACACTCCAAACGCACTGGGACAGGGATGTGAAAAAGCTCAAACACACACACACACACACACAGACTGAGAAAGCATTGGGATGATACTGAAGAAAAACTCAAACATAAATACACAGACAGACTGAGAAAGCACTGGGACACACGCACGCACGCACGCACACACACACACACACACACACACACACACCTCCTAAACCCTACACACAGATCACTTCCTCATGGTTAGATGAAGGCTGGATGTCAAGAGAAGGGGGATTTAATCTACTCTGGAGAGATTGCAGACATGATTTGGCAACACACGCACGTACAAACTTAAACAGACACTCAAAGTCACAACACATTCACACACACAAAACCAAAGCATGTGCATACACAGAGAAGCATTTTCAAACACACACACACACACATACACAAACTACCCAATCCAGCAGCAATGCCACAGTCACCACTAAGTCAGTTATCAGACCATGAAGTCTACTTGTAATTACCCTAGACCAGTAATTAAGCCTCGTTAAGCTGTAATCAGTGGGTTTGTATAGACCAGCCAGACCCAGCTGGGTGGCAACGTGTGTGTGTGTGTGTGTGTGTGTGTGTTGTGTGCTAAAGTGCATGTGTTGACAGCTTTAACCAAACATGTTGGACATAGGACAGATATCACAGACAGATCATCGATGTAGCGAACAGGTTGGATTCAGATAGATGAGGTCAGCCAAAGCCTTTACAGCAGGGGTCTCAAACTCAAATGAGCTGGGGGCCACTTCTGCCAATGTCATCTGATTGGAGGGCCACGTCAGTGTTAAAGAATAATACAAAAAAACAACGGCTATTTCCTAAAATGCAAAGTTTTTTTCAAATTCTGTATTTTTAAACACAAAACTACAAACAGAAAGTGCAAGTCTTTTTATCTATTTTTAGACACCTGTGCTAGCAACCTTAGCTTATAAATAAAATAATGATAAAATAAATATTAATACAAATTATAAAAATAAACAAAAAAGCATAAAAACAGGTAGGACTATGTGTGTGTTTCACACCAAATAAAAAATATTTTCCTCTCATAACTTTTTTAAACCTGGCAAACTAGGCGTCAGGTTTAAGAAAGCAACACTTTATTGGATTTTTATATCAAAATTTCAAAAGGGCATGGCTTGAAAGTGGTCAGAGATAAAGTCCTACTGTAAATGTAAAATTCTTTGAGTATAAACAAAAGTTTATGAAGGGGGTAAATGTACCCATCTAATTTGCCACTGGATGGCAAGTACTTTAAATTATGCACCTTTCAGTTAATACTGGATGAACATATTTGAGCAGGTTTACTTTCTTTTTTGTCATATTACCCACATAACAAATTAACAGGAAAACACCTAAGATGTATACCAACAATAGTAAGCTATTACTAGCCTATAACCACAAGGCCTACAATAAAGTATCCTGGTCAAATCAGTTCTTATCGCGGGTGACTTTGTAGTTCTTCAGAGCCCTATTTCTACTAGCCCTGCTGTCTGTACCATGTCCATTACGGACACTATCATCACGATTACCACTGCAATCTCCAAGCTATGTTGGGCAGAGGGTCGAAATAAGCATGGTAAGCAACGCAAAGACGCATCTCCATTCACAGACGCACCGTGACTTATCACTGTCAATAGACGATCGATCATAATCTCCATTAGGATAATTCTCCTTCAGAATCAGAATAGGTGAATAACATAGCCTACCTAAGACTTCATCACACATGAACGTTTTTCAACATTTGGTGTAGCCTAGGCCTATTTCTGCTTCACTTTGTGCAAAACTATGGCCTGCATAGCTTCCGCGTCATTACAAATGCACCTCTTCGTGTTTCTCGCGTGTAGGCTAATACAAGTATTTCCTGAAAACTTTGTGCAGCGATTTTGGGTTTGAATCAAGCTCTGGATGTCTAGCAAATAGTGGAGGAGAGTACACATGGGATTTGTCACCGTACTTGGATCTATCGTCTATTTTAATCAGTATCGTTGTTTGTCGCAATTAAAAATACCCTCAAGGGCCAGATTACATTATTATTTTGGCATACGTCGCGGGCCGGAATTGGGCCAAATCTGGCCCGCGGGCCGGGAGTTTGAGACCCCTGCTTTACAGGCAAGTCGCTTCACTCAGCAGCCATCTTGGTAAGGTCAGCTCCTTCCTAAATCAGTAAGATCAAGCTCCTATCTAAATCAATAGGGACAGACTCATACCTCCACAATGGATGGTCAAACAGATATTTCCCCATCTTAGAGAGAGAGAGAGAAAGAGAGAGATGGTTCTGTCTCTCTGCGCTGAGATATCTAGCCACAGCCATATCATGACGTAAGCCAGATCATCCTAATTAGCAAAGGGATGAGCTAATAGACAGGGGCTTGGGGAGTCCAGTTCCCTGCACCTGATGGATGAGCTGCTCGCGGACAGGAGTTTGGGGACTCCAGCTCTCAGAGTTGCCTCGGGCTCCAGGCCAGAGACTGTTCCTCTGTGAGGTTATGTCTGTTGTGTCAGGAAACAGGTGCAAAGAGATGAGAAGAGACAGCCACCTGCTGTCAACACAGACGTGCTAGCACATTAGCACGTTAGCATGCTAGTATGCTCTGCTGCGCACTGGACGAAACACCAAAAGATTCCTGCAAATAATTCAGCAAGTTGTCAGTGTGTGAGAGTAAGTCATGCCGTTGATGGATGAAATCAGATCAGGCTTGCAGTTGTGCAGTTTTCCCTCCCTTTATGGCCTTCTAAAGAAGCCGCTGCGCAGTTTTGAGGCTGTGTTGAGGTTGTCCTCCATGCATGGTATTGATTTAGAGACGGGGGCACAATCAGATGCTCACAGCACAGAGGGGGAGGAAAACCGCCACACTGGCTCTGATCTAAACATTTACTTTGAGAAGGTGCTCGCAGGGCAGGGAACAAAATCATGATGAAACCACACATCGCATGACACGTTGCCACAGCCACAGGGTCTGGTAAGTGACTGACCCCCGCCCTAGTTTTCTCTCTCTCTCTCTCTCGCTCTCTCTCTCCATCTATCTCCCCTTTTTCCTCCATGGTTTCTCTCAATTTCTCTCTCTCTCTCTCTCTCAGTTAGGGTTCTGGTATGGAGTTGATCAAAAGCATTTCAGCTCACTGGGCGTTTGGTTCTGCTTTGGGTGAGCTTAGCTATGTGTCTGGATGAGCGCAGGGCCAGGGCTAGGGCCAAGGGCATCCTTCATGCCAGACACAATTGAATGCTAATGACATTTAGCTGTAGAAATTTGCTCTGATTAGACTTCACACTGATGTAGTGCAGGCAAAAAGAGAGAAACATGACGAAAACGTCCAACTAAACCAAAGCGCTCCACCATGGTTGTGATTTTAAGACGGACTGAAGGGAATTAGGCTAACTGTAATGGCTGTTGGGGGATTGGAGTCAGGAATGCTGCGTTCAATGCTGATGACCTTATAAACCACCAGGATGTCAGCACATTCCATCCACCAGGCTGCTGGCTACTTGAGCGGATGGCTTCACAGGGTGTGTGTGTGTGTGTGTGTGTGTGTGTGTGTGTGTGTGTGTGTGTGTGTGTGTGTGTCAAAAAAACATTGTGGCATCATGGAAACACCTGAGAATGGCTCAGACTCAGGGCACATGAGCAGGACAAGAAGTGGGAAACCGTGAATGAACACCACACACACAAGGATCGCTTACACACACAAGGATCGCTTACACACACGAGGATCGCTTACACACACGAGGATCGCTTACACACACGAGGATCGCTTACACACACGAGGATCGCTTACACACACACAAGGATTGCTTACACACACAAGGATCGCTTACACACACAAGGATCGCTTACACACAACACACAAGGATCGCTTACACACACACAAGGATCGCTTACACACACAAGGATCGCTTACACACACAAGGATCGCTTACACACACAAGGAGGACAAGAGGCCAAATCACTCTATGATTCAAATACTCTCACACACAAACTCCTCAGCTAGACCTGGGCCAAATGTGCATCAGATCAGGTAGACCTGCACGAAATCTGCTCCGGCTAGACCTGAGCTCATCACCTAGACGTATAGGCCAAATCTGTATCAGGTAGACTTGGGTCAAACGTGCCTCACCTGGGGCAACCCTGAGCCTGATCTGCTGCTGATCCATCTTTATTTTTGGGGCTCCACTGGTGATAAAATGAGAGAGCTAGAGAGGAAGACAGAGAGGGATAGAGAGAGAGAAAGAGTGATAGAGAGGCAGGGAGATAGGATTAGGGGGCAATGTACTAAGGTTATGAAGAGAGGGAGAGATAGGGATAAGAGGAGAGAGAGGGCAGGGAGAAAGGGATGAGGGAGAGAGAGGGCAGGGAGAGAGGGATGAGGGAGAGAGAGGGATGAGGGAGAGAGAGGGCAGGGAGATGCGTTAAGGGTTATTAATGTATCAGAGTTGACCGTCCTGGCCGAAGATGCGGGAAAGCATCTGGTTCTGTCTAAAGTTCCACTGACGGAAAAAGCCCCTGGCAAAGCATCCCCACACACACACGCACACACAAATGCATGGACATGCACACACACACATATACAAATGCATGCTTGCTAGCAAGCACACAGACAAGCTCAAATAAGCTCACAGACTGTACAGTATATTCACACACACACACACAAACATGTACGCATATTGTGACGTGCAAACACTCCAATCCACTTCGCGCGCACGCGCGCACACACACACACACACAAACATATCCTCACATAACCACACTCACACACATTATCACACATACTCATATAGTGCATGCATATAAACAGATTCACCCACACCGATACACCCAGATACACTCTCACACGTATGCATGTACAAACAGACACACACACACACACACACACACAAATGCTCACTCTCACTCATATGCACACGTATACATAAACACAAGCATACATACTCAATCATGCACAATCACTAACTAACACACACACGCACATACTGTACACTCACACGCACGCACGCACACACACACACACAATTGAACATAATTGTGTGCTCTCTGGTGTGCGGAGACCCAGTCTGAGTTCACAAGCGAGATCGCCTACAGCCCTCTACACCCCTCTCCTGTCTGCCTCTCTGTCTGTCTATCTCTGATCTCTGTGGTCGTATTTGTCTTCCTTCTGTTTTTCTGTCTTTTGCTTTCGTTATTTTTTTGTCAGCCACTCCTTTTTTCTCCCTCTCTCTCTCTCTCTCTCTCTCTCTTGTTATTTCTTCTCTTGACACACACTGCTTTACTGTCTAAGCTGCTGGCCCCTGGTTTCTCCATGTGTAAGTCTTCACCTTAAAGAGCCTGCTTCTCATTTGGCCCTGATGATTATGGCTCTGGCTCCTGTGTTTGTGTGTGTGTGTGTGTGTATGCTCGCATATGTGTGTGCGTAATGTGTGTGTGGTGTGTGTGTTATGTGTGTGTGGTATGTATGTATGTTTGTGTGTGTGTGTGTGTGCGTGCGTGCGCCTGCGCTCGCATGTGTGTGTGTGTGTGTGTATTTGTGTGTGTGTGTGTGCAAGTGTGCCATATGTGTTTGTAATGTCTGTGTGTGTGTGTATTTGGACGATGTGTGTACTCTGAGTGTGTGTGCACATGTGTGCGCTCGCATATGTGTGTGTGTGTAATGTGTGTGTGGTGTGTGTGTATGTATATGTATATGTTTGTGTGTGTGTGTGTGTGTGTGTGTGTGTGTGTGCACGTGCGCCCATATGTGTGTGCAATGTGCCTGTGTGTGTGTATTTGGACGATGTGTGTACTCTGTGAAGTTTCCTCTCTTCCTCTCATACATCTCCATTCATTCACTCCGGTTTCCTCTCTTCCTTTCATACATCTCCATTCATTCACTCCGGTTTCCTCTCTTCCTCTCATACATCTCCATTCATTCACTCCGGTTTCCTCTCTTCCTCTCATACATCTCCATTCATTCACTCCGGTTTCCTCCTTTCACCACTCCAGCGTAGTGAAAGAGGAGAACAGAGAGATGGAAAGAAAGAGAGAGTGTTTCCTCCCACCTCAGTGAAAGGAGAGAATAGAGAGCAGGTCAGGAGAAAGAGAAGGAGAGGTAGAGGGATGAACAGGAGAGGAGAGAGAGGGAGAAGAGAGAGAGAGAGGGAGACATCTATCAATCTGTCTCTATTGCTCTATTTATCATTCCCACTCTTTTCTTCTCCCTCTCTGTCTTCTTTGTCTTGCTGTATTTATAGCTGTTCATGATTGCAAGACAGACAGACAGACAGACAGACAGACAGAAAGAGAGACAGAGAGAGCGACATGCTGTCATCAGTTTATCCTGATAGGAATGTTGTGCCATCAGTCATTAATGATGAGCGTTGCGTCAGCCATTGCGTGGTGCTGTGAACAGACAGATGGATGTGCTTTTAACGGCCTCACATGTTGGGAGACCACCGCACCGCTGGAGACGAGGCCTGGGATATCAACGTGGCCCACACTGCTTAAGTTCTGTCATCTTTCATGTGTGTTCGTTCTTTCTTTCTTTCTTTCTTTCTTTTCTTTCTTAATCTTCATTCATATCATTATCATCATCAATATGCCCCTATTGCCTATTCTTCAGTTCATCATCTTCACAACTATAACCTTCTTCTGCTTCTTCTTCTCCTCCTCCTCCTTCTTCTTCTGCTTCTTCTTCTCCTCCATTTAGCTGTGAGCCAGAGAGGTAATCTGTCTGTTTTATGCCTCTGTGATTTAACAGGATGTGGAGATTCTTCCTCCATCAAAGCAGGAGAAAAACACATTCTCACTCAGCCTGCACCCAGCCAGCTTTCCATGTAGGTAGAGGAAAAAAGATATATTGTCACATTAAGACTTTTGGCAGCCCGCTCCCTGTTGTGAAGTTTGACATTTTATTTTTTTCCATAATATTTTGGTGGAGGCCAGCAGTGCTTGCCCTGGTTTGTGTCTGGCTCTGTCAGTGTGGCCACGTGGTCCTGAGGACGTAGAGATGGTTGTTTTTCTCACCTTCTTCAGCGCTGCACGGTGCGGTGCGCTGCCTCAAGGCAGCCGACCTGTGGAAGATATGAGCTCAGAGCCTGGCACCGCACAGCTTCAGCCTCGGGTGTTTTTTTCTCATCTCTGATGGCAGCTGGGAGCACGTGATTGGACGCCTCTCTGCACGTGTTCTGCCACTGTGCTAACAGGCTTGGCTGTGATTGGTTCATATCAGGTCGTGGCTCATCACTCTTTTCAGTGGTTGGCTGTTGCCACTGGTCATGGCAAGGGACCATTCACAGCTGGTTGTGTTTGGGAAGGCCTCCATGTGTGATGGACGGCCTGCAAAACCCCCTTCTGCACAGAGGTCAATGAGGTTGAGACAAACAAGGCAACAAATTAGCCTCAGTCTCTCTCTCTTTCTCTCTGCTTTTTCTCTCTTTCATTGCTCTCTCTTCATCTGACTCTCTCCATCTCTTTCCCTCTCTCCATCTATCTTTCTCCATCTTCTCCCTCCCAAGCTCCCTCTCTCTCTATCTCTCTCTCTCTCTCTCTCTCTCCCTCCCTCTTCTCTTCCATCACTGAGGCTGGGCCGAAACACTCCAAAAACATGTGCAGTAATATGCGTCTCGGAGAACTGTCTGTCCAGGTTTGTTTTCTGTGAGTGCTGTCTGTATGCCAAAACATTTGCTCTCCGTGGGCCTCTGGCCATAGGAGTACCCAGAAACAGCTGTGGCTAAGCAAAAATAACCCTGACCTCTACAAACTCTGCCCAAACAACACTGGAATGCTCCTCAAAGAGGGATGCAGAGATTTTTCCACTAATTGATCGTTGACTTCACACAGAGATTGGGTGCCTTTCCAAACCTTGAAATGGAGATCCAATCTCGCACTTTGATGTGTGGAACAGGTGTTTCACCCTCATCATCCCTCTACCCCCAACCCCCCCCCCCCTCTGAGTTTATTGCCGGTTGTGGGTCTCATTCTTTCTTGTGGTCGGTGAGCAATATTGGAACGTGTGTATTTTGAGATGAAGAGGTCTTTGGGGCATGTCTGTGTGTTGAGATAAAGAGGTCTTCGGAGTATGTGTTTGTGTTGAGATGAAGAAGTCTTTGAAGTATGTGTTGTGATGGGGAGGTCTTGGAAGCATGTGTTTGTGTTTTGATGGGGAGGTCTTTGAAGTTTGTGTTTGTGTGGTAATAGGGAGGTCATTTGTATAGCTTTCGTCTGTATTGTGATGGGGAGGTCTTGGAAGCATGTGTTTGTTTAGTGATGGGGAGGTCTTGAAAGCATGTGTTTGTGTTGTGATTGGGGATGTCTTTGAAACATGTGTTTGTGTTTTGATAGGAAGGTCATTTTATAGCTTGTGTTTGTGTTGTGATGGGGAGGTCTCTGAAGGATGTGTTTGTGTTGTGATGGGGAGGTCTTGGAATAATGTGTTTGTGTTGTGGTGGGGAGGTCTCTGAAGCATGTTTTCGTGTTCTGATGGGGAGTTCTTTGAAGTATGTGTTTGTGTTGTGATGGGGAGGTCTCTAAAGCATGTGTTTGTGTTGTGATGGGGAGGTATAATCATCTCAAATAATGCCGTCAATTTACAACAGGCCTCAGTCAGTAACCTGGCCATGATTCCAACAAGGTGGTTTAGAGGCAGACCTAGATAAGATAACCCAGAGGAAGTTGTAAACCTGATAACAAAATAGCCCAGGGGCTTTAATATGCAAGCTAAACAAAGCCAAAAGGCCTTTCTATTAGGAGATTTACTACTTCTTCTGGGTTAAATGCTGAGCTTCTCAATGCTAAATAAATAAATAGTTGTGGAAAAAATAAATAGGTACTTGGGGAGTGTGGTCCAACCTGAAATGCAGGTTGTACATGGACGGCCAATATAGTGAGATGAAGAGAGAGCATTCTGTATTGGGTTCTGGACTGCCTCTGTACTTCATCTGTATACACATTGTGCCAAGTGTCTGCATGAAGTCTACTTCAGATCCTTCAATCTCTATAGGATACTAACAGGAATCAGACAAGGAGGAACTGGAGTGATGTACAGCCTCACCGTTACATCCAGTGGCTGTGGTGGTGGCAAATAAAAGTCTTGGGTTGGAATAGCCTCCATCTTTTTTCTTTTCCATTTGTCCCCGCGTCCTTTTTGACGTCCTGCAAACCACTGTGCTGACTCAAGCTCCAACACCCGGGGACACAGCCAAATCCTGTCTGGAAAAAGACGAAGAGAGAATAGAGGGGGAAAAAAGAGGGAGAGTCTTGTCCTGATTGATTCCTCCAGGAATTCATTTCTCAAGATCTGCACACCCGTACTTGATCGCCAGGACTGGACTGGACTGGAGAGAGAGAGAGAGAGAGAGAGAGAGAGAGAGAGAAAGAGAGAGCACTTAAAGAGAGAGGTGAGAAAGAAGGAGAGAAAGGAAGAGCCAGGGGAGAGAGAGAGGGCTGGAGGAAAAAGAGAGGGAACGAGGGAGAGGGAGCCAGAGGCAGAGAGAGTGAGGGACAAAGAGATAGGGAGAGGAATAGAGAAGAGCCAGAAGGAGAGAGAGTGAGAGAAAGAGCCAGAGGGAGAGAAAAAGAGAGGGAGGGAGGCAGATGGAGAGAGAAAGAGAGAGGGGGCAAAGGGAAAGATAGAGAAAAAGAGAGTGGGAAAGAGAAAGAGAGACAAAAGCTCCTCTGTGGCTGCTGGTGCTCAGCTGGTTTCCCAAGGGGCTGAGTCCGCCACGTGAGCCTCCAGGCCCGCCAAACTCCACAGAACCGGACCAGCACGACCCGACCCCATCTGAGGAACCAATCTTCGCTCCAGCGGTCTGTGCTGCTCCTCTTGGGAACGGCCATGATGGCTGGGGTTTTAATAGGCCCCTGACCCTGTAAGGCTCAAATGAAATGACTCGCGGCAACACGTAATTACATTATCCCTGCACGGCTTTTCACTTCCACTCGGTTTGTCCGAGCTACACAGAGGTGGATATCTCAACATAGAACAACAGCCCTGCCAGCTGGAGTGTCCAGATTCCACAATTTAAATTCAGTTAGGGCATAGCCACAGGGTTCCGACTAATCCCACCAGAGAGAATAAAGCCAGATGAATTCTAATTACATACAGTGTCCATATCATTAGGTGTCTTAAAGGAAGTTTGTGTTGAGTTTCATTTCTGGACCTTGATCCGGATTAGTCCAGAGCAATAGAGATTTCTAGTCCATTACAAAGGGGTGTGCCTGGGAATGCATCAGATGGAACGTGGAATGCCAGCAGTGGCAGTTCCATTGCTCTGAGAATGATGATGGAATTAAGTCTGGTCTGTCACCATAGGCAACAGCATTCTCACAACACCACAAAACGGTCTGTTCACTCCCTCACCCCCATACTGTGACTTGGGTCGCTTCGGCAAAATAACTGCAGTAGATATTCCACAGTCTGAGGGCTAGCCTGCCTTTAGACATCCTGGGGGGTTGAGGGGTGGGGGTATCAGACAGAGAGTAGTAGTACTCAGGGAGCTGAGTCTCTGTCATCAGAACTCTTTTGACATTTACTTGCATGGACAGAGATGTGGTCTCTGTGCTAGAGGGAGAGCAGATAGCTAACAAACGTTTAGAAAAAGTCCTGTTGGCAAATTTGAGGAAAAGTCGGTAAAGGGGCTATTTCACACAATTTGAGGGTGCTGAAATCAAATATTTTGTTTACCAAGCTCAATTTTGAGTTTTAAGCTTGCTAATTAGCATAATTCACATACTTTTTGGTTTTGCCATCAGATATCATAGGAATTTGAAAAAATTAAGGCATTAATATACTCTTTATGTATCAGATATGTTGTAGGACAGGACAGGAATTACCCCAATGACCCTCAAGTAGCAAATGAAAATAAGCTAAAATTAAAATATAAATTGAAATAATAGCTAAAATTCAGTATGACGTTTAGAAGCCAAATAGATTCCTTAAAAATAAATTGATAGAATAGGAGGTGACTGCTCATTTTTCTGTAGAACATCCTTTGTCACTAACTATTATGAACAGTTGTCAGTATTTACAGAGGATGTGCACTGTATTTACACTACACTATTTTTTTTACTGTAAAGGCGACTGTGCTTGCCTAGTTAAAACATCTCACTGATGCACTTTCCTATCATTCAAATTCCAGCCATGCAAAAAAATGGAAGAGTGTGCATGTTTGAGGGTTGCTGAAGAGTGCTATGGAGATTGCATTATTTGCAAAAAATTTAGACAAGATATCATTTATAGTGCAACAAAAAGAAACATTCTCCAGTGCATCATTACTGCATATGATGCTGAAAGGGAAGTGGACCTAGGACAATTCCTCAGCTATGAACTGATTAATGTCCCTGTACTGTAGCTATTGCAGATAGCGATGGTTATTTGTGAAGTGGAAATAAGTCTATCCTCACTCAAGTGCTGTCTAGCAATGTGGAATGTCCAGTAGTGATCACTGCAAAAACTGCTCATTCAACACTGGTAATAGATGTTCAAGATCTAGTTATGTCTTTAGGACACCCATCTGACTGCAGCACATTTAAGAAGTATGCAGGAAAGTTTGTAAGGAACTTTTGTATTGTTATATGGTATTTGTTATGTGGTAGCAAATGATGTTGACTATCAAAGAAATAGACCTAATGTAGGAATGCACACAGATATTGCAACAGATACGCTCAGGCCAATCCAAACTTTTCTCATTTGTTGTTCCTCGTTGGTGGAACACACTGCCAGTTCCTACAAGGGCAGGGTCATCCCTCTCCATTTTCAAAAAGCTCCTGAAGACCCAGCTCTTTAGAGAACATCTCCTTTCATAGCACCACTTACAACAAGTCTTGCTGATCCTAGCACTTACCACCAGTCTTCAACTGACACTCAACTGTTTAAAAACAGCACTCACTGATGCACTTATTCTTACTGTACTCTACCGTTTTTAAATTGTCCTAAAATTGTTGAGAGAATTGCTTTAAAACGTAACTGTTACCATGTTGTTAGTCGCTTTGGTTAAAAATGCATCAGCCAAATGTAATGTAATGTAATAATGGTGTAGGCCTATCTGATTAAGACCCAAAGAGTGGTTGAAACGTACTTATTAAATAACACTGGGAGCAAAGAAGACTATCTTCACTTTTTTCCCTTTGCAACTGTCAAAGAAATCCCATAAACACAGGAAGGCCTAGGGTAGCCTACAGCAGATGGCCTAAAGATTAGGCTCTTCTGCATAGCATTAAGTGATTTGCATGAAGTAATTTTAACACGTACCTCGATCTAGCCTACTTTGGCTATTTAAAGGTTATTTATTGCCAAAACATCACACAATATAATGATTATAAACAATAAAGGACTTAATCACACACAAACTACTATTTTGCTGACAACAAAAATAATAATTATGTAGGAAGTTTAGAAGTTTAAAACCCAGAATTGACCAAAAGTGCACCAAATTCAACACAAATGACTCAATACACTTGGAGGAGGCCTGTGTACTTTCTTTTCCAGATATTTTAGGATTTGGATATCGTTTCAGTATTGAGTATCAAGATATTTATGGCAGGTATTGGATCGAAGTCATAATTTTGGTATTGTGACAATACTATGACAGAGCCACTCTGTTTTCTAGATGTCGAGGATTGGAGGCTCTACCACCAACAAGTGATGCTGGCATATTAGAAGAGCACATTATCAAGCTCTAGTATGGAGGCGGTAGATGCAGTTCTGCATTAGGCTTATTCCCGCTATCTAAGTTCATATGTACTGTAGGATATATTCTGAGTTGAAGGTTATCTGTGCAATTTGTTATTGTGATGAAATGCATTAAACACCACGAGTGACTCACTATGTTAGCATTAGCAATAAAAATATGGTTGTGTTTTGATTAGAATTTCCGAGTTTATTACATGTTAACTGTAATAATTTTCCCATTAAATATGTTAATAAACTATAGTATGGCTTCTTTAATGCTCAAACATGTATTTAGAGAACACTTTTATTTGGTTTTAGTGATTACTTTTGAAATCAACCCAATTTAGGGAAAAATAAGCAAAAATAATCGCTATTTTATGTTAAAATGCTGATTAGAACTCAGAATTGAGCTTGGTAAACAAAATATTTAGAATCAGCACCCTCTAATTAGGTAAGAAGGGTGGTTTACCAACTTTTCCTCAAATGCCGTCAGAAGTTCTCTTCTGTGAAGCTGCTCTCCCTCTATGCAGCCAAAGCCTCTGGTTCCCATGTCATAAAATATGCAATACCCTGGCAGTCATCCACCGATCACCACCCCTCACTTTATGTAATGCAATGAAAACACAGCCCCTCTTGAAACCAGGGCCATCCATTAGAGCAGCTGTCAGACAAGCATCAATAGAAGCAAATCAGCCAGATCAGGGCCGGATCAGAGCCAGGTTAGGACCAGCTGCAAAATCAGGTGAAATGAGAGAAACCATAGTGAGTGTGTAAGAATAGTCCATCTCCAGACGATGTAAATAGATGAAGCTGCCTCAAGTGGCACGGCCAGGCCCCTCAGCAGGCTTCAGTCCATACTTCATGCATCAGTAAAACTTTCATGTGCTCACTTATATCCAGTGCTGAGACATTTACTGCATCCGTGTGTATTTCTGTGTGTGTGTGTTTGGGGGTGGGGGGGTGGGGGGTGGGGGGTGGTCTACAGAAATATTTCCAAGGAAAATACGATGGAGACAGAAGAGTGTTTTTGTCTGTGTAGTGTGTGATGAACGGCACAGTTTCCGTTCACACATCCCGTACATGCTAATATCTGAGCTGGAAAAGAATTCATCAGCTTCAGAGTGAAGAGAATTAAGATAAGCAGAATTAATTACAGAATCAGAGGAGAATGTGTACTTCTTTGTGGAAAACCCGTCATTATTGGAAGCAGATATGTGAATGTCTGTGTGTAAAAGAGAATTGGAGAAAGGCTTTGTATGTGTATGTCTGAGACTGTGTGTGTGTGTGTGTGTGTGTGTGAGAGAGAGATACATGCATTTGTTTCTTTTTGTTTCTGTTTCTGGAGATAGAATCCATAACAGATGCTTTTTCTCAACAAATAGAAGCAATGTCTCTATGATATCATACACTGATTAAACCATCCTCAAGAAGAAGTAGCTAAAAAAACTGACATGGAAGTAGGGTATTTTAAGAGGAAAAGAGTGGTATATGACAGCAGTACATGACTTTTACTAGTTTGCTCTTAAGTGGGTATAGTAAAGAAGTACAGTACATCATCTATCAACACTCCTATACCCATGCAGAAGAATGATAATGACCACGACAATGATGGCCCCTGTGAGGTCTCATTCCAAAAAGTCCTGCCCACTGATTGATATGAGTTTGACACCCCTGTCCTAGACAGAGAGGGAAACAGGGTCCTCTCCTCTCCTGTTCTCCTAGACAGAGAGGGAAACAGGGTCGTTTGAGTCCTTGGTGTCTGAACTCCCTCCAGATGTCTGAAGCAGCAACAGCAGTGGCAAAAGTGGAAGCAGTGGTGTGGCTTCCTTTCCTATTCCCCTCTCTTTATCTCCTTTTCTCTCCACACCCTCTCCTCTCTCACCCCATCCTCTCCCTCTGACTCTCCCCTTCTCTCTCTCTCTCTCTCCCTCCTCTCTCTCTCTCCTCCTTTCCTGTCTCTTTTTCCCTGTGGCTTCCTGCTTGCTTTATGAGCTGCGTTGGTAGGAAACCATTCCTGGCGCTGCGCTGTAAAACAGGAGTAAAGTAGGCCACTCACAGACGTGCCATCATTTCTAGACTGGAGGGAAAAAACACTACTGTTGAGGGGTTTTACTTTTTCATTTCCAAGCTTTGTGTGGAAACCAAAAAGGAGGGCACTGTTGGGGGAAAAAATGGAAAAAATGTTCCACTTGACATTTTACTTGTGTGTATGTGTCTGTGTTGATGCCCACGGAGTCCCATGCATCCAAAGAGGGCCCCTTGGCCTGAGCGACGTCCCCAGTGTCTTAACAGTGCATGAAAGAGCATCCACTTAACACACTCTAGTCCTGTGGCTGAAAGCAACATCTTACAGATGCTTCTGCAAATGCGTAACATCTCTGGAGTGAACTTCTGTGTGACCTCCATTCCCTAACCCTAACCTTACCATAAACCAAACTTCTCTGGGTGGGATTCTGACAAGCTCCAAGCACCACTGCTTCCGAGCTCGGAGCCCAACCCACCACACTCCATAGCTGATTTCAGACCTACGTGTAAGTCTGCATGTTCTGCGGATGTCAAGCGGTTGGGCCGTATACCTAAATAACATAACCGGCCATTTAAAATTCCGAACTTGGCCGGCACTACTCCCCTCCTAGTATTTCCGACGGACATTATGTAAATGAGCTCATGTCTGAATGAAGCGAAGAACAAGAAGAGATTCTGTTCATGTGCATGTTCAACCACGCAGAGATTCTGTCAATCGCATAATGTCAGCATGTTAGAATCATATCTGAATCACCCAAAGGGTCGGACCTCCATTTGACAAAGCTCCTCATATACTGCGGAGGACATGTCTAAAAGCAGCTTGTGTCAGTGTGTGTAGCTCAGTGTGTGACTGGACCCTCCCTCCCCGCATCCCCAGACACGTTAAACTCCTCTGGCTGTAAGTCGCACACGCACACACCAACTCTCTGCCCTGACTGTGTGTAGTTCTGCCTCTGGCTCCATACAAAGAGGCCCTCACCTCACTCCCTGGCTGCCACCATTCTAAGCCCTCAGAGGTGCCACCCTGCTAGACTAGGGACCAATTTGGCACGGGAGCCCACCGAGGTGCCATCCTGGACTAGGGACCTTAAAACAGCTTGTTGCTCTAGAGACAAGTAAGCACACCAATGCATCTTACACCCATCACTGATTCAAGAATGATCAAATATTATGCAAAATACATCAACTCCCCCATCAGTGAATGTGTTTCACCCAAGGTAGCCTTGCTGGGGATCGAGATGTCTATTCTACTCTAACGCTATGTGCTGTCCTTATTTAGGTGCTGTTTGTCTGTGACTGATTTGATCTTGATGAATGATTCATCATAGATATATTCAGGAGGAATAATCTGAGAGTGATGTGACTCTTTAAGGAGGCTGGTGTTATTCTGGGAATGAGCTGAATCTTAGTTCCTTAGTGTCCTCCCAAACCCACAGTGGGAACATAAAAAATGTGTGCTTCTGTTGCTCTGTGTGTTTGGGTTGCGTTTGCACGTGTGTGTGTGTGTGTGTGTGCGTGCGCCCACACGGGCTAGCTATATCAATTATTGTTTATGGTGGGTGTAGTTGTGTGTGCTATTTAAAATAGTGTCTATAGTGTGAGAGTGTGCCAGTACTACATAAATTGTGTGTGTGTGTGTGTGTTTGAGAGCCAGTGGTGAGGATGGGGAGGAGGGGAGAAGACTACATTCTCTGTGGTGAAATGATGTGGTTTCTAGGAGTCTAGAAAATGACTCTGAGCAAATACAGCAGAATAATGGTCTATTGAATATGGTTTCTTCAGAGTTATGAGAATAAATACTCAATATGGCAATATAAGAGGGGTAGGGTGATACTAAACAAATAGCAAATCAATTAAAAATGCACCACTTGACAGTTAACATACATTGCATGCATACAAATGCACCAAATGACAGTTAACATACATTGACAAGTGTTCATTTCAATAATCTTATATTCAATGCGCTTTGCTTAATGTGCTCCTTTTTTCTTAATTTAATCAGCTTGTGGCTCCCTTGACCACATTCTCAGCATTCTATTGAGACTACACCAACACACGATTGGCTAAAAACAGAGCAATCCAGAGCCAGCGCTCATCTCAGTGCTCCAGACTGTAACAGAATAGCCAGTATTGTATAGACGACTGCTGTAGTACCTGGCCACTGTGCTGGCTGCACTGGCCGGCAGAGGGTGGGTTTGGCTCGACACAGAGCTGGAAGCAGCTGAGAAAGATCTGTTCAGCGGTTTTATAGTTGCCCTTGAGCGAGTGTGTGTGTGTGTGTGTGTGTGTAAGGGAGTGGTTTCGGTCCTCTCAGGCACACTTTAAGATGGAAGAAAAACGAGGAGGGGAGCCCCAAAGAGATCAAAGGGTCCCGCTCACCCTAACTCACCCCAAATGTGGAGAACAGCACTGTGATCGAATACCTCAGTGGTTCCCCGGGCAGTGGTTCTCACCGGAGGGGTGCGTTGCGATGGGGTTCAGTCAGTCTGTGAGAAGCCCAACTGAGCCCACCGCATTCCTGAGACAGCAACACAGGGTAATTTATGTATCGATACCAAACTCAGTTTTCAGCTGGATTCCAACAATGTGTTTGGCAGATTGGCCCAGTGCATTTCACTCACTATGAGAATGTGGAAGCAGGCAGGGCTTGCTCCGCTCCACTCCACTTTGGACACTCATAGAAAAGGTTCCTGATCTCAGAGTGTTCAACTGAGGCCCTCATATAGGTTCTGATAAATCAAGACTCTGGGACAAAAGATTCCTGATCTCAGTGTTCTCTCGATGTTCTCACATTGTTGCTGATCTGAGTGCATTTGTAGGGCAGAGGGCAGATTATTATCTGGATCTGCACTTACATCAAATACAACATCAAGTCAACTGGTTAGAGAATGTTCTCCCATAAGTTGTTTAGTGTAAAATAAAATGGCTGCAATTACAACAGGTTGATAATTTGGTTGTAATTGCTACATTGACAGTGTCTGGATTTGTTGTAAGAAAGTCCTATTGTGTTCAGTCTTGTCAGTCTCACCCATAATCAGAAGGTTCAGTGATGCTGAATGTCCAGTCTGTTACAATGCCAGAAGTTTCAAGTCATAAGTAAAACACTTAGTATATAGCGCCCTCTGCTGTCAGACGACTGAAAGCGTCAACACTTAACACAACTCTGTATGAATGCATGAATCACATTAGTATTTATATTTTAGAGAATTAAAAATATATATGAATTTCATTATTCTTCCCTAAGAGTGAGATGATGCTGAAATCACTGTTTAACTGGAACGAAGACACAACCCTTCAATCAATGAAAATACTCTTTGTAACAAACCAAACAAATATAGCCTACATTCAACTGCACCTGTGTCCTCTCTAATTTATGCCTGATGTGTAAGCAGGGACTTTTTTTTCAGTTTATTTGGGGGGCTTTAGCCTGTAATTGAGATAGGATTGTACACACTGAGAGCAAATCTGTTGGAGAGAGATGGCAATAGGACTGAGAAATAAGCATGAGTTGTAATCGAACCCATGTTTCCATGGGCACATAGAATGTGGTATGGATGCTGCCGCTGCTGCTGCTTGTGTCACAAGTCCCAAGCAAGAATGTTTTACAGTGAGTACAGTTAGCAATAGCAGACGGTAAAATGTCTCAAATCAAAAGAGTTTCAAATAGCGTTCATTAATACGTCACCAAATTACTAACAACCAATTCCTCTAAATCTCACACTACTCATGTATCTAACAAAACAACCAATCAACTTTGACCCAAAACTTCTAGCTCTTTGGGAACAGGAACACATACAGCAGGCACATGTAGTTGAAATAAATTTTTTATTAAATACACTGAAACTTAAATCAATCATTCATTCACATCAACATCAATCTGGCTGAGCGTTATGTTGTGACGACAGATTACACCAAACTACTTCCAACTCTTGCTTGAACCCCCACCTTCTTGCCATCAATCATAGGCCCATCTCCCCCTCTGGATGACGTGGGGATTGGGTGGGGTATTTGTGCGTTTTGAAGCATTAATAAGGGGGTGTAAGTGTGAGTGTGGACACACGTGTGTAGACCTCACGTGACGTCTACTTCTTGGCAACTGTAAATCGGTCAGTGACGTTCTCCCAGTTCACTACATTCCAAATGGCCTTCACATAGTCCGGCCGCACGTTCTTGTACTGAAGATAGTAAGCGTGCTCCCACACATCGATACCCAGGAGAGGAATAAGACCTGGAGGAGGAAGAGGAAGGAGGGGAAAGGAGAGATAAGAGAGAAGGACAAGAGATGAGAGAAGAGGAGAGGGATGAGGACAGGAGATAAGGGGAGGGGAGAGGAGAGGGAAAGAGGAGAAGAGGGAAGGGAAGAGGAAGAAAGAGGGGGAGAGAAGAAATAGGAGGGAAGAAAGGAACGAGACACGTTATCGCCACAGATCTCTGTAGAAATTCTTGTGGATAGACCATCACTCCACAATTATAATTCTTCTATTTTTTATTTATGTGTATCGTGCATCTTCCTGTTCTATACATGTTATAAGCTACTGGACTCCTGGATTCCTTCAATGTGTGAATAGGTCTACTCTCGGTCAAGAAGCAACATGCTTCTGTCCACAGTCAAGTCCAGCAAGGACACAACATATCTGGAGGAGAGGGAGCTCCCCAAAGGACTGTACTGCGCTGGCTATAACGTAGGCCATGTATACGTCCGTCCGTCTGTCTGTCCGTCCGTCTGTGAGTGTGTGTGTGTGTGCAAATAGGAACTGCTGAATATTTATAGACTAATAAAGCTAGTGATGAAGCTGAAGTGAGCATCTATAGACTACAGAGATATAAACACCAGTGTGTCGATCTAAAAGTATTCACCAGGACTGTATACAGGGTCTCCAAGTAAAAATTCCATGACTTTTCCCTGACAAAAACCTGAATTTCCATGACTTACTATATAATGAACAATATACCGACCAATGACTTCAGAGCAGCCACATAGCGTTCAAGAATCTTTTTTAGAGTGGGAGATGAATAAATGAGCATTGAATAAACAAGCTCAAAAAGCAGTAAAGCTAACAACCAGATATACACCAATTCTGCTTGGAAATATTATTGGTATCAATGCATTCTTTTTGGAAAGTAAATTTTAAACTGCTACAACAAAATTCCCTGATATTCCATGACTGTGCCCCAAAAATGATACAATTCCCTGACTTTCCGTGCCTGGTATAGACTTGCTGAATAACGGGACACCTATGAAGTAGATCTGGTAAAAAAAAGGTTTAATCACCGTTCCATATCAATGCTTATGAATGGTAACTATAACAACCATAGTAGGACAACGGTTGAGCCTGGAAGCAGGCCTCGCAACAATGGAATCAACTGTGAACAAGTTAACTGTCCATGCTATCGCTGTTAGGGCTTAAAGGTGCCATGTGTAAGAATTGAGGTAAAAATATCCAAAAAATGAGCTACACACATCAAAAGAATGAGAAGAAATAAGGGCGATGATGTCATTAAAAAAATGGCAAGGTATAGTGCTGCAGAGATATCAACCAGAATTAGCATGCTAAATTACTAGCCACAGCCCAACAGGTGTCATAATACCAGCTTCAGCCATGGGAGGCGGTATGCGGGCAACATAACCGCCAGCCAAACTGCAATACACGTTTCTCGGTTGTTACTCTAGGGTAGACCAACTCACTTTCTGGAGGTATACTGCCTCCATCTTTTATGGAATGTGGAGTATGAATTGATTTTTTGGCGGATATTACACATGGCACCTTTAAAGGGACACCAGGCAAGCCTGCTGCTTTTTCTCTACGAAACTCCCCCTCGCTCGGTCTGAAGCTCTTTTCCTTTTCTTTGCGTCTTCCGTCAACGGTTTTCGCTGCTTCTTCGCCGGCTCTGCCATTATACACACGTTTGCAACATTCTCTAGCGTTTCATTAGCCTGCCTTTGTGCTGTAAACTGATCCTGCTTCGGTCGGCGGGTAGTATACACCGAACTTGCAAGTGGGATTTTCTTCCTACAGGCAGTAGGGGCGGGCAAGAGAGCCTTCATTTGCCCCGTTATGAGTCATTTAACCATAAAGCGACTTACGAAGATGATTAATTAATACGAAAACGTTGCCTGGTGTCCCTTTAAGAAAGTTGTACAACAAACTGAACAAGTCGGCTTCTTTTTAAACGGAACTGCTTGTTTCTTTTGCGTGCTATAAAGACATGACTATTGCGTATAGTGGCAACCGGGTGATAAGAGGGATAACGCCTTCAAGGTGTCCTTGTCCTTGCCCTCGTCCATTAATTCTGTATAACAGGACATCTTGGCTACCGTTATCCCTTACATATAGCATGTGTCCAGGTTTTAATATGTGTTTCCCCTCCAGTCTCAACCCAATAAATATTTACAAAGTTCTCAACTCTAATCAGTTAACTGGACAAAAGACTAAACAGTCCTTCCTTCAACTAACTGATCGAATGCACTTCCTTTTAATCAAATGCACTCTCTCGGATGTTGATTATTCTAATTTATGTACTTTTTAAGAATATTTTTATGCTTTAACTTAATATTCTCTGCTTTTGTTCATGTAAAGCACATTAAATTGCCTCTGTGTATGAAATGTACTATAAATAAACTTCCCTTGCCAAGATAATGCATGGTAATTTACCGTAGACAGTATACAAGCATGTTCTACAGCACACACACACACACCTGTGGTGCCCTGTAGGGGATCCTGGTTGCTGCAGGCGGCGATCCTCAAGCGTCCACTCTCCTTGTCGAAGCCCAGCCATCCCCAGCCAGAGCCCTGCACGGCCACAGTGGCAGCAGACATCCTCTCCTTCATCTTCTGGAAGGAGCCAAAGTCACGCTTGATGGCCTCCATCAGATCGCCTGAGCAGGACACCACAGAGCGAGAGAGTGAGAGAAAAAAATGATTCATAAAGACACAGACAATGATTATGTTCCAACACACTTTGGTAAAATCCAGTATATTGCTCTTTGTTGTCCATTCAAAAAAAAAGAAGAAGAAGAAGAAGAAGAAGAAGAAGAAGAAATAATTTAGTCCTGGCTCTGTAAATGGCCAATGTCTGTTGGTTGGAGCCAAAAACATGTGGCTCCAACCAAGCTATAAAGAATTCAAACCAATCATATTGCTTCATGAGCATGCAACAGATTGGTTTAATTTTAAGTATTCCCCTAAGGCTATATTCTCATATACATTCCCCATGTAATTTACATGACATTAGATCATAGCTCACACATAACACACACACACACACACACACACACAAGCTTACCCTGTGGCTCTCCTCCTCCGTTCGGGGACAGGTTTGTCCAGAAGATGGTGTGGTTGATGTGGCCGCCTCCGTTGAACTTCAGGGCAGCTTGCAGTGCCACCTGGGTAGTTACATCACCTGGAACATCAAACAACACAGCACCACTGAACGAACACAGCCCTGCATACATTTTTGGGCATCAGAGAGGAACGGAACGGGTCTGGAGAGCGCCCACAGACTCTACACACATTTCACACACTCGCTGTTCTCCCCTCAGAAGCTTTTATCGAAAGCAGCTAGAGGTACTACAAAGGAATAGCCCACTCCTTGAACACCATGGGGGGAAAACATGCAATCTCCAAAACCAATTATCAGCAAGTCTAATGGTACGATATCTCTATTGCATCTTTATGCTGTGCTTGCCTATATGTTGCCTTCAGGGATGAAGATGAAATGTTTACAGGGGACATGATCTGTTCAGGATCAGGGGGAGCCCATACAATGATCGACTCTAGGCATGTGCTGAGTCTCAGATTTGACTGGAGGTAGATTCTATCTGTGTGGTGCCATAGCTCACCTTTGGCCAAGGCCTCCTGATACTTCTCCTCTGTGACATTGAGGTTGTTGACGTAGGTGGCGTGGTGCTTGCTGTGATGGAGCTGCATGATTTCAGCACAGATGTGAGGCTCGAGCGCTCCGTAGTCATAAGTCAGGTCCGGGAGCGTGTGCTTCTGCCGCGAGGCCAGAGCACCCAGAGCCGGGCTCACGGTGTTGGCGCACCTTGTCAGGTGAACAAGAGACTGAGTGTTAGGAGGGAAAGGCAAGGTAAAACCAATCTCCTCATCCCAACAGCCACCTCAACACACACAAACAAACTCCAAATCACTCCCAACCTCAATATAGGCCTCTGAAGTTCGCCTACAAAAAAAGCTACCATCTTTCCCCATATAAGGATATCTAGTATCTATCATAGGGACATGTGCAAAAACTATATTTGTGCACCAGAAACTAGCGTGCATAGAACATTCACATTCTCACCAGAAACTCAAAGACCCCAAGAGGTCATGGGCACATTTTTAGATTTCTGATATTGTTTTTGCACACGTCCCTTTAGGGGCTCTATCAATGTGATCACGAATTATATAAATTGATGTGAACTGGAACTTTGACTCTACAGTTTCAGTGTACTTTTCCTAGATGTGCCAGTCAAAATTGGCACATCAACGCCATGAAGATTTAAAGGAGGATTAATGGCAAGTTCATTTGAGGTCAAGGATGACGAGACGCAACATGTGATTGGATTTTATCCCCGAAAGAAAATGCTAAAGTTGACGTTGCAGAATAAATAACGTTACCAATAACTAAGCATTTCTAAAATGCAACGTTATGGTTTGACTAATCTTGCTGTATTATGTTGGGAGTGTATGAAATAATCGTTTACTCCAATTTAAAACAATGCTTCTAGCAGATCTAACGTTAGATGGCTACCAACCTGACTACCAAGTTGAATGGTAACGTTATAACTTAACGTTAACTTACCCTTGCAAGCTTTTACTGATAGTGATAACTTAGTGCAAAGCTGTTTACTTTGTTTTTCATCCATCAACTTGCCTACAAAGAATTACCGATTTATTTAGATTTAGCAGTAATACTTAATAGTTGCTGACATCTATGAGGAGAGGAAAAAAACATTAACGTTACAGTTAACAGTGGACGTCAAACTTAGCAGGCTAAAATATGTCAAAGCAATGCAATGTTAGTCGTTCGCAGTGCATATTTAAGGCGACTGTAAACGTCCTTAATCTAACCAAAGACGTGTTTGCTGAAAAAAGTTAACAATAACTTACCTGCGAACAAAACTGGCTTTGCATAGCATGGTCATGCTAGTTAGTCCAGGCAGTGGCGACACATGTAGTGCTACACACAGGATAACAAGGTTGATAGGCTAGCTTGCTAGCACTTTGGATGAACCTGCCCTTGAAATTTCAACTTCAACTTGTATGGCATGTACCATTGAAGACAGTATTGGGGTATTCGTTTTGCAAAATGTTTCACATTGTTTTAACAAACTGCTTTAGTAATAAATATCATAACACAAACATATACGACGCTACTTATGCATAAGTACTGAAAGCATAATATATGACCATATGTCGCTTAAAAAACGATATGTAACGTTAACACTATCGCACCCCTCAGAAAAATGGGCTTTACCGTTCCTGTTAGCTGTCATGCTAAATAACATCTCTATCAACAACTGGCTTCATACATTTTCTAGGTGACGAAAATTGGATGTTGTGTTTATTTTGTACCAGAGCTGTATTTAAAATTGCGCAAGACTATCGATGAGAAGGGAATTCGAGGTGATTACGAGTTCATTGTCCATCATTAACCCCTAAATTGTTGGCTAGATAACTTTATAGCTAACTCGCGTGCAGGTACATGTGTTGGATTTATTGGTGTTATCAGTAAATTACTTCTAACAAGGATAAAAACAGTCACTACAAGGGAAAAAAATAAATGTAAAGTAAGAAACGACAACAACGTTTAGTATATCAACTGTATGGGCCCCGCCCCTTTGGCACTGGCTGGATGAGCCGCGATGATGCTTTGCGGCTGATTCTGCCCTCCTCGCGGATGATGGCGGCGAGACTGAAACCGTGTTAATTATAATCTATATAGCCTGGCAACGTCTATACATTTTTACCTTCATTTAATTCGTCTTTAATCGTTTACTAAACATATTTTTTTCTGTGCACATCAGAAACGGGTCTGGTAAGTTTAATCGTCGTTGCGATTCCATTTACAGGGATTCGGGCAGCTAGCAAGCTAGAGAGGAGGGTTTCTTGTTGAACCAAGTCTTTCCCTTCTCCGCCATTTTGTGACAGCAAGAAACTGATAACGGGGCAACCGGTTGGTAGCAATCCAGTGCGTAGAAACTGGAACGGTAACCGTATTTTAGGACACTTGATTTTGGTTCCCCACATTGCAGCATATTTTTGTTTGCGGTTTGCATTAGACACTTGTTATGTTGCTCTGCAACTGTGGTTGTGGAGCTCTTGCGGAGCAATGCACGGCGACAGTTCCGACTCATAATGGCTAATGTTAGCGAGTTAACGCTAACTTTGGGCTGGGTTTGTTTCGCTGCGAGAAATTATTGAATCAGTGTACGGTAGTGTTCCTTATTAAGCCAAGCATATTGTTGCATTGCTAATCCAACAGACGAAGGGAGTCATGTCGAATTTGTTAAGTTTACGCCAGCGATAGTATAACTAATGGTATAGTGCTAACGATGGACAAGTAGGTAACGTTAACGTTACAGTTAACGTTAAGTTACATCAACTGCATTTTGCGAATATTTAGCTTCATGTTGTCTAACGTAAGCGTTGTATTTTCATGTTACATTAGGCGATGTGTAGGTGCAGAAGACCAATATTGCCGTAATGTTACCTAGACATAACGTTAACCTTAGTTAACCGGGTTGCTTTTTTAACGTTGTTTTTGAAGGGGTGGAAGAAAGCTAGCAAGTGTTAGCCAACTTGGCTTTTGTCAACCTGTCCTAAAAGTCGCCCTGGGTCACAATTATTCAAATTCGTTGGTTGTTTTCCAGGATGTGAAATGCACTCCAAGAAACATGTTGCGTGATGAAAGGCCAATTTGTATGCAAGTATTAGCAATAGAATGATTGTCGCCACCACGTGCCTGAAGGCCGGACACAGTCGGAAACCGCGAAAACGAGTGTAGTCTCTCGTAGGAGAGATGGTGTGCATGGCGAAAATTTAATAATGCATTTGAATTCACACATATCCCCTTTTCTCTTTCTAGGCGTCAGAATGACTAATGAAGAACCTCTCCCGAAGAAGGTACAGATGTTTCTGCCATGTTAACTGATGTCTCTCCATAGTCCAAATCCTACTTCCAGTTTGTTTACTGAAATGTTGTGGTTGTGTGTACTATTTAGGTTCGCCTTAGTGAATCTGATTTGAAGACCCTGACCAGAGAAGAATTGTGTGCAAGGTAAGCTTGTGAACCCTAAGTTTATTCTACCCTTATCAGTCAAGTTGTATACCACTTGGTCACAGACTAAATGTATGCATATTTTTGCTCATAGGTGGAAACAACATGAAGCTTATGTCCAGGTCCTCGAAGCAAAATATGCTGATTTAAACTGTAAGTCTGCTCCACAGCGTACTGCAAACTATTGTCATGTTGCAATAAAATGTCATCTTATTTTGCATGTTTACTACGCAATGCACCTGTTGTGTGCAGGATAAGGTCTTGGTGTTTATGTGTATTGTCCTGTCTGCTTAATTGGATTAATGGGCCCTGCACATTTTTCACTGTTGCAGCGAACGATGTGACAGGGCTGAAGGAGTCTGAGGAGAAGCTAAAGCAGCAGCAGCAGGAGTCTGCGCGCAGGGAGAACATTCTAGTAATGAGGCTGGCCACCAAGGAGCAGGAGATGCAAGAGTGCACCGTAAGTATGAGATCAGGACGCAATTTCAATGAGACGCAACTATAAGCGTGAAGGGACACTTACTACTAGCCCAAATAATTAACAGATGTGGGGACAGGACATGGCGTCAGGAATGTATTGCCAAGCCTTTGTACCATTGTATTATATAGAAGCTATAAGTGGTCATAGTTTACCTGAAAATGATTACAGTTCCATGTAAACAAACACTTCATCATAACCTGAAGAGATTTGACCAGGCCATAAAAGGAGGGAAAAGCTGAGAATGTAATGAACTATCACATGCATTTTTGCTTAATGCTCAGCTAGTTGACACCACCATTGATATCTCATAAAATCAAAATCAGTTCAGTAAAACAATCCTATTTCCCATGTAAATGTTATTATTACTCTTATTTGATCAAGTAGTCAGCTGCTCACCTTCGGTTAAAATCTGCTAAATACCTAAACTAAAATTATAAGGACAATTCACTGCCTGGGAGAGTCTGTCCAGTCCTCGGCTAGCTCCTTGTAGACACAGTCCCATCCCTAGTGTGTCTTCCTGGATTGTGTCCTGTTCCTGTTTTGACATATAAACACATCAGGTCTGACTGCATCTGTGGCACAAGCAGGGAGTAAGCCAGTCTGGTTTGTCTCAAGTCATGGATTGGACGCAGGCCGAGTCGACTCCCCACCCCACCCCAGCATTGACTCCTTCTACTCTCACGGCCAAGACTTGAGAGCAAACAGGTCCTCTGGGTCTGTGTAGGGGGTGATTCCACTTGGCTAGTTGATGTCATGGAGGAAAAAAGTAGAAGGGGCCATGATGACCCTCCAAGAATCTGATAGAAAAAGCATAATGCAGCAAATGTTTAAGGGTGAAAGGAAGCAGAAGTCTGCCTGGTAACAGAGTTTTTTTTCTTGTTATTTTGGAAGGGTTTTTGGATTTGATCATTTAAGTCTGCAATAGGTTGAAGACTTTATAGTTCTGTAACACTGCACAGTAGTGGACAATGTAAAGCTTTTGTGCTAATATCCCTTCACACCAGCGACCTTACCCTCTCTCAGAACATACGAGTTGCGATCAAACTGTGTAGAGCAGTGCAGCAAGAAGTAATAAACTGGCATTGTGTACATGATGGAGTATTATTTGCTAGTTAGGGCTAAAGACCATAATCATGTAAGGTGGGATGGTGGCAGTCTATTATCATGAAGGACTGTTAGTTGCAGGTGTAAAATGGTTGCTCTTTCAACGTGTGAAGTCTTAAATATTGCGTCATCTGTGCAGAGTCCTTCTGCATGATGATACTACTTTTAGCACATGTTGCACATTAAAATGAATGTGGTGGGGATGTCCAAATGCATGTAGGTAGCTCTCACTTCTAACTATAGAGTTGTAGTGAGTCAGTAATGTAAACATTCATGTGTTTGGTATGAATACTAATTTAGTTATTCACCATATAGGTTGCAATGTCATTGCTCATTCATATAAGGTGCTGTTATTATACTACTATGCTAGTGTTATGTATGAAATGCTAATATAAAACTGACACTTTCTTTATATCGTGGTAGTGTTTGTTTGTTGGTTTATGTAGTGCTGTTCAGCGTTAAAAGTTTATTATTTTTATTATTATTATTATTATTATGAAAGTGTTATTCATGTAGTAACTCTAACCTCCTTGGCCCACAGACTCAGATCCAGTACCTGAAGCAAGTGCAGCAACCCAGCGCAGCCCAACTCCGGTCCACCATGGTCGACCCAGCCATCAACTTAATTTTCCTCAAAATGAAGGCTGAACTGGAACAGACTAAAGACAAACTGGAGCAAGCCCAAAATGAACTGAGTGCCTGGAAATTTACACCTGATAGGTAAACACAACCAAAATAACTCCCCCCTCCAAAAAAAAGCGCAAACAAACAGACAAAAAAAGTCAAGACTTTTCCAGACTTGCCCCCCACCCGCTCTTCTGCAGGAGTGCAGACTTATGGTGGGGGAGGTGGCTGTGACAATGCTATATTTCACCAGTGAGACTCAGACATTTAAAAAACCCAGACTCAAAAGACATTCTCTCTTGTACTTGTCCTGCTAGAACATTTACTACTGTAATGTAAGCATGAACACTACACTGAAAAAGCAAAGCTTTGGTCAGGTGACTTCTGTTTCAGCTGCCCCCTCTCTCCCCTGCTGGTGCAGGGGCCAGGAGGAAAATTGGGACACTTCCTGAAGAGGTGGTCGCCTTGGGAACGTGGCCCCACACCCACCCCCTCACACACCCACTGCTCCATGCTAGACAGTTTGCTGGTATTGTAAACAAACAAACAAACAAACCGAGAGCTCTCAAGGTGGTGGCCTTGACATGGCGAGACATGGGCCAGGCTGCAGTGCGAGAACTTTAGTCTTTAAAATCCACCAATTGAACATTTTTTCTTTTAGAAAGAGACATCCCTGTTAAAATGGTTGACAGTGGAATGCATATGCCCCTCTCTGTTCCTCTTCAACCCCCCCCCCCCCCCCCCCCCAAAATGTCACGAGACTTTTAAGCATCGGGGAAAGACACTAGCGTTTCCACGTAACTCTCCGCTAGAGTGATGTAAGACAGAGGGGAGGTGCTCATGCAGTGATTCAAGACTGTGGGTGCTGGGGGGTGGAGCTAAGAGTGATGTAAGCATTTGGGGAGGAGCCAAAGACAATGATGTAAGACTCTTGGGGGAGGAGCCAGACCCTTCACTCGCCAAAGACTTTGAATAACGCAACATAACGGTAGTGTTTTTCAAACTCTTACTTTTTATCTTTTTGTTTCTGTTTCTGTTGAATTTATTCTTTTGTTGTTTTTGTTGGAGTTGGAGTTTTAAGGGTGCTTTTCACGTACAGCGGTGGCTTTTAAAATTATTTATCATGTTTAATACTCTGCATAATTTTTGGACCAGCTCAAATTTTGAGTAACTTCTACACTGCTGTATGTGCAAAGATATGTTTCTCATTATTGAATGCAAATGTATGAACTTGAAGAAATGTTTACTGTTTTTGAATTGTATTGATTATATTACTGCTGTAATCTTAACTAATCCAACGTTGACAACAAGTTTGATAACTTCATATTTTCTGCCATCCTCTTAGTCAGCCTTGGGTGCCGTTTCGAAATTCAATCTGTTCATGTCTAATACAATATATTTTATTTCCAGGTAAAATGCAGGTAAAGGTCTGGTTGATTTTTTCTGTATTGAGTGTTTTCATTCTCACGTGAAATGTACTGTTTGGGGAAGATGTGTTTACATGGGTCATCTGACTAAATGTGATCACACACCAACAGAAAGTGTGTTTTGATGTAAGGGATCATATAGAGTAATGTGGTCAAAGTAATGTGAAATGAAATCAAGATAAGTACTGAGTTTGTCTTATTTTTATTTATTTAAAAAGGGGATGGGGCGGGATAATGGCAGCATATGGAGAAGTATGGTTTCAGGTTGAATTGCCTAACACTTTCTGTTGAACGGCACAGCCAGAGGTTACTTCAGTATTTCTCAACCATAACTTCCTAGTTATTAGGGGGTCTGATGTAGTCTGGGGCTGCAAATTTATATCTTTGGGGGGATAAAAAGGAAAAACAATTATCTGACTTGGTTTGATGGGTTTCTTAAAGTTTTACTGTGCTCATGTACTCTGTTATTCAGAGCAAAGTTATTGTGTAGGCACATAATTATTTTCATTTACCTATTTACCAATGATTTGATTTTCTTGCATAATGCGATACAGATGTGAGTTGCCCTGATGTAATCTCACTCATGGCCTGTTTGTTTGAGCTGAGCCAGTGTTGTCCGTTTGCTGGTGGAGGATAGGTCTGAGGGAATGATGCGATGTAATGGAACTATTGGTGTGTTCACCTACAGGCCTGGGGGTTCTTCCAAGCATGTGGTTTAGTTGGTACTCAACTGCACTGGATGTTTACTAGATGTTTGGACTTCACATCAACTGCAATGGATGATGTACACTAGATGTTTTCACAGCTTGGGGTGTTCAAGTGGTGTGATTCGTAGTGTAGTACAGTAATGCAGACTGGTCTTTCCAGTTGAATTTAGACAAAAGTTTACAAAAACAACAGCGGACACTTCATGAAAGGTAACCTATGAGTTGAAATGGCAGTGATTTTTGTTTTTCATAGCTCGATAGGAAGAAATCTCTGCTTAGTCAGTATGATGAGAATTTGGTATATATGTTTGTCATGCATCTCAGTTTGGTGCTGTTTTGTTGCATTTATAGTAATCCTGTGATTCTCCTAGTCCAAAATATTTGGAGAAGTAGATCAGGCCATATAGCCTTGAAGGGATTTTAATGGACCTCAAGACCATCTACATCTTTGGTGTAGTAACTAACTGCACAGGAATGATGATGCATAGGACAATTGGGTGACCTTGGAGGACTCCCTTGTGTGTGGTTGTCATGGAGTCTGTTCCAGTGGTGGGTTCTGGTTCTGCGCTAACAGGATGGGTTCCGTAGGTGGATTTCCACAGGCCTGCCTGGGTGGGTGCTGTGTGTCCAGTCCACGCGCGACACCGCCCACCTACCTGTGTCCCTCCCTGTGTTCACCTCGTGATGTCAGGCCTCTCTCCTTTGCAGCCAGACGGGTAAGAAGCTGATGGGCAAGTGTCGCATGCTGATTCAGGAGAACCAGGAGCTGGGCAGGCAGCTGTCCCAGGGTCGCATCGCCCAGCTGGAGGCCGAGCTCGCCCTGCAGAAGAAGTACAGCGAGGAGCTCAAGAGCAGCCAGGACGGTGAGGAGCCTCTCCCATTTCCTCTTCCTCCGCTGTGTTACCTGGGATGCTAAACCATTCGAGTCGTGGTTATCTTTATGAGCTGTTATAAGATGTTTTCTTGCTGCCTTCACTGCATCAGTCATTGCTTTTGTTGTCCCATTACTCACCTCCACTCCACCCCATAAAGTCTGTCCTTGGGTGCCTATGTAACAGGTGCATGTGAACTTGTACAATAGTTGGTAACTAAAAGCTTTATCGTCGAAGGTCTGTACTGGTGTGCTGTCACCATAGAAGCATCAGATTGCAGAGGCCATGCCAGTAAAGAGGAGGCTTTTCTTAGTTGCTGTCTGACCCTTGTCTGTCTTTCGCTCTCGCTCTCTCCCTCACTCTCCCTATCTTGTCTCAGAGCTGAACGACTTCATCATCCAGCTGGATGAGGAGGTGGAGGGAATGCAGAGCACCATCCTGACGCTGCAGCAGCAGCTGAAGGACACACGGCAGCAGCTCTCGCAGCAGACCCCGCCCCCGAACACTGCCACCACAGGGCCCGTCCTCGCCACCGCCGGCTCCAGCAGGACTGCCCCCTCCTCCCCCTCCACCTGCTCCGAGCCCGGTGCCCAGTCTGAGCCCGGACCGACATTCGGAGTCAGCGCTGCCGGGAAGGACTGCGGCAGCGGCCGAGTCGCCAACGGGCCCACCAATGGGAGCAGCGGAGCCCAGAGATGCGGTGCCGGGGCGTCAGGGCTGTACCGGGAAGGCAGCAGCGTGGAGAGAGACTTCCCCCCTTCGCCATCCGCGTCCAGCCCCGCACAAGGGGAAGGCTCGAAGCTGTCCAATCACTCGGAGGAGGCGGTGAGCCAAGGGGATGGGGACAGGTTTGAGCGGCAGCTGAGCGTGGGTTACGAGAGCGTGGACTCCCCGACGGGTAGCGAGGCCTCTGCCACCCAGCACTCCATCGACACAGACTCCAACGCTGACTCGCACGAGGCTGCCGCTGCTGCTGCCGTCGTCGTCGTCGCCAAGGGCAACAGGACTGCTGGGTCACGGCATACCGCACAGAACGGCCTGGACTCCACGGCAGCTGCCACGGCAACCGCCAGCGCCGCAGTGACCACTAACTCCTCCACAGGGTCTGTTTTGTAACGTTCTTCAGTTGTCATTGATGTTCTTTTTTTATACTTAAGACAGATTAAAATCAACACATGATAGCGCCAGTGGCTGAGATGTTGTCCAACCTTGTGCTTTTTTTCCCCTCAATCTTTTTTTTCTTTTTCTTCTGTTCTTCAGTTGTGGAAGGATAATTCAGTTTGTGAAGCTAAGTGCTTTTGATTTTAAACTTTTTTTTTTTTTTTTCCCGTTGTCTCAAAAGGATATTTGATCACTGGTTTTATTCACCTCATTGGCTCACGAAGAAGTGTTCTCACTCTGCATTATTTCACTGTAAAGTTCAATAAAGTCATGAGACCATGGTGGTCTGGTCTGCCGTAGCCCTGTTCTGAATGTGTCTCAGTTTTAAGGAGTTGACTCTTAACTCTCTTCTTTATGACGTTCCCCTTCCTGCCTTTGGCATTTTTGTTTGACGTGTGTAGTTTTTTTTTTTTTTTTTGTTTTCAAGTGCTCTAAATTCACGTTTATTCTGATTTCAACCCTTTTCATGTACTGACCAAATATCAATAAATAATTTTAATAGAATGGCAGATTTGTATTTTCTATGTTGGTTCACATCAAGCCTAGTTTACACATTCCGGCGACTCCTGAATTAACAATCTCACTAATGTTTGGGAAAGTAAAGCCTGAGGGCTTCATTGCAGCACCTCCTAGGTGCATATTAAGGAGCTACATTCATGTAAGGATGAAGTACAGTAAGGGAAGGGATGAGGCTGCTTTGAACACTGAGTCCTTACAATCATAGGAAACATCATGAAAAGTCATGCATTATAAAATTCCATTGTCCAGGCCTGGAGAAATTATGGAATTTAGTCAGTTTGGTAGATGGCATACATCATGTCACAGAATTTGATGGCTTCCTTTTGTAGTTTGTCACATTTCATAATTTGCCTCAACTTGTGGTGTTAAGAAGCAATTTTGCACTTACAGACCGTGATTATCCATGGAAATTAATTTTAAGGTCCTTGATTATCCAAGTAACGTATGGATATTGGAATTTGTCTGGCATATGCAGGACAGGTGCATTTGGCCTAGATAGATGGATAGAGAGAGATACTTTATTGATCCCCAGGGGAAATTCAAGTTCTAGTTCAAGACTAGTTCTCATCCTTACCATTAGGTTGTGCTGTTGTGGACTTTTCCTGAGCTGTTTTATGTGTGAGGTTCTAGATTAAGTGTAGGTTACCTTTCAACATTTTGCTCTACATTTGAGGGGACATATTAGCTCTTTGACACTGAAGAATAGAGACCTAACCTGTAGGCCACTGGGGAAGCCGTGACCTACTGGTTAGCGCTTCGGACTTGTAACCGGGAGGTTGCCGGTTCAAACCCTGACCAGTAGGAACGGCTTAAGTGCCCTTGAGCAAGTCACCTAACCCCTCACTGCTCCCCGAGCGCCGCTGTAGCAGGCAGCTCACTGTGTCGTGATTGTGTGCTTCACCTCAATGTGTGTTGAGTGTGTTTCACTAATTCACGGATTGGGATAAATGCAGAGACCAAATTTCCCTCACGGGATCAAAAGAGTATATGAACTTATACTTTACCTTTCCACATGACAACTGGCTGACAAAGCTCTGTGAATGGGGATGTGGTAAAAAACCACAAGAGCAGAGATATAGAAGTCCTGCCAGGTATTGGTTCCACCTGTGTGCTTAACACATGTGATTTCAGTAATTAGCTTATCTACCTGACTTGAAATTGTGCAAATTAGTATCCGATGATTAACTGAATGGTTGGAACAAAAATGTGGCAATGAGTTCCTGAAGCCGGACTTTTACACGTCCGCACACAAGTAGCCTAAATTACATAGGGCTTAACGCATGTTATATACTAGGCTACTGCAGCATAGTCCTCAGGGCATATTGACTAAAAACAGGTATAAAAATCTCACAATGAAAACAATGAGGAAAAATACAACCTTGAAGGGATGCAAAAGAGAAATAAGTATTGTTGACAAAAACACGTCACCCTTATTGGCACCCCTGCCTGTAATACCTTTTTAAACCTCCCTTATAAAACAGCTCGTAATATGACACCCCATTCATTTTCGAGAATACAAACCTCGTCTTCACAAAATCTCCAGATTCCAGATCCACACTTGTGCATTCTCCTCTTTGACTCACCCCACTGTTTTCCCTGGACTATAGCGTTCATGGGCTTCGGAAAAACCTTTTCCCAGTGAAAACATCATCATTCCGCATCATTCACGTCACGTAATGTGTGAGTCAGAGCGGTTCAGAGGTCGGAAACTGGGGCTAGATTTTGCCAGAGCCATAGAAAAGAGTTGCGACACTCTTTGAAGTCGCCGCCACGCGGTCACGTGGTTCACGTACGCTTCAAAAGTTCCAAACAGCTCTTTGCGTGTCTTGTTATTTCAATGGGATAGACAGCAGCGAGTGCGTTATTGAACGGGAAACATTACAACAAACCAAAAACGAGTGTTATTACGTGTTAGCATGCTTATATTATAGTGTCAATTACATATTGCGAGTATAATTGGTCTGCAACGTCGTTCTAAAATATGTTCTTTGGCAGTTCTATTGAAAGTTTATTCCTTGCTGGACATTAAGCTGTATTGGATTCCTACATGCCTGTATCACGCTACATATACTTCACTTACATTGTCAAAACGTAGGCTATGCATTTTGTATCCTTTTTGTGTGTGGTCATTAGATTTTTTTTTTATTTTTTTTTTTGTTTTTGTTTTTTTTTTTATTGTCAATTTCTTCACATGTTCCAGACATACAAAGAGATCGAAATTACGTTTCTCACTATCCCACGGTGAAGACAAGACATGTTTTACCAATTTAGGTCCACAGACAAACATAACATTAAAGTAAACAAAAAAGTAAGTAAATAAGTAAATAAAAAAGTAAGTAAATAAGTAAATAAGAGGGCACATATAATAATGAAAAAATAAGAGCAGCAAAATGTGGTTGAAATTGTGCATAGACAGTCAATAAAAATACTAGTGCAAATTCAGGCCAATAAAAGGCTTGGGTAGTTCTGTTTGACCTAAGTAAGAAGAAAGTGGCATAGTGGTGCAAGTTATGTAAGAGCAGCAGAAGTGTTGTGTTTTCAGGACAACAACACCAGTTGTAAAGTGTACAAGTGTGCAAGTGTGCAAGTGGAGTAGTGCAGGCGGCCATTTTTGGGTCCAATGTCCAGGATGTTATGTAGCTGAGGGTGGAGGGGGGAGAGGAGGGAGAGAGTTCAGCATCCTTACGGCTTGGTGTATGAAGCTGTTGGTGAGTCTGGTAGTGCGGGAGCGCAGGCTTCTGTACCTCTTCCCAAAGGGCAGTAGATCAAACAGATTGTGAGCGGGGTGACTTGCATCACTCACAATTTTGGTCGCCTTGCGGGTGAGGTGGGTGGTGTAAATGTCCTTCAGGGAGGGGAGTGAAGCACCAATAATCCTTCCAGCTGTGTTCACTATGCGCTGCAGGGCTTTCCTGTTGTATTCAGTGCAGCTTCCGCCCCACACAGCGATACAGCTGGAGAGGATGCTCTCGATGGTGCCTCGGTAGAATGTGGTCATGATGGCTGGTGGAGCACTTGCTCGCCTGAGTTTCCGCAGGAAGTACAGGCGGCGCTGAGCTCTCTTCGCCAGTGATGCAGTGTTGGTGGTCCAGGAGAGGTCTTCACTGATGTGCACCCCCAGGAATTTGGTGCTGCTCGCTCTCTCCACCACAGCACCGTCGATGGTCAGTGGCAGGTGTTGGGTGTGATCCAGTGTCCTTTTCAGTTCGTTTGGTGAGATGAAGATGAAGGTGCCCCCCCACCCCCCAATCTACCACACAACTTGATCATTGTAAGATTAGCAATAAACGTCTATCAAATATATAAATAGGGTAGGGTGGGGGAAAACGCCCCCCTTAAGTAATATGTGATATTACTGTAACAAAAAGCTAAATAGATTTGCTATCCTAGTTTTGAGTGAGAATGTCATGAATTATAAACCAAATATGAAAATTGTCCAGAGTTAACAGTTAATTTGTATTTTAACAACAACAAAAAAAATTTGCAAAAGCAAATTCAAAGCAATGCCCCTCATGCATTAATAGAAAAACCAAAAGTAAACAACTAAAGTAAACAAAATCTATTGTGAAGCAATAAAATATAATCAATAAATTGATTGCAAGCTACTATATTTCATCAATATATTGACAATAGCCAACTTTGTTTTAGTGACTGCTGAAAATTAGAACACTTGCCTAAAAATCCATTTTTCTTTTGTTTTGTGGACTAAACATGCGTGGGTCATGAGAGTGGAGTCCATAACCGGTTGTTTTCTCTATAGTAATTTTACCTGTTGCTTCCTAATTTGTCTGAAATCTTTCTGTCTCAATAGACCTTTGAGCTACTGAGGGCCATTGAAGAAGCCACTGGCATTGGGGAAAAGATAGCAAGTGGCGAGATTCACATGATGGATTTCATATTCGATGTCATGTACCCTGAGGTAAAATGATCATTCTAACTGATAGTTCCGGTCCATGATTGTAGTCCATGAAGTAATCTCATCGCCATCTAGTGGTTGCGTTCCTAGAGTTTAGCGGAGTGGATGGGATTTTTTTTTAGAAAAAATATATCTCGGTGCACATTGGGATCTTAATTTAATGCCTTCCATATGTTATGCACTGGGGTCACCTCTATTGCTTCAAGTGGTCATACCTTATTTTTAGGATTAGTTGAATTGTTTTGAGTTTTTGTCGTAACATGGTGATAATGGACTACAGTTGCATGTGACGTCACAGGTTTGGGCGCTTAATCTTTAACTGATCAATACGGCAATTTGCTTAACTGGCTTAACATATTTTTGTAATAACGGAACGTGATGTAAACCGCGTGGTGATAACCTTTATGTCTGGATAACTGGTGTTGTGCTTCTACTCACATGAAGAGCTGACAGTAAGTGTTAAGTGTCAATGCTAACCAGGCTAATAAACAAACCATGCTACCGTGAGTAATGTGGAAGGGTAAAGTCACGTGACTTCTTTTGTAGTTCGTTTATGAAACAAAAGGAGCAATTTCGATTTTTTTAAATAAGGCAAAATAGTGTCTGACATTTTCACAGTTAGAAGATTATTACTGTATAGACACTGAAAAATATTTTTGGTGGATAACATCGCTGATTTGGCTTCACAATATTTAAAAAAAAAATAGGTCTATGGGACTTAACATTGGAGCTGCTCTTCGATAGGAACGCAACCACTTGGGGCGCTGGTTTTCACTTTCCCTCCCTATGTCAATAAAAAATGGACCTGTATGACGTAGTTCGTTCACTGCTGGCTAACGTTACAAGTTAGCAATCCATCACAACAAAGACTGTCACTTAAATGGCGTTTTGAACTAACTATAGCAATCAAATAATCACAGGTGGCTATAAAACGTTTTTGAAAAAGAAAAGTTTATTATTTTACATTTACAAATGTCAGTATGAAACAAACGAACCCACCTTGCTTGTTGTCGGATCCCTTGACATTAGATGCCATGCCGTAAACCGTTAAAATCCGAACATGCGCGACTCACATTCGGTAGCGACTCACATCGGGGAGTGACAGCGGATCTGTTTCGACCTCACTCTGACCGTCACTACGGTCTAAAAAAGGAATGATCACCTTCGTTCTGCCTATCACCGAGACCATATGTCAACAAAGTCATGCCCATGACCTCCGGAAGCAGAACGACTCGAGCTTGTAAATAGCGGAGATTGCTCCTGGTTCAGTCTCTCACCTTGATCGCCTCATCTGAGACCTGTGATACGCGAGTACGTACTTTCACTGCTTTCTTGCTTTGACTGCGTTTGTTAGTCTGCATGTGGCAGTAACCTGTGTTTTTTTCAGGAAACTTCGTTTAACTTTGTTTAACTTGTTGACGCCTTTCCTGAGTTCACCCCATACCGCACGGCGGAGGGGCTAGTGTGAGCCTGCTGCCTGCGTTCGCGCACTGCTGCGGGCTGCCGTTTCAGTGTTATTTTCCTTATGTGTGTGCCAGGTTTCCGGGTTGTTGTTTGTTAACTACTGTGTACTTTATCTGGCTGTTCGTGGCTAGTTGGGCTTGGTGTGAGCCTGCTGGGTGCGTTTGCGCACCGGCGTGGGCCACCGTTATTATTTCTGTTTACTGCTCTGGCAGCCGGAACCTGTGTGGGCCTGATCAGCGCGTATGTGCTCGGCCGCTTAGGCGCTAATGTTACTGTGTGCTTCTTGTTAGCTTTGTTGTTTTGTGCTAGGCTACTTGCAAAAGGTAAGTTTAGCTGTTTGTGTCTGCTAGGTGCAGTCTTGCACGAGGTGCGGGCTGCTGTGTGTCTTTTCTCCAGTTGTCCACTGGTGTACGTCGGCACGTGCATTCGCGCACTGATGGCCGCCTTCTTTGTTTATCTGTTGTGTACCCCGTCGCTGCTGTCCACAGCTAGCTGGGCCAGTGTGAGCCTGCTAAGCGTGTCCTCACGCTGCTTCAGGCCACCCGTGTACTGTATTACACCACTGCTGTATCTCTTTACGGGCTGCTGCTTGCAGACCCAGTGCGTTGTACGGCCAAGGTAAGTGCCTTATTGTATTGTATTGTGTTGTATTGCATTGTGTTTTTCTGTGGTAGGCAATGGCGTCACGCTACTACAGAGTCTGTAGGGCCACGATGGCCCCCAATGACGGGCATAGAGAGTGTCCCGCTTGCCTTGGGGCCGCCCACCTCCTGGAGGATGTCGACAGCCCCTGCAGCGCAGCCTGTGACCTTCCTAGGGAGGAACGGCTCCGCCGGGCTGACCAGGCATGTGGCCACGTGCGTGGACGGGACAGGTGGCGCTCACCCGACCGACCATCCCACTCTCATAGGCATGGCCGTAAGCATACGCACAAGCGTAAACGGCAACATGAGTCCCCTTCCAGGCATGATCAGGTGGAGGTCCCCGGACCTGCTAAGCGCTCGGCTCCAGCTGCCATGACCGAGGGTAATGGCACAGAGTCGCTTCAGATTCTCTCAGCTCTCCAGGCTCTGGCTAGGAGAATGGACAGGCTGAAGGGTCTCCAGGGCATATCATCCCCTTCTCTGCCCCCTGTCCAGGAAGGTCTCTCCCCATCCAGGCCTGAGAGCCATGGTGCGGATGTTGATCTGGGTGATGTGGATGTGCTGTCGCTCCATGCCCCTCGTTCTACGATCGATGACGTAAGCGGGGACGGCCTCCTGGATGAGCTACATTCAGACATGGTGGAGCCAACTGATGAATCCACGGTGCCAGGGGAGGTCCCCGTTGGCTCCTTGATGTCACGGGTGTTGAGTGCCTCCAAGATCCTGGGTCTTCAGGCCCCTATGCCAGACATGGCTTCCCTTGGGGGCGTCTGGGAAGGCGTCTCGCACAGCATCACACCACCCTGTATACCCGTGGCAGTGGATTACACGAAGGCGCTGCGGACGGCATGGGGTAAGTTGCTACAGCGCCCCCAATTCAATCCAGGTTGCCGTCAGCTGGCAAAGGCTGCCTATCCGGCCGACTCAGGGCTAGGGGATATGCCACCGGTCGAGCAGTCCATCGCCGCCTGGACTTCCCTGGGGCCTGCCAATGCATCTCCCAATCCACGCTGCCCACGTAAGGAGTGTGCCAAGACGGACCGTCTCATCAGTCACTGCTTTGATGCATCAGCACGGGCAGCCCGTATGGGCAACGCCCTGGCTATCACTTTGGCGGCTCTGCGAAAAACGATGAGCCCCGAGGACCATGATGCAAGGGCCCTGGTGGATGCCGCACTGTCAGCCCACTCCCAGCTGACGCGTGATGTGGGGAGTGCTATGGCCTCTGCGGTGCTGTGCCGTAGACAGGTGTGGCTTGCCCAAACCTCTCTCCCTGATGCCATCAGGACAGACCTGTTAGGTCTCCCCGTGGTGCCTGGGCATGTGTTCCATCCAGACTCCCAGGGGGTGCTGGACAGAGTGGAACAGGCTGGCGCTTCTAGAGAAACTGGTCAGCGTGTGTGCCACAGGCGGGCTCCGGTTCCCCACAGGGCAGCATCAGGTAAGTATGGGCGGTGGCAGCCCGCCCGAACACCACAGGTAAGTATCAACTATGCTGCCCCACGGGACCGGCGCTTTCGTGCACCAGACCAGAGCTCAGCCCCAACTCCCTGGCCCAGAGGACAGCAAAGACCTCGACGGGGCGCAGGCAGAGGTGCAGGCCACGGTGGCGGTCCTGCCTAGGGATCCGGGGCTGCCCGTCGATTGCCCTTCCCAGCTGTCCAGGACCTCCTGGGAAGGGATTGTGCCAGACTCTTGGGTTGTGGCTACGGTGACTCACGTTTACCGCCTACAGTTTCGACGGCAGCTGTTTTCAAGGGTCAAGATGACGTCTGTGAAAGACCCCCTTTTAAATTCCGTGCTTGTCAAGGAGGTCCAGGAGTTGCTTCTGAAAAGGGCCATCTCAGAAGTACCGCTGCACGCACGGCACACTGGGTTTTATTCCAAATATTTTATTGTGCCCAAAAAAGACGGAGGTTACCGGCCGGTCCTCGACCTCAGGCCCTTGAACCAGTACCTCAAGGTGCTGCCATTCAAAATGGTCCTCGTTGGAATAGTGATTCGTTCCATCCAGGAAGGGGAGTGGTTTACGTCTCTGGATCTAAAAGACGCGTACTTCCACGTCCCTATCTGCCCAGCACACAGGTCCTTCCTCCGCTTCGCCTTCCAAGGCAGGGTGTTCCAGTTTCAGGTCCTCCCATTTGGCCTTTCACTGGCCCCCAGAATTTTTACTCGCGTGGTGGCAGCTGCGCTAGCCCCCCTGCAGGTCCAGGGCCTAAAGATCCTACCGTACCTGGACGACTGGCTAATTTGTGCCCCATCTCAGGTGCAGGTGGTGCACGACACCAACACGGTTCTGACCCATATCCAGGCCCTGGGTTTCACGGTCAACTGGAAAAAGAGCAACTTGCAGCCCCGCCAGCAGGCGGATTTCTTTGGTGTCCTCCTCGACTCGGTCAGCATGACGGCATCTCTCACTCCACGGAGGGCAGACAGCTTGACCGAGGCTCTGACAGGCTTTCGGCTGGGCAGACTGGTCACCGCCCACAAAGTCCAGAGGCTGTTGGGCTTAATGGCCGCGGCAGCTGCGGTACTCCCATTGGGCCTGCTGAAGGCACGCCCCCTGCAGTGTTGGTTCAATGCCTTTCAGCTCCACCCGAGAGACGACAGGCATGTGAAGTTGCGGGTGTCTCCTGCTTGCATCCGAGCCCTGCGTCCTTGGAGGGACAGGAGGTTCTTACTCCAGGGTGTTCCACTGGGGGGCCTTCCTCACAAGAGGCAAGTCATCTCGACAGACACTTCTCTGACAGGCTGGGGAGCTGTCTGGGAAGGGCTGTCAGCGAGGGGTGTGTGGCCTCCCTCCTGGACGTCAGAGCACATCAACGTCCTCGAGCTGAAGGCCATCCATCTCGCCCTGCAGAGGTTCCTGCCAGGGTTGCGAAGCCAACATGTTCTGGTGAGGTCAGACAGCACCTCGGCGGTGTATCATGTCAATCACCAAGGCGGCACGAGGTCCTGGCGGTGCCTCCAGGTGGCGGAGGAGTTGCTGTCATGGGCATGGCCGCGTCTGGCTTCAGTGAGGGCAGTACACGTTCCAAGCGTGGAGAACAGGGCGGCCGACATTCTCTCCAGGACCGGGCCATTCCCGGGGGAATGGAGATTGAACCCAGAGGTGGTCAGCCAGGTCTGGGCTCAGTATGGGACTGCACAAGTGGACCTGTTTGCGTCGGCAGAAACGACTCACTGCCCAGAGTGGTACTCTCTCGTGGGACAGGGAGGCAGTTTGGGCCTGGATGCTCTGTCACAAGACTGGCCGACAGGCTTGTTGTACGCTTTTCCTCCATCCCCTCTTGTACCTCAGGTCCTGCGGAGGATCAGGGAGGGCCAACACACAGTTCTGCTGGTTGTTCCACGGTGGCCGGCGAGGCCTTGGTTCCCAGACCTTCTCTGGCTCCTGCGGGGTCAGCCATGGCAGTTACCCTGCCGGGCGGATCTTCTGTCACAAGCAGACGGGCAGATGTGGCATCCGAACCCAGGTGCCCTGCGCCTGTGGGTTTGGCCCCTGCAGAGTCAGTCATTGAACAGCTAGCTGAGTCTGTGCAGGAGACTCTGAACAACGCCAGGGCTCCTTCTACTAGAGCTTGCTATGCACTCAGGTGGAGGATCTTTTCGGATTGGTGTGCCAGCTTGGGTCTTGAGCCAGCGGTTTGCCCTGTGCCACAAGTTTTGCGCTTCTTGCAGTCCTATTTGGATCAAGGCAAGGCGGAGTACTGTGAAGGTTTATGCCTCGGCCATTTCAGCCTTTCACCAGGGTGCGGATAACAGGCCCTTGGGTAGGCATCCACTGATTGGTCAGTTTTTAAAAGGGGCCCGCCGGTTGCATCCAGTTCGCACTTTGCGGGCACCAAACTGGGATTTGCCCACCGTTTTAATGTCTCTTACTGAAGGCCCGTATGAGCCCATTTTAGATGCAGATCTGCGATCTTTGTCTCTGAAAACTAGCTTTCTCCTGGCTCTTTGTTCGGCCAGGCGCGTCGGGGAGCTGTGCGCCCTCTCCGTCAGCGAAGACTGCCTGAGGTGGCAGGCAGGGGGCACTGGCGTGTCACTTTGGCCTAATCCAGCCTTCCTGCCTAAGGTTCTAAGTCAGCAGTCTATCAACCAGGTTCTGGAGCTGACCCAATTCCAGCCGTCTGCTGCCTCACAGGCAGAGCGCGACAAGTTGCTCACTCTGTGCCCAGTCAGGGCTTTGAGAGCTTATCTGGCCCGTACGCAGTCGTTGAGGAGGGAACACACTCAACTTTTTGTCTGTTATGGGGCGGCAAAGCAGGGACTACCGCTTTCCAAACAGCGGCTGTCGCATTGGCTGGTTGAGGTTATTTCCCATGCCTACCAGGCTCTGGGAATGCCGGTCCCTTCGGGTACAAGGGCTCACTCCACCAGGAGTATGGCTACGTCTTGGGCTGCCCTTAAGGGGGTACCAGCAAGCGATATCTGTGCAGCGGCTTCATGGGCGACGCCTTGCACTTTTACCAGGTTTTATAGGGTGGACGTCACTCGCCCAGCTCCGGTTGGCGACGCTGCCCTCATGTCCGTGACCGAGCGAGGTTTTAATGGTTAGCTTAGAGCTCCTCGCGACTTTTTTGGTATGTGTCATCCCTTTTTTAGACCGTAGTGACGGTCAGAGTGAGGTCGAAACAGATCGTAAGTTACGCATGTAACTATGGATCTGTGAGACCAAGGGATGACCGTCACTATCCTTGTCGCTCGGACCATCCTGAGGCGCTCAAGGTAGGAGACTGAACCGGGAGCAATCTCCGCTATTTACAAGCTCGAGTCGTTCTGATTCCGGAGGTCATGGGCATGACTTTGTTGACATATGGTCTCGGTGATAGGCAGAACGAAGGTGATCATTCCTTTTTTAGACCGTAGTGACGGTCATCCCTCGGTCTCACAGATCCATAGTTACATGCATAACTTACGTTCTCTGTTTTTACCAACGACTCTGGAGCAAAGATTCTAGAGCGGAGCAAGATAGATCAGTTACGTCATAGGCATGAAGTACGTTCTGAGCCTGACAGGGCGCCATTTTAATAAGCTCAGCGCAAAATTTCATAATACAGTTCCAATTCTATGAGCCCACCTGAACAGCGGTTTTTAACGTTACCAGCTGTTTTTTTTTCTTTCTCGGTAATGAACTGCAAGAACTGACAGTGTGAAAGGCCCGATTGATCTTTTTCCAAGGTTACACTGAATAAGGAGAGGTAAATAGGCCTATTATTTAGACAGACGTAGCTATTGCACTGGTAAATAGATCACATAAATTCCCATTGAGAGACTGTATAGCCTACTGATAAGCTAGCTAGCAGGCAAACTAACTTAGCTAACGTTAGTTATATTATCACCATTTTTCTTTTTTCTACCTGTAGGCTATAAGTTAACCCTTTGTTCACGGCCTGCTTAAACACAGTGCATATGATAGGCTATATCAATCACTAATAAGGTCGAGATTTCACTCAAGCGTCTAATGTTCATAACTTAAATAAATGCAAATGGTAGGCCTAGGCTAAACACAACCGTGCTTGACACTAGTCTATTGTATCGTTTCCATGCAGTAACGTTAAAAAAAACTCCCAAATTGTCCTGCTTGCCCACATGTCCACAGAAGTTTGTTTTCAAAAATCATTAGCCTATTTACAGGCTGCAGCCACCTTAAAACACGTCCAGATGAATCTAACCGTTGGACTTAATTTGTGCAATTAGGCTATATGTTAATAAAACAATTTGCTTGAGTTATACAATAGCTGTAGTCCTATTATTTAGGCCTACTCATCTAGGCCTACTGTAAATCCTCAAATTTGGCAGGGGTCTTTTCTTTACTTATAGGCTGCGTAAGCACATGCCTTTATTTAATTAAGCATTATTTACTTTTTATTATAGGCTGCGCAATTGTGCATCTTAAGCCTCTTGCAAGCTCAAAAGTGGGCAGCACGCGACTGATCTTGAGAGCGACGTGAGACCCGTGGTGTAAATAACTTTCAGTGTTTTACGATGTCTTTGTAAATTAGGCCTACGTTTAATTAAAAAGTGTTTCTTGCGTGGTTCACCCAGCACCAGCATTGGTGTGCGCATCACATGAATCACAATTGAGACAATAGATTGACCATCTTACAACTGCAAAGCCTTATCATAGGCATGTTACATTCATGACATGAGAAATGGAAATTATAGAACGAAAATGACAAATTGACAGTTGGCTAAACGTTTTGAACTTGCGCAAAACTGATGAACCCAGCATCGGTTCGTCGCATAAATCAAAACACAAATTGAAGCATTGCAACACTGACCATTGGACAATCCTACCACAAAACCTTTCCATAGGCATTCAACGTTTATGACATAGCCTAAGAAGTGGATTATGAACGCATTTCATCACACCTGACAATTAAACGGAGCTGTGGCTTTTCGCGATTTGATTCTTGAGGTTTCAGCGCAGTGTTGACTTATGCGCGTCTTTTTAAGATGGTGAGCGTAAACGAAGGAAAGCCCTCTAATCGGACGGGCAAGACTGACAAGTAGACCGTGCCGTCCGTGGCTACGCGTAGGCCTATGTCAAACAGATGCTTTCTCTTCGATCTCCACAAATTAAGCTACAGTTAATTCCTTAGCCGTTTGAATAAATTTGCGTTTGCGATTAACAACGCGACAGACACCGTTGTGTTAAATAGGGTAGGCCTAATACTAACTTTGTTCAAAATTGATACATTCAAGTTGACTTTGCAAAGTTGTGTAGGCTACCGCGCCAGTTGAAGTCTGCATGAACAGTTATTGCACAAGCCACCGTTTTGATTTGCTTAGGGGAGATGCAAGCTGAACCCGTTTGAGGGAGAGAGGGAGAGAATGCGTGCTGTAGCCTACACACATCTCTATGAAATAATGTAGCCTGTCAATACTAATCCATATTTTAAATAAGCAATCATGGAGACAAAAATAGTCTATATGAATAGGCCTAGCCTAATGCAGGAATGGACGTTACAGTTATTCAATGTAACGAATTAATGAAATTTAAATGTAGGCCTAGGCTACCTTTAGACTATGCTACTTCGTTTCCCAACAAAGTAACGAAATTACATTAACGACGCTATAGGCTGACACCAGACATAATTTCACTACATTTCTTACTTCCAGTAACTATATGCATGTGACAATAAACTTCCTTGTATCCCAAACATAGGTCTATTGAACTTAGTTTTGGTGGATGATGGACAGATGTCAGTGCCCTAGCCTAATTTACCCTCGGAAATAATTCGACATTGTCTTTATACAATATATTTAACTGGTCTAGACATGGTGTGGTCTATTGGGTTTCTCGTAATTTCAACATACAGCTTTAAAGAACAAATATTGATAACATTTTAGGATCAGCGCCATAGGATTCCCACGGTAGCCAGCGTCTGTGACGACACCTGAGCTTATTAAAATGGCGCCCATAGAGTCATAGAACGTACTTAAACATATCCAACGTATTTTCCAGCCAGTAATCCATCTTGCGCGTAGCACTCTAGAATCTTTGCTCTGGAGTGTAGAATCTAGCGCCGTTTACAGATCTGTATTTTGCCTTTTGTGCTGGGTGTGAGACAGTCCGGAATCATGAACCTCTGCGGGAAATTTTCATGCTTAATAGGCGTCGGTTCAATTTGTCTGATTTTATACTTTGGCGTTGTAGAACAAAGTGGTTTCTACTTGGAGTGTGAGTTAATATTTTTGTATTGTATTTATGTATTATCAGTGATGTAGGCTAACGTTAGGCCTACATCTTACCTAAGTTTAACGTTAACGTTAGCCTACTGTCAACGTAGGCTAACTGTTAGGCTAAAGCACAAACAAAGCAATATTTAATGTAACGTGAGTTAGGCCCTAGGCGTTAACTCGGTTGACAAATAGTGTTGACGTTGGCTAATATAAGTAGGCTAGTCGAGTAGCCTAATTTTGCAAGAAATTAACCAGAACATGTGACCAATTATATTATCGTAAAAGCACCAATTACCGACCCTTTCGTTCGAAAATTCTAAAACAATACGTTTTATATACGTTTTAATATGTTTTTAATACTTAAAAATAACATTTGATAAATTAACCGTTCCATTTTCAGTAGCCATAGGTGTGTAGATTTGGACAAAATATGGTTTGGTTCTTAACGGGAGCATTTACTGCCTTAAAAATACGATTTTGTTTACTGTGCTCTGGGTTTGGTGCTGGGCTGGTGGGTGCCCTATTTCACACGGCTCAGCAACGGTTGGGCTCGCGAAATCAAAATTCCACTCCATACCAGCTCCAAACGGATTTGTACGTGTAGGCTACACAACCTAATAGTCCGGCAGCCATGGGGTCAGACCTGGTTTTGTCGGTTAAAGCAGAGCCGATTCTCTGGTTAAAGTTTTTTTTTTTTTTTTTTTTTTCTTATCTTGTAGACTAGGGGTAGCCAGAGCCCTTATTAGACATTCTCTGGGGTAGCTCTTTAAGATTCAGGAGGGTGCCCAGTGATATCTATGGAGCCCCTAAGGGGACATGGGCAAAAAAAAATCTAAAGTTTAGTTTCATGTGCTCAGGTAAACTTTCATGTGCTCACCTGAAACTTTCATATGCGCTTTCCCTTGAGCAATTGAATATATCAATAAATATATTATCCCTTTCTTGTTCAATGTGCTGAATATAAGGCGAGATTCTTCAGGTGAATAGGGTAAAAAAAATAACTAGCAGATATATTACTATGACACTTCCCCAGTTGACAACTTACATTAATATGAAAAAAAAAAATATTACAAGTTTTCTGAAAATGTAATGTTGAAATGTGAAAAAAGCCCAATGTGCCAAAATTATGAAAAACTGATAGTTTTCAGACAATACTTCATGCATTCAAATTGGGAAAATTTAACCCTTTTCTATGTCAAATAATGAATTCATAATTTCAGATATCTCCTGTAATAATTCTCAATATATACACGTTTCCTCTATTGGTTTTGATCAGTTCTGACTCATTTGTTCTTGAACATCCTACAGTACCTTAAAGTGGAAATGAAGCAGTGAGAACTGTGACCAGTTTTTGGTTGCTTTTTCATTTTTGAAGATACATGGATTTTCATTAAACCTGAAATTCAAGTAGTTTCACTGGAAAATGACATGCCGATAACGACTTTCGCCACTAGGGCGCGGCCATGTTTTAAAAATGCAGGCGCTACGTCATCAGAATGGTTAGCGTTTGTTGGTGGATGTTTTTACAAATATGCAATTTACCTTCGTTAGGCTATCAGTGATACTTTTTGCTTCGAATCGCATTGAGTGCGCATTTAATGTAACATGCCACATGATTTCCAAGAGGCTTTTAGACAGACTAATTTCTGACTTCACTAGACGATTATTGCATTTGTTTATGTTGTAAGATGTGAAGAAATGAAGGCAATAGCCTACATCGGCAATAGCCTACGCACAAATTCATCATTCACTAATTCATCAGACACAGAGACTCCAAGTTTTTCTTTCACTATCGTTGCGAAAAAATAGCCAGGCTATAGAAATACTTTGAAATTCCCTTTGAGTCGGATCTGCTCCACCTTTTCACCAAGTTTTGCAGAAATTGTGCCTGTGGTTTTTTGCGATATTGTTGACAGAAACTATTTGTGTGGTGCAACCTGTTAAATATTAGTAGTTCATAAACTTCAATTTAGGTTGAAACTAAACTAAGATGGAACTTACGTTCAACTTACGTACAAATGTAATGAATTGTAATGTAGCCTAACTTGTGCCATGGGCTGAGCTGCAGTGGATGCAGGACTAAAGCGAGCGAGAGATGCAAGAGTGGAGGACAGCTCATGCGCTTGCTAGAGATTACATTTTTTTAAAGGGCCAGTACAAATTACCTCTGGCCCGTGGGCCGCCAATTCAAGAGCCCTGGTGTATGAAGTCCAAACTTGGTAGAGGGACATGGTAGCTGATTGTGAGAACGCACAAGGACATTGGTGTAATTTGGCCTCTAGGGGCGCTGTAACAAAGTAAATGAGCTTATTTCTCAACCATTCTTTATCCGATTGCCATCAAACTTGCTGTGAGTGCTTGCTCAACACCATTCCTGCTAGCGCTCTGCTAGGCCCCCACATTGTTGCTTATTGGGGGCCATGGGGCCTATTGCACAAAAGCAGAATTAAGACATCCGGGATAAATTACTGAGCTGAGCAATGAATCCAAAACAAGAGCGTACAGGCTTAATTGGTTGCACAACGAGCAAGCCAGGATGAGCAGACACGGATTCATCAAGCCAGGTGAAACCTATCCTGGATAAGTGCGCGTTCACGGCTCCCTCAGATAGACCCCGCCACCGATCACAGATTCACTGATTCACCATGGCAACTAGAGCGGCTTCATTGCTTCTTCTACGGTGTGAAGTAGGTAGCGATAGCCTTTTCACAACAGCAACAAACAGCAACACCTCTGTTTGGGAGAATATTGAAACTAGTTCCGCGACCACCACGTGCGAAATGGTTAGGCACTCCCCTGACGTCACATTGTCGCATGACGGGTCGGGAATGGCGATCATGTAAAAGTTAATTAATGATCACAAACGTTTAAATAATGACAGTGGGTCTAGTTATATGTGATAACAATGTGTAGTGGCAGTGGAATAACTATTGGTTTCCGTTTGTGGTGACTGCTGACTGAGATAAGGGATGAGATTAAATAGATCCTGGTCCTTAGCTCCACAGAATAAATCGCCATGGTGATTTATACCATAACATATCCTGCTGCCCCCTATCCCGCTTTTGTGCAACTGGATCACAGATAAATTGAGCCAGGATAAACAAGATATCCCGGCTTAATCCCTTATCCTAGTTTTGTGCAATAGGCCCTAGGTTGGCAAGTCTATGCAAATAGTTTCCACTACCTCTTGAGCGAAACAAATGCAGTCATCGATACTACTCAATCACAAAAAGAAACCTCTTACTCACACATTAGAAGTTCGCTTCCCCGAGTTTATTCACCAATTCATTCAAGCTGTGTGTGTGTGTGTGATGCAGTTGTGTCCTGGGAGGCTTGAGTGTGTGTGTGTGCATTTAATTTGCGTAATCCACAAGTTGTGCGAGAACATCCAAACACATTATTGTGACTGAAGTTAAAGGTGCCCTGCCACACAAAACCGTTTTTACTTGTATTTTTTTAAACATGTTAGGTCCATATGTGTTTGTGCTATGTCGTGAATGTGAAAATGAACAGCTAACTCCTCTGTCAGCTCTAGCCACTGAAAAGAAATAAGCGGAGAAATTAGGCCAATTGCAAAAGCTCTTCAGATTGATTGGAATTGATGAGCTCATTACTATTCATGAGCTCGCCCAGTTGAGACCATGCCCACAAAATTCGTTTAGCTCTGACAGTTTTCGCCTATGCAAGGATGGCTGAATGCCAACGGACTTGTGCGCTATGCACAAATAGAACTTTAACAATGCATTTTGCCCAAGAACCCAGACTTGAGGATAAAATGGCTTCAGTTTATTTTTTGGAACAATGCCACAGGCTTTGCAAAAACGTTGCCGTTGAAGCCTGGAGCAGGCTACCATCGCAGTCTGTAAGAGGACCAGTGCCTGTAAGTAAAACGTAATTGTCAAGGAAGTGCTATTGTTGAGGAAGTGCTATTGTCAAGGAAGTGTTATACAGGTTTAATGAACTCGCTAGCCTAGCAGGTTTTATTTATGCACATTTGGACAATGCTAGCACTCGCTAGCCAAGCTAAATTCATGCCATGAAGCTAAAATTAGTTAATAACGGCTGTCATGTTATGGACGAAACCTACTAGCTGTTAGCCAATCAGAGTCAAGCAGCTTAGCTCGTTGAATATTAATGAGAACTGGTGCAAATCGAGCCAAGTCTTCATGCAGGCTTTCAATACCACACTAGAATGGCTTGAAACAAGGTAACCAAGGCATGTTTTCCACAAAAAATGTTACAGAGTCCATGGTAGAACTTCAGACATTACCACAAAGTAATGAAATATGTATGGCAGGGCATCTTTAAATCTAATCAAGTACTGTCTCTGATAGGCCTACAGGCTACATTACAGCGACCCTTGTTCTTGTACAAACACAAAAACAAACATCAACAGAATTTGCGTAGGCATATTGAAATAAAGTGAACATCCGCTAATGGCTAAAACATCCACAAACAAACGCTAACCATTCTGATGACGAAGCGCCTGCATTTTTAAAATATGGCCTCACCCTAGTTGCAAAAGTCATTATCGACATGTCATTTTCCAGTGAAACTACTTGAATTTCAGGTTTAATGAAAATCCATGTATCTCCAAAAATGAAAAAGCTTAATGGCCATATTGTGATGTCATAATCGCAATGTTAAGTCAATGGGGACATTTTAATAGTTTTTAATTAATAGTTTAAAAAGTATAAAAGTTACAAAGATTAAAAAATACAAAACCCACATGTCCTGATTAAGACCTACGTCGTAACATAGTTTGAATGAATTTCTACGTTAAATTGTTGAAGCTGCATTAGCTGCGTTAGAAGAAGAAAAATAAGAACTAGAAATGCAATTCCAAGGAATTACCAGTGCATGAAAATGCAAAAGTTGTGATGTAAAATATCATGTATAGTTAAAATAGATAATACAGAGATGTTTACTACGGTGATGCTAGGATAGATATGCTGGTTGCATAGCTTAATAAAAGTTGATTTTTAAAAGTTAAATGTATAGTTTAAAAGTTGTTGATAGACAGCTAGTTTAATAGATAGATAGTTTACAAGTAGACTGTTTGAAAGTTGAATGTAGATAGTTTAAAAGTTGTTGATAGACGGCTAGTTTAATAGATAGATAGTTTAATGATAGTTTAAAAGTAGACCGTTAAAAAGTTGAATGTAAATTGTTTAAAAGTTGTTGACAGACTGAAAGTTTAATGAATGTTGCTATTCAAATACTTTAATTGCTGTGTATAGGTAGATAATTTACAGGTAGGTAGATAATTTACGGATGATTGGGAGTACATACGTTGAGTTGGGTTAGGGTTAGGGTTTGAGAAAGTTCGATTTTACCGTTTTTAGTCAAAACTCGTTAGCCTGGATTTCGCCGCTACAAAACGCTATTTTTATACCTCTTCTACAGTTCCAAACAACATTACACTTACGTGGTAGTGAGTAGAGGGTCCTTAAAGGCAAACCGAAGTATCCCAAAGTCTTTATGTGGTCGGATAGAGAGTCCAGAATGAACTTCATCAAGCCAGTACCTTTCCGGAAATGTTGCTGCTGCAGCTGCCATCTTTAGGGGAAGGTCCGTAGGAGTCGATTGCCGATTGTGGAGTAACACGCTCTGGAAATTCACAATTTCGTCGCCGTTTTTTTTTTTTTTAAAACATAGTCCAGTATTTCTTTGGAAAATGAAATGCAGTTGTATGCAACAGCAAACCCTAGCTTACTAACAGGTTGGAATTTTGAAATGTCACGTGACGTGATGTCTCGTGAGGCGTTGCTGTTATTACTCCACACTTGGCTAAAGTGCATTTTACTCCGGATAATTCCTTTAATAGCAGCCAGTTTGTATGCTTTTGTATACTTTGTATGCCTGACGACCTGGCATAGGATTCTAATTGCTTAATGGCTCTATTGTGATGTCATCAGCCCAATGTTAAGTCTATGGGGAAATTTTGAGTAGTTTTTAATTAATAGTTTAAAAAGTATAAAAGTTACAAAGATGTACGTAACATAGTTTGAATGAAGTTTCTACGTTAACCCTTTCGTGCCCGTGCCGAACATTCCATTTTTGGTGCTGGATGACCTCCTCACACAAAAAAAACTTATTTCTTGAGTATAATACATACCATCAATGGGATATACATACCATTGTAATCAGAAGGATCAGTTCTATGAAATGATGAATACCTTACCAGTAATACAGGATGTAAGTGTACTGTATTTCGGAAAAGAGACATAAAATACATTTGATTCAACAAATACAAACTCCTTATATAAATCAGTAAAATATGAAAATTATATACATATATAAAATGTATTATTATTTATGAAAAGCTAGGAATACAATCAACATCACTCAAAAGTCAATGTGTTCTAAACATTTGAAAGTGGATTACATACTTAGAACAAGCCTGTGGAGAATAAACACATACACACATATACACACAAACTCATACCCACACAGACACACTTACAGAGGAGGATAGGGAAAGGTGGGGTGGGGAACCTGAAGGTTGAACACAGAAATACTATGACTCATTACTAAACGCATCCCCTTTTGCAGAATGCCAAATCTGACAGCAAATCAATAAAACAAATTTGCCTACCGTTACACTCCAGGGCCATACAAGCTACTTTAGTTTTATTACGTACGTTTTTTATAACAAGCTCCTGCTGTACAGGAATATGTACTTGATGGAAAGACAACAGAGTAGTAGTTGGAGCAACTGAAGGTGAGACTGAAATTTCAACGGAAATGCCTGACGGCTGTCGATAGATTTTCTCCAAAGTCTTTCTGGCTGTAGCTACTAAACCTAGGTTTAACACCAGATTCTGCATTGCATTGTCAAACTTGAAATAACAAGAAGTTACTGACAACGGCAATGTCAATGGAGAAAAAGTGCTTTCTGATATTCTGCGTTTTTTGGAGTACACGATATGTATTTATCATTTGGTCAACGTCCCCTGATCCCTGCCAAGACTTGGTTCCCCAGTAGCAATAGATATTAGGGAGGGAAGTGAACCCCATGTAAATGATCAATCCCAGAAACCTGTGAAACTCTTCTGAGGTCTTTGTCCCATGCCCCTGCACTGTTTGCATAAGAAGGCCTACTAAGCACAAGCTCCCATTCCTTCCGGTTGGTAAAACCACATATGCCTGGGACAACAATGTGAGTAAAAAAGAACATAAGTCTATTTCACACAGTGTTTGAGTGGAAGTCTGCACCATCCCCTCATTGTCTTCAGCATTGTGAGCACAAGCTCATGAGCAGTCAGCTACCTCTTCAGGCTTGCGAGAAGGTCTGTGTAGGTCTTGTCATCCTCCATCTGAAACAACAGCGAAATCATACAAATACCTTTATTAATGTAAAAAATAAAATCACAAAATCACAGATATGTGCATGTATGCACACAAAAGAAGAGGTAGCCTAAACTATTAAAGCATCCTCAGAATATACTCAAAATATTTCTAAGCATGAAAAGTCATTTTATTACACATGGGTTTAGCTACCCTAAATTTGATTGCCTGGCTGGCATCAAGATAAAGACAGATTACATTACACCTGGTAACAAACTGCTGAAATGCAATAATGATATTTCTGACAGAATATGTGATTTTACATCATGTTTTCTATAACTACATATTGAGAGGAGTTGTGCTTCATCTATTTCAAGTCATGCCATCTTAGAAAATGTTGAGACAAGCACATCTGATGTTTGTTATTTAGAAGTTAGCAAGCTAAAATAGTTCACACTACAGACTGCACTACAGGTAACAACCCGAGGAAAGGCAATAAGTTAATTACATTTCTCAAAGTCAAAGTCAAAGTCTGCTTTATTGTCAATTTCTTCACATGCCCAGACATACAAAGAGATCGAAATTACGTTTCTCACTATCCCACGGTGAAGACAAGACATATTTTACCAATTAAGTCCACAGACAAACATAACATTCAAGTAAACAATAAATGAGTAGAATAAATAAGAAGGCACATACAGTACAATGAAGAAATAAGAGCAGCAAAATTGGGTTGAAATTATGCATAGACAGTCAATATAATAGTGCAAAGTCCGGCCAATAAATGGCTGAGTTAGTTCTGTTTGACCAAAGTAAGCAAGTGGCATAGTGGTGCAAGTTATGTAAGAGCAGCAGAAGTGTGTTCAGGACAACAGGACAACAACAACAAGTTGCAAAGTGTGCAAGTGTACAAGTGGAGTAGTGCAAGGCAGCCATTGTGGGTCCAAAGTCCAGGATGCTATGTAGCTGAGGGTGGAGGGGGGAGAGAGTTCAGCATCCTAACAGCCTGGTGTATGAATCTGTTGGTGAGTCTGGTGGTGCGGGAGCGCAGGCTTCTGTACCTCTTTCCAGAGGGCAGTAGATCAAACAAATTGTGAGCGGGGTGACTTGCATCACTCACAATTTCGGTCGCCTTGCGGGTGAGGTGGGTGGTGTAAATGTTCTTCAGGGAGGGGAGTGAAGCACCAATAATCCTTCCAGCTGTATTCACTATGCGCTGCAGGGCTTTCCTGTTGTATTCAGTGCAGCTTCCGCCCCACACAGCGATACAGCTGGAGAGGATGCTCTCAATGGTGCCTCGGTAGAATGTGGTCATGATGGCTGGTGGAGCACTTGCTTGCCTGAGTTTCCGCAGGAAGTAGAGGCGGCGCTGAGCATTCTTCGCTAGTGATGCAGTGTTGGTGGTCCAGGAGAGGTCTTCACTGATGTGCACCCCCAGGAATTTGGTGCTGCTCACTCTCTCCACCACAGCACCGTCGATGGTCAGTGGCAGGTGTTGGGTGTGACCTCTCCAGAAGTCAACAACAATCTCCTTGGTCTTGCTGACGTTCAGCAGGAGGTTGTTGTCCCTGCACCACGTGGTCAGAAGGTCGACCTCCAACCTGTATTGAGTCTCGTCGCCCTGGTGGGGGGGAGAATTTGATGTGTGACATGACAAGCCGCTCAAAGCACTTCATGATGATGGGTGTCAGTGCCACAGGGTGGTAGTCATTGAAGCAGGATGGAGCAGTTTTCTTCGGCACAGGTATGATGGTGGCAGCTGTGAAGACATCTTTAAGCTCCTCTGCACAGTCCTTCAGCGCACGACCTGGGATGTTGTCTGGGCCTGTTGCCTTACGGGTGTTGATAGCAGTGTCCTCTTCACGCTGTCGGCAGAGAGGCACAGGGGCTGCTCGTGTAGAGGGGGAGGGGTCTTCTGTGGGCAAGTGCTGTTTTGTGCTTCAAAGCGAGCAAAGAAGCGGTTCAGATTGTTGAGCAGAGGGATGTTGCTCTCACAGCTCTGTGGCGCGAGCTTGTAGTCCGTGAGGGCCTGAATGCCCTGCCATAGGCTTTGTGCGTTCCTGCTGTCTTTGAAGTGGGTGGTTATCTTGTGAGTGTATTCCTTTTTTGCTTCCTTGATGCCACGGGACAGGTTGGCTCTCGCTGTTCTCATGCCAGCTTCATCCCCAGCTCTGTAGGCTTTGTCTCTGGCCCTCAGCAGCCTGAGGAGCACTTGGTGATGTAAGAGGTTACAGTGTCTGTATACTCCTCTATGTCTGTCTGGTTGTTGTAAGTGGCTGCCTGCTTAAACATTTCCCAGTCTGTTGGGTCAAAGCAGTCTTGAAGAGCATCGGAGGCTCCCTCAGGCCACACTTATACCTGCTTACGAACCAGTTTGTTTGCTTTTACTCTTTGTCTGTATGCGGGCATTAGCATAACAGTGATATGGTCAGAAAGTCCAATGTCCAATGTCCACATATTTCTGACAGAATATGTGATTTCACATCTTATTTTCTACAACTACATATTGAGAGGAGTAAAAATATTGCTAAACTTATTTCATGTCAAAACGTAACGCAACTTGAAACGCGACGCCCATTGATTTATTCAGCTTTGGTTGAAGCTGCATTAACTGCGTTAGAAGAATAAGAAGAAGCCTAGGAAGAACAGTACAGTGCATTTTCATGCACTGTAAAAAGCCTAGGAAGAACAGCACAGTCTGTAATTACATAGCTGTGCAGTAAGTAAACCTCCCTCCCAACACCTTAAGAGACGTGCTAGTGAGAGATTCTAGCACCTGGATGAGTTTCCTGTCCCACTCTGAGAATGAAATCTGCACTTCAGAAGCACTTACATACACCAAACTTTCCAGTCTTATACCTAACTATATATAGATGGCTTTTACTGAGGGGTTTGTTGATATATTATTCCTAGCCTGATTTATAACATTTTATTCCTAAGAACATGGCAAACATTGTTTTTTTAAGGCTATTGGCAGTATTTTCTGATTTACTGAATAACTAAAAGAGATATCTATAATTCCCTGTGTCAAAGACTTTTCATCTAATATGTCAACACAATGAAAAAGTAATTTTGAACCTGGCTTTATCCAATGTTCAGATTTAGCTTTTTTAAAGTTTATGCAAATCAGCACATATTTAATTAGATCATGCCTAATTTGCATATTTAAACATTAAATTACAGAAAACTTGTAATACATTTTTCCCCCCATATTAAAGTAATCAACTGGGGAAGTTTCATAGTGATATCTGCTAGTTATTTTTTTTTTACCCTATTCACCTGTAGTGCCTCGCCTTATAACAACACATTGAACAAGAGAGGCTTGATATCGAGAATTGCTCAAGGGATATCACCGGGCACCCTCTCTAATCCCCCTTGGCAACAAGAAACAGCAAAAAAAAAAAAAAAAAACTTCAAGTATGGCATTTGGCTGCTGGACTATTACAACACTGTTTACAGCTCTTCGAGTCACGGTAAAATGTCATTTTTGGTACAAAGCTAATTTAGATACATAAGGAAACGTATTGCTGCCACACTAAAATAAATAAAAAGGCTCAGTATTATGTAATTACGTGAAAAGTTTCTTGTTATAACAATATCTTTTTCACGTTTTAACAAGATATGTATCACGTTACATAAAATTATCACGTTATTTCATGATACTGATATTTTAAGATATGATATTTTATAGGCTTTTATAGGCTATGCTCGTTTACACGACTTAATGAAATTCTATTTTAAGCTCGGTTTAAGACATTCTTGTTATTGAACACGATGGATGATATTGTTATAGGCCTAGCCTATGCGAACACCCAAGTAGCCTATTGTCCAGAATATTCTGCACCTGTGTGCAGTAGGCCAGCCTAGCGGAGTGGCAATCAGGAGAGTCGGGAGGATTCCTGGATTACTGTAGTGTGATCTCAAAAAGCGCATGCTATTGCTGTTTGAATATTTTCTTTGCTGTGCTCTCTAGCAGCCTGCACTATGCGACTGCAGCGCTTCACTACTCACTCCCCGCGTCCCTTCCCCACAGCCTTAGAAATGACTGCGATGACCTGACATGCAGGCTACCGAGCCAGAGCGCTCTATACATTCACCTACATTGCGTGAAGAGTCACATATTTATCAAAGCCCTTTCTCCCTCTTGCATCAAGTTAGCGAAAGTTTTATTTATTGTGTTGATAAGAAGATGAAGCAGAACTATCAGGCTGTGTGAGCAGGCTATCCTGCACAGAACCTCTCTATCGGCCTTCTTTTCAGCGGCTCTCTGACGATACACACACATCCCTCTTCGCTGCTCCTCAATCAGCTGGGAATTGACCACACACACGTAGCCTACACACACACATGCACAAAAACAAACACTCATCAAGCAGCACTGTGTAATAGCAGTCAGGGTGCAAGTTCATAGACACGACTAGTTATCATTTATGTCAGCCATGAGCTCTCGTGGCCTCGTTTCATTTAGTTTCGTTATCTTGAAATAACGTGATAATTTCATGTAAAAACATGATAAATATCTTGTAAAAACGTGAAAAAATCATATCTTGAAATAACATGATATTTATCATTATCATGACATAACGTGATAATTTCATGACATGTAATAATAACATGATGCATATCTTGTTAAAACGTGAAAAAGATATTGTTATAACAAGAAACTTTTCACGTAATTACATAATACTGAGCCTTTTTATTTATTTTAGTGTGGCAGCAATACGCTTCCGTCGATCATATCTTGTGTGCTTGCGTTTCTTTCAAAATCCGCCGTCTTGGTTTGTATAGAAATGAATATTAAGTGAGTGACTATAGCATAATATGCACAAAGTTGGGCTACTAACGTTTGTTAACATGCAGACAGGCTAAGGTTAACGTTATACATATAGCCTAGCTAACGTCGACTAAACTTAACCTTCAGTTTGATTTGGGTAAAGTTTAATCATTGTTGTGTCTTTTCCATCCTTTCTGCAGCTGATTGTGGCAACAGACCAGAAAACAAGGCAATGCTGCCAACATTGCAATACATGCCTTTATTTGGTTATCCTGTAAACATCAGTATTTGGCCATGGATTGTTTCTTTACAATACAGCCACAATGGCTTGGATTCATTTAAGCAACACTGCTCAGGAGCCATCATTTATGAAGACTGGATATTGACAGCAACATCATGTTTCTATGAGACTGCATTCAGGTCAGTGTACCTGTGCTTTATTAGGAGATCAGTTGGATTCAAATAAGCAGGACAAAGAGCCAATGTTACAGAAGATAGACCCAGAAACAGTAGGCTATGATCTCCAAAATCAAGTAGGTCTAGCCGAGGTCTATTCAAATTAGAATATTCATCAGAGATGAACCTTTCCGAGTCCTTTTCCCAAGTCGGCATATGTGAACACTTTAGGCTACTCAAGGGAATAGAGCTTCACAGTCCCGCCCCTCCGCCAAGAGAGCTTAGTTTCTGGAAGTAAGTTTCCCATTGATTTCTCCCATTAACGTTTTGGAAAAATCTGTATCTAAAGAGTTTTAGAGCATGTCTTAGGCTAACCAGCTACGGCGTAACTCATAAGCATACAACATATCATTTTGAGTGGAAAAAACAAAGAGAAAATCCAAAAAATCCCAAAAGGTACATGTACTGTGTGTATGACTGTGTACATATTTTCATTTCCGAGTGAAGGAACTACTCATCCCATAATATAATAATATAAAGGCACAACCGCTAAAGCCATTTGAACAACTTCCAACTGACGACAGCACACAAACCTTTTCCTCCAAACAGTGATTTTTATATAGTGAATGTGCAGTTATTTCAGGACTAATCGTGTAAACAATAGTGTTTAGTGGTATTGAATTTTAGATTTTATATTGTGTGTGTGTGTGTGTGAAAGCAGTTAACGTTAACATTAGCAACATGGTGCAGTGCTTGGTACCTAACTGCCATCACCGCTCAGTCGGGCTGATGCATGGATCAGTGCATGGCCTGCTCTTGGACCACCATATTCAGTTTATTAACTTGCCGTGATTATTACACAAAATGTTCATTAAATGCACAAAGAAGTATTCCTAGGTTAACTCATTGAATGCCAAGCTGTTTTTGGAAGCTTTGTCCTAGAGTGCCAGCAATCTAGACCATTGTTGATGATTTTTGTACAGCCACAGCATATTCTGTGTTATAGCTATGAACACATACAATGGCTCGTTTAAAAGGTGAGACTTTAAGCTCTCCGTCGGTGCAAACCGTGTATTTCTACATGCCTCTGTTCCTGAGAAATCCCAAGCTAGTAAAACAGTGGCTAGTTTTCGCTGTTTTTGTCTAGAAATGGAGATATAACGTCTTTCAAGAAATATGAAGTGTTGCCTGTAAACTTCGGTAAACTTTCCGGGAAGTGATCAGCGAGACCTGGCGAGACTGCCACCTAGTGATAGACCCACGAAAATGGCCTGGTTTTGACCTGACGTGCATGCGTCACTGATTCGACCCAAAGCGGCAACCAAGTTAGGATAAAATGTCCAGATTTCATGAGTTTTCATGAGTTTTCGATTGTCATATATTTCATTTCCATTCATCACAGAGTTCCCAAAATCACATATAAGGTGTGTTAGAGTGTCTAGTTTCGTAATAATAATAAAAAAAAGCTAAAAACTTAATATTACGTTTTTGGCACTCAACGCATGGGAATGTGGCACTCAATGAGTTAATGATTGGTATGACTCATAGTATGAAGGCTACAGTAGCCTAGCTAATGTTAACTAGCATTACCAACCTCCCTGCAAAACTCACCACAACTTTGTAGGTATTGTCCCTCATGCTGGCTCTATACAAAACCCACAAGCTGACTCTTGGACACACAATGTGACCCGATTTTAAAGTGGTTTCACCCCTTTGGACACTTGTTCTCGTCCTTGAAACAGCAAAATATTGCCACGGGGGCATGGACGGCCAAACCGCTAACCAATTCACTGCAGTGTCTAGGCGGTGGTGGCAACGAGCTATCAGTTCAAAAGTATAAGTACTTAATGAGGATATAGGGCTCTTTATGCCTTGACTAAGTTGATGTTGCCTATAAACAACAATTCATGTTCATAGAAACAACAAGGTCACTAAAACATAATATTATTTCATACCTGTGTTGCAGCATGTAGGGGTAACACTCCATAATAAGGTGCCATAATAAATAGCAAACTAGTAATTACCTAACCCTTTGTTAATATTTGTTAATTGTTACTAAAATATCTATTTTCCACAAGTTAATAGTTTTTTCATCATTAATTACATATTAGTTGTTTGCATAAAATCTGTATGTTAATGTTTTAACAAATCTATTAACTAATATTGTATTAATATGTGTTAATAGTTAACTAAATGTATTTTTGGCACTAATTAACAGTTATTTCTTACATCATTTAAATGTTAAATGTTTATTTACAAACTATATGTTAATAGAAAAGTTAATGACTTATTATTATTTAACTAATTGTTATTAAACTGTGCTTCTGCCTATCCCAATATGAACACTCCCCATAGGACCCTTACAATAGATAGATAGATACTTTATTGATCCCCAAGGGGAAATTCAAGAAAAAAACACAGAGCTACCTTGACATTCTGTCACTCTTGTCAGCGCTGGAACCGCTTGCAATAAAGTTGGTTAAGCTTAATTAATATATTAGTAGTATATAGCTGTCAGTGTGGGGCCCCTTATAATAAAGTTGGTTAAGCTTAATTAATATATTAGTAATATATAACTATCAGTATGGGGGACCCTTATAATAAAGTTGGTTAAGCTTTATTAATATATTAGTAATATATAACTATTAGTCAGACAGTGAAGGGACTGAGACCAAAACTGGCTTATCACATTTATTCCTTTAGGAAAAGTTAAAACAAAACATGTCTTCAGGCACTGGCATACATAAAACAGCATCTGCACAAGCAACATAAAAAGAAGTAGTTGAATGGGCTATATTACATGAATCATTCCTATACCATCACTGTCAGCACTATACTAGCAAGGGAGACATGCGACATGGAATGTTCAGGTGCACAGAACGACAGTTAATTAATATTCTGAGACTCACTAAACATTCACAGACGTAGACCATACGGAGGTAATGCATAAACATAATGCTAAACTAAATGTACATTCATTTCCTGCTAGACTGAATTGCACTTTCCATGCACACTAAGCTAAACTACACTAAATGCATGGAAAGTTGCTAGCGGAGTTTACAGCTAGTCACGTAAGACTCAGTGTGTATGAACTCGTGGTCATAATGGCAACGTCTTACTAGCTTACTTTCCCTTTCAATGAAATTCCATTGCAATAAGCGAACGGAATTCTTGCGGAGGGATATGAAAGACGTTAATAAACCCGTTGCCATTGACAGCGGTGATTATATACTTTGCCGGTGATTTATATAGATTTAACATAGGCCCGAACGTTGGGAAGGCCCATTCATGTGAATGGAACTTTCTGCAGCACTCCGAAGAGCCGTGTAATAAAGTAATATAATACAGGTGGTATATCGAAGTTTTCAAATTAAACATTTTACAGTTACAAAGTTAAAACAAAGTGGGGAGTGCTTTATACAGTCAACCTACCCAATGCAAAGCATACCGCTTCTGATCGGCTATGGCAACAATACAAGGACAAAACGCAGCAGAGCTGCAGTATACCGTTTCTCCAAAGGGGGCTCCAAAACACCAATCTCAATAAAGCTGCTTAATTACGACGAAAATCACATACAAACACTAAACTACATTTCTAACTCTGTTACACCCACCTCCCCTGAATTTCACCAAATTCGAGCAGCAACCAAATAGTACTTCCAAAGGCAAAGAGCACACTACTTTCAAACACTAGACAGAGGGTCACCAATTACAGGACAACCACAAAGGTATCCAATAAGGATGAAGTAGAAGAATAGGTGCGCAAACTCTCACACAACCAACCACTGGCAGTAGGGTGCCTTATACACCCCACAAGACCATAAAGCCATAAACCATAAATTCCAAAAATTCTCCACAAAGCTAATCAGAAAAGCTTGATAAATAATAATTTGTCATTAACTTTTATATTAGCATATAGTTTGTAAATAAACATTTAACATTTAAATTATGTAAAAATAACTGTTAATTAGTGCCAAAAAGACATTTAGTTAACTATTAACAAATATGAATACAATATTAGTTAATAGATTTGTTAAAAAATGCAGATCTTGTGCAAACAACTAATATTTAATTAATGATGAAAAAACTATTAACTTGTATATAGACTTGTTTACTAAAATAGATATTTTAGTAAAAATTTACAAATATTAACAAAGGGTTAGTTAATTACTAGTTTGCTATTTATTATGGCACCTTATTATGGAGTGTTACCCATGTAGGCTAATGTTAGCAGCATAATGACATGCAATGTCGGAAATGCTAAAGGTCAGCCTGTCAGCTACCTGAAAAGTTTGAGTGTTTAAACAATGTGGCCTGGAGCATTGTCTAAAAATCGCTATTGTACACCTGGTCAGGGGCCGTATTCACAAAGAATTTTAAGGCTAAAAGTAGCTCCTAACTGGCGAATTTAGGAGCAACTCCTAAAAATAATGGGCGTGTCACTCCTAACTTTAGGACTCCTATTTTTTTTCACTAAAAGTATTTCACGAAGCATTTTAGACCTAAAAGTAGCACCTAAGTCTGGGACAGCTTAAAAGAAGTCGAGAGGACTCCTAACTCACTAAGACCTATTCACATTTCACATCGCGATGTTTTGAAAATCCTATGCGGCTACAGGAGCTTCCAATCGCGAGGAAACAATTTTGCATTGTAGGCATAACTAACTGATGCAATAACGCCACGAACAACAACCAAAACTAGGCTACTCATTGTCAACATGTAAATTAAATGTAACATATTATTGTGAATCAAATTAAAATGTTCTCCTCTTTGCAAATGTAGGCATAGGCTATGGTGACAGATTAATTTAATAATGTTACAAAGATACTGCATCAATCCGTATGTTTCATTAGGCTACTAGGCTATTTGTTTTGCCTTACTCTTGATTCATTTAGGCTAGGCCTTTTTATTCAGTTATTCAGAGCGTGTGGACGCTCACCTGGTAACCTCAGACTGAAGAACTGTCTCTCTGACACTGTGATCAGCAGCACCGGAGCGCCACAGGGAACTGTGCTCTCTCCAGTCCTGTTCACCCTGTACACATCTGACTTCTGCTACACCGAGTCATGCCACATGCAGAAGTTTTCTGATGATACTGCAATTGTGGGGTGTATCAGGGACGAGCAAGAGGAGGAGTACAGGAGCCTGGTGGAGGACTTTGTGCATTGGTGCAAACTCAATCACCTTCAACTCAACACTTCAAAGACCAAGGAGATGGTGGTGGATTTCCGCAGGTCTAAGCCCGCTCTGCTACCAGTCTCCATTGATGGGGTCAATGTGGAGGTGGTAAGCACCTACAAGTATCTGGGTCTCCACCTGGACAATAAACTGGACTGGTCAGCAGTGTTTCCTCTAGGATTTTTTTAAGCAGTGGGGGCAGGCCTGTCCGAGCTGAACTGGAGTGCATCACTTCAATATCTGACAAAAGGACCCTGAACAAACTGATCAACATCTTGGAATATGAAAGTCATCCACTCTACAGCACTATTAAAAAGCAAAAGAGCTTGATCAGCTGGAGACTTCGCTCACTGCCATGCACAACTGAAAGGCTGAGGAAGTCATTTGTCCCCAGGGTCATTGAACTGTTCAATGCCTCACTAAAGGGAAGAGGAGAGATAGACTTCTCTGCTTAGTCTGTCTTCCTCTCCATCCTCTCCATGTTTGAGTACTGACTGCCTACTACTGCTTTACTACTGTTTTACTACTGTTTTACTAATGTCCACAGCCTAATGTTTTCACTACTGTTTTACTGCTACACTGTTTTTCATGCTATATTAGCACACATGATCAATGGCTGCGGTCTGGCTTCTGCTACAATACTGAATGAATGAATGGCTATAACCCTATTACCTCAACCTGTTCTTGCACTGACATAGTTTTTTATATTACCTTGTCTACATTATACTTTACTCTCCTATTTGTCCATATTATTTATGCTGGTCTCTAGACCTTATTCTTGCACTGTTGGACTACTTTTTGCACCTTCACCATGACACTCACTCTCTTGAGCACCTTGCCATGCACAAATAACTAAAGGACTAAGGTTGGAGTACTTTTTGCACCTTCACCATGACACTCACTCCCTTGAGCACCTTACCAGTCCCGGCCCTGTCACTACAAGCGTCTTATGCTTGATCACCCTCAAGCACATTGGACTTTTTAAATTTAATTTATATAGTGTATTTAGTATTTAGTTTTGTTAGTTTTCTTATCTGTCTTATCTTCTACTGTCTTTATTGTACAGTGGATTTTAGTTATATGTTTTTACTTATACTGATGTTTACCATTTCTGCTGTAAGTGCATGTTGTGTGTGATGTCCATATGCTACTGAGACCCTTGAATTTCCCCTTGGGAATCAATAAAGTATCTATCTATCTATCTATCTGTCTATCTATCTATCTATCATCCTCTTCCGTCCTTGTGTAGCACACGCATTCTCAGACCTGTCACCTGTCACTCATCATCGTAAGGGAGGTGTTTGCAATCATTCCCGCGTTACAATCATTAGCTAATCAAGGTGGTCACTTCAGTCAAGCTTGTGCATGAGTAATGACGTCATTCATAGCAACGAAGACTCACTCTTAGGGCCCTATCATGACATTCTAAAGCGCATTGTCACTCGTCAAAAGCTTATTCAAATTTAGTAGGATGTCCAGTCCACATTGAGAGGGGTTTCGTTATCAAACGTCGAGCGCATGGCGCAACATGGTGTCCCTAGGTTTTTTAATCAGTCATATGGGTGTGTTTGGGGCGTAACATCATTTAAACCAATGAGAATGACATCTGTCATTCCCTTTAACGGCGCAAAGTGCGATATGTCAGATAAATGCATCGGTATTTTGGCATTCAACGGCGCATTTGAAGGAAGCTGCTTGCGAGACCGTATGGAATAGTCATTCCACTAAACCATGCTTTACTAAAACCTAGCATAGCCTTCACGCATTTGCACTCGTCTATTATTTTAACTCATTGGCAAAGTGAAAATAACTTCACCAATGTGTCAGTCAACGACAAGACAGTTATATGCAGTTACTTTCACTATTGACTGACAATGGGTTACCATCGAAAACATAGGCTGAAAAAAGCAACACTTACTCAAATGACTGAACAAAACAACATTTAGCCTGCAGAGGAGTTGCTTATATCTCGTGACAGTGCGTCTTCAGCTGTGCTCCATACGTGTCTCTCGCCTCTCCCCTAATCACTTTTAACCGTCATTACCAATTTGCAAATGATGGTGAATACTACTCATCATGAGATGTACAGTATTTCGTAATATCTTTATTCTATTATTGTAATCGTGCAATTTCTAATGTTTTGCATGGACGTGCGCTGGTGTGAAGAAAGGTAAAAAGCAATTGTTTAACTAGAGGGGAGGTGGAAAATGAGTGTAATTCCGCAAATGGTGGAATATCCCTTTAAGATTTTTGCCATAGGCAGTAAAAGACTCCGCCATCTTGGTCAGCAATTTTCGCTGAGAAAGTTTCAAACTTTACCATAACGGACTTTCACCAATCAGAGGCATCACTGTGGGATTGTTCAGGATTATGGGTAATGACGTACTTATCCAAGACATCGCGAATAAAAGACATTTATCTCAACAAGGTTGGTGCCCTATGGCCTTTTCCGTCTATATTATACAATTGCTTAGTACAGCCGTAACTGGTTTTAAGTCTACCATGTATGGTTACGTTTTTATGGCTTATACAATTGTCAATGGTGAAATTATATTGGATTCTTACTTCCGGAATCAGCTGTGGGCGGGACTGTGATGGTCTATTACCTACAATTCATAGTGTTGTGACGTGAAACACGGGGCTACCCAAAGGTACACAAAAGCTTGAAAAAAAAAACCTAGGCCTAAACAACCTAACCTGGCAATAGCCAGATGAATTTCGCTCCGCCTAGCTCCACTCATCCATCTGGAACCGATCCATTGAAGTGTTGCTTCAGAAGGCAATAAATGCTTGCATATGATTGAATAAGCCACTTGTCCGTCATCTATTGACGTGCTACTTCAATCACTCACATCGAAGCCAACCCGTGACGCTAATAACAGACTCACAGTCGCTTCTACGCTATGTCACATATATGAAACTCCCGCCCTGCGTCCTGATTGGCTAAACCATAAAGTTTGTTGGAGAAATCACTCTCAATGGAAGAGGTCCCAGATGGATGTGAGTGAAGCTAGGCGGAGCTAAGCGGAACGACATTCATCTGGCTAGGGTCAGGTTATAAACAACCGGCATAAAACGGAAAAGTTTTTTTGTGTTGTGAATTTAGTGATGGGTCGAAGGTGCTGTCATTCCTGTTATTAGCGTGTGGAGTGTGGAAAGATAAGCCACATTTGACTCAAATTAACAAACAGTAAAACCATAGAACCTCTTAAGTCTTAATATCTATTATATAGATCAATTGTATATATATATATATTACTGGTACATATATTAAATTATATAAAAATATGTAACTGGTATAGGCTACAGTACGCTATATCTAGATAGCCTAATTTATGAGTGTTTTTATTCTCCATCCTGAAAAAAAGTCCTGATTCTGGCAAGTTTCTAGTACCTCTACATTACAGTTTTTCTCCATTGGTTTGGCTCATTTCTTGAAACAGAAATTACATTCTCAAAACTCTAATATCATTTGGCAAAATAGTCTTACAGTTCAGCACAACACTATAGCTCACTTGCAAAAGCTCATATCTCCCAAAACTGTTCACTCATGCTTCAAAACTAAATTCCTTTCCCATATAAAGAGTCAGTGTCACGAAAATGGCAAAGATCCTTCTCAATTGCTTTGGCTCATTTCTTGAAACAGACCGGACGTTCTCAACACTCTTGGTGCTTTTGCCAAAATAACCTGGATGGTTCAGCACAACACCATGGTTCACCTGCAAAAGCTCATATCTCTCCAAAAACAGTTCACTCATGTGTCAAAACTAAATTTCTTTCTCATATAAATAGCCAATGCCCCCAATGCATCGTCCCTTTGGCATTGTGTAAGCCAGTGGTCCCCAAACTTTTTCTTCCGAGGGCCAGCTCACTATGACTGGCTCTAAGAGAGGGCCAGAGACTCGGAGTATATCAGTAACCATAAATAGCTTAGTGCTGTAAACAACAGCAGTCTACCTTAGTTGAATATTCCATTACATTTAATCATAGGCTACTGCAATTTAATACCATTGTTAGATGTGTTTATATTGCCATCATGCCATATCAGTGTAAAATGTAGCTCAAATGAAATATTCAAAATGTGTGAACTCTGAACTCTGTGTCTTTACATACACAGCTCAAGTTGTGAACAAGTAATATCCTACAAATAATTTAAAGTTCTCAAACTATGAGAGTTTTATGAAGTGCTGGCAAAAACACCTGAAATGACCACTTTCACTCACCTGATGAGAACATTTGAACGAGTGAATAAAAAATAGAAATAATTATCCCAGAAAGTCCCAGAAATATGACTTGAATAGAAGTTAGTTAGTTATTAGCAATTAATTGATAAACTTTTAGAATACTTCGAGCACTGATGCAGTCAGCATAGGCCTCTTACATTGTTTGCAGGTAGGCCTACATTTCATTCCGTTTTCGATGGCAAACGCGAAACAGCAGAAACACAAATCTACAGTAAAGTTACACATTGCTGTAGTTAAGTGAGTACAAGACACTGAATACGTACATTTTTACTGTATGCCCTTTGCAATTCTACAGCATTGTGACAGAATTTGATAACTAGTTCAACAATTTTGTATGTAATGACTCAAGCAATGAAATGAAGACTATTAGTTTTATTGGGAACGACTATTCAGCATTCATAAGTATAGTTCATTTTGACTGACATGACATAAGCAAATGATAATGTTAAAAAACAGCAGAGAATTGTATGAAAGCAACTGATACATGTCCAAAAGTATTTGTAATTTGTTCAGAGGAAGGAGAAATTGCTACTATGATGTGCATAAATGACTAAATGTTGTGGAGGTTGAACTAATAGTTATGAGAATTTTCATTCTGATCTGAAAAAAGCACCAAAGCGACTGAGAAAAACTGTAAGACACGCCATAGAGAATGAATGGGGGAAATTACAGAGGTTATAGTTTGATGATGTCGTACTTCCATGCGGGGCAGATGCTATATACCACGGACATGTTTTGGAGGGCCACCCAAAATGAAGTGGCGGTCCGTAGTTTGGGGACCACTGGTGTAAGCACTGCAAGTCAAAATGTTTAGATGTTTTGTCACTATGGCAGAGGACCATTTAAATATCCCTCATGTCCACCTCTCAGTCTTACTGTAGCTTACCTTCATTGACAATGGTTACTGTACTCGTTTTTTTGTCTAGCTAACATAATATAATTGTGTATAGAATGGAAAAAGAAAAAAATGGGGTAGAGAAATGAAATGAGGTGTTTTTTTGATGTGCATAAGTGACACAATGATGTGAAGATTGAACAGGTAGTTTTGAGAATTTCAATTCTGATCTGAGAAATGTACCAAAGCGGCTTAGAAAAGCTGTAAAAAGAAAATGTAGTGCAATATAGTGCAATTTTGACAACTGAACAGACTATTGTGCATGTGATGACTTATACAATGAAATGATGCTGACATGTTTTTGAGAGAACAACCATTAGACTGAGAATCAACAATCAGTTTAGACCAACAAGGTCTATTCACTTGAAAATTGTGCTATATGGAGGCTACCTGTACTTAATCATTTGCAGATATGAGACATTGAGACATGTACTAAGACATTTGCAATTTGATTAAATGAATGATAAATTAAATTCTGTTGTGAACAATTGCCAAGTAGTTTGGAGGTTTGTCCGTGTTATTTTGAGAATGTAATTTCTGTTTCAAGAAATGAGCCAAACCAATGGAGAAAAACTGTAAGAAAAAAGGTTTGTCAAGTAGCGACCACCTCAAAGTAACCCCTAAATTACTAACCAAGGGTCAAGGTGTAGCATTGGGGTTGTGAAATTTCCATAATTATGTCATTCATTCAGTACAAAGAGATAATGCATTTCTTTTGCAGAAATTCAAGTAACTGGAGGATCCAAACTGGGTCTTCTGACTTGAATTATAATAGCCCCCACATACAGACATCCACAATGGAAGATATTATTTTGCACAAAGATTACCACCCTGAGTCATCATGGAATAACATTGCACTGGTGAAGTTGACAACACCACTGGTATTCAATAACTTTGTTGATCGTGTCTGCATACCTGACCTAATGAATGTGGAGCATTTTAAGTATTCAACGTGCCACATCACTGTCTATGGTAATATAATTAAGCGTTTTGTTTGTGAATTCTCTTTTGACTGTTTTAATCTGGTTACACAGAAAATATGATTGTTTATGACTTCAAAAACAGCCTTTCCCCCAAATAGATAACACTGGAGTTTTGAAAGAGAGCCCTGTGAACATATTTCCACATTCAACATGTAACATGCTTTCATGGCATAAGTTCAAAGTGTCTGCAGATATGTTTTGCGCCGGCTACGAGTATGGAGGTTTGGATGGATGTCTGGTATGTGCAACAACTTTCTGGCTCAAGCAAAAAAAAAATATTAATCTGTGGGGTATACTACGAAGCACGTTAGACATATCGAAGCTTCACAAAGCCTTGACTCAGGGGTAGGGTTGGGCACCGAAACACGGTTCTAATATGGCACGGTGCCGACGCAAACGGTAGTAACTGCATCGAATAACAACGTGGATTTCGGTGCCTCATTTCGGTGCTTAAATCGCGTTTTTTATATATATATATATATATATATATATATATATATATACGAGGCATCACTGCATGTCATGCCCCATCTCTACCGTCTTGCTCTGATAGCAACACATCCAGATACAGTTAGCTAACATAAACACTGGATAAACCAGAGGGGTGCACCACATAGGCGAGTGGACAGTGTTTGACAGCTTGCATGAGCCCAAGTAGCTTATTTAAAGATATCACGAGCTCCTGTCAAAATCTAGCATTGGGCCTAACTACACACAAGCAAAAGGCTATGAAACAACATCAACAGTATACTACACAATATCCTTGCTAATGCGCTATCTGGCATTTATTTGAAATGTTATCAGCAAAGTAAGGTGAAAACTTTATTTCACGGTGTGTTCTAAACAACATAATGGCATGATATTAATCTTTCATGTGCATGAGGCCCATATAGCATCACAATGCATATGAACATCATGTTAAAAGTTAGCTGGCAAAAACATAAATAGGTTACATACCTGCTGTCACTGAGCTGTCAAAGTTTGCCTCGAACGTCGACTACTAGGCTGCAGCCTTCCATGCCGCGGTCCATCCCTCCAATGAGCGTCGTCAAACAGTAAACGTCATTGACAGCGCCACAGTTTGTCTGAAAGAGCGACAAGATACTTGAGGTTGGACGCTGTAAAAGCCGGCGTCTTTGGAGCTAACAGTGCTAAAATCAAGGATTTGACAATAAAAGAGTTACACATGTACACCGATGTTTGGTATTAATGTATCTTACAACCTATTAGCCTACTAGATCAATGGAAATGGGCCTGTGTTGCGCTGTATCAATGTTACGTTATATCCTCAGAAACAGACGATAAAAAAAAACGTAATTTCATGGATGTTTATGTGTCTGATTGGTGGGCAGTTGTTTATTCGATGCTAATTGGATGTGATAATGATGTCGTATCTTTCTTGTCACTCAATCTGTGAAATTGTCACTCTGAGGTAAATTGCAGGAACGGAACACCCAGATCAATGCAGTGATTAATTTGACCATCATTCAAAAGGTAATTGACTTGTCAATGTAGCCTGAACAAGTGCAGCGACGTTACCTGTATGTTACTTACCTATGTGTTGATATTGTGTGGCCCATGGGTTCATCTTTGATCAATATTAAGGCTAAATAAATAACTGTGGAACTGGGATTGGCGAAGAAACTTGATTGTTTGTCTATTCCTAATGGAAATTCTTCTTTGAAATGCAGCACAAGCTAGTGGACAATGGCTAGACTAGGTTATGAAGTAATGGTCTACATTATGTAATGCTGTGTAAGTGTTTATGTGCACAGCAAGACACTTATTAGCTATTCTTCAAATTTCTTAAAGATATTACACTAAGCACTTTCACTCACAGAAAAAAGATCAGATGGTCCAAAATGAACAAACTTTATTGGAGATACAGTAAGCAGTGTTGGGCAAGTTACTTCAAAAGCGTAATGCATTATTTATTACTTGTTACTGTCATCTCAAAGTAATTTGTTACATTACAATATTACTGTCCTTGAATTGTAAGGCATTACACTACATTTACATTACTTTCACCAAAATAACAGGAAATATGGATTTGGTGTTCTCAATAGATCTTCATGTGTTCAATGCAGCTCATTACACGGCAGGCGGTGATGTGGTATGGCATAATGACTGAGCTAGGCTTAAAAGAACACTATAATGGTTGCAGTTATGGCTCATGGGACAATGTAGGCCCCAAATGCCAAAGGTCACTCACAACTTAATATAGTAAAATATAGCCATAGTGAAATTGTATGTTGACTTTAAATGGTTCTCATCATTGCTGGTTGCCTTTCCTTCCACTTACAGTGGTGTAGACTTAATGCAAGTTATGCAAGCAACTTAAGGCTTGTAAAATTTCCATGGCCATTTTCTTCCAAGGATTGAAGGTGGGATGCCATAAAAGCATCCTTACTCTTGTCTCTCACCACGACAATTGTTCTCTTAACATGTGGATTTGTCTCTTTTCGTAGAGACTGCTCCAAAGCTTCAATCCAGCTGGCCTCCATTACTGGAAAAAAAGTATAGACCTACAGTTTGTCAATGAAAGAAATAAACAGCGGTGAAAATAACATGGTAACATACTGTCTGTTTTTGACATGGGAAGAGTTCATGTATAGTATAAGTATACTCTTTTGATCCCTTGAGGGAAATTTGGTCTCTGCATTTATCCCAATCTGTGAATTAGTGAAACACACTCAGCACAGCTGTGAACACACAGTGAGGTGAAACACACCAATCCCGGCGCAGTGAGCTGCCTGCTGCAACAGCGGCACTCGGGGAGCAGTGAGGGGTTAGGTGCTTTGCTTTGCTTTTTTCTTAATAAATTACTATTTTTACAACTGTCTTTCTTCCCCCATTATGTGATGGTGTGAACAAGCCCACGCCATTACACATACATCAGTTTGGGAAAGATAACATCTGATAACAACCCATAAACATAAGTTATTGTATTTCTAAGCATGTAAGTGACTGTAAACATCCTTGAATCCTCACTAGGGTAAGAAATGTAAATTTACAAAGACACCTCTGCCTTTTTGATATGTTAGTTATATATGTTTGATATGTTTAGATGACTGTAGAAAGGGAATTTGAGTTATCTCTGCCATTCATGCAACAGATCTACTGTAACATGGTTAGGCTATACTTCTCATTTCAAGCAGTGAGAATAACTAAAATGTTGCTTTTACAGACAAAGATCGTAGCCATTATTCTCAAACTATTTGCATTAAGTCTACACCACTGTAAGTGGAAGGAAAGGCAACCAGCAATGATGAGAACCATTTAAAGTCAACATACAATTTCACTATGGCTATATTTTACTATATTAAGTTGTGAGTGACCTTTGGCATTTGGGGCCTACATTGTCCCATGAGCCATAACTGCAACCATTATAGTGTTCTTTTAAGCCTAGCTCAGTCATTATGCCATACCACATCACCGCCTGCCGTGTAATGAGCTGCATTGAACACATGAAGATCTATTGAGAACACCAAATCCATATTTCCTGTTATTTTGGTGAAAGTAATGTAAATGTAGTGTAATGCCTTACAATTCAAGGACAGTAATATTGTAATGTAACAAATTACTTTGAGATGACAGTAACAAGTAATAAATAATGCATTACGCTTTTGAAGTAACTTGCCCAACACTGCTTACTGTATCTCCAATAAAGTTTGTTCATTTTGGACCATCTGATCTTTTTTCTGTGAGTGAAAGTGCTTAGTGTAATATCTTTAAGAAATTTGAAGAATAGCTAATAAGTGTCTTGCTGTGCACATAAACACTTACACAGCATTACATAATGTAGACCATTACTTCATAACCTAGTCTAGCCATTGTCCACTAGCTTGTGCTGCATTTCAAAGAAGAATTTCCATTAGGAATAGACAAACAATCAAGTTTCTTCGCCAATCCCAGTTCCACAGTTATTTATTTAGCCTTAATATTGATCAAAGATGAACCCATGGGCCACACAATATCAACACATAGGTAAGTAACATACAGGTAACGTCGCTGCACTTGTTCAGGCTACATTGACAAGTCAATTACCTTTTGAATGATGGTCAAATTAATCACTGCATTGATCTGGGTGTTCCGTTCCTGCAATTTACCTCAGAGTGACAATTTCACAGATTGAGTGACAAGAAAGATACGACATCATTATCACATCCAATTAGCATCGAATAAACAACTGCCCACCAATCAGACACATAAACATCCATGAAATTACGTTTTTTTTTATCGTCTGTTTCTGAGGATATAACGTAACATTGATACAGCGCAACACAGGCCCATTTCCATTGATCTAGTAGGCTAATAGGTTGTAAGATACATTAATACCAAACATCGGTGTACATGTGTAACTCTTTTATTGTCAAATCCTTGATTTTAGCACTGTTAGCTCCAAAGACGCCGGCTTTTACAGCGTCCAACCTCAAGTATCTTGTCGCTCTTTCAGACAAACTGTGGCGCTGTCAATGACGTTTACTGTTTGACGACGCTCATTGGAGGGATGGACCGCGGCATGGAAGGCTGCAGCCTAGTAGTCGACGTTCGAGGCAAACTTCTCCATTGTGCGTACGTTATTGCTAATTAAACTCAGCTGACTGGTGTTGGCGCATAGCCATTTGCTGTTAAAATACCTACTACTAGCGCTGGGAATCTAAACACTTCAACACCGACATAATGTAGCCTGATATGTTCAAAACTATTGCGTGTTATGGGAGAAGACATGAAATTTCTTGAAGCATTTGGGAACACACTGAATTAACTAGAAAGTTGAGTCCCTGTTAGATTAGTTTGCTTGCAAATGCCGTTGTCCATGACCTGGCAGTTCTATGGCAAGCGGTTTTAACATACCTTATGGCAAACCACCTACACTGGGTAAACCATACACTATATATACAGTCTATGGGGTAAACTTGAAAGCAGAGCTTACCATTGTGTGTGCATCCATGGCAAGCTGTTTTAACATTTAAATGTATTATGCGTAGGAGCAATGAGATATTGATAGTAAATTGAATATAACAGTTCATGTTCAAATTTGTCTTATCAATAAAAAAAGCAATTCATGCTTTAGACCATTTTAATTTAAAAACAAAGTACCGGTTCAGGCACCACTTCGGCACCGGCACCGTTTTAAAAGTATCGATTTAGCACCGGTATCGGATAAAACCCAAACGATACCCAACCCTACTCAGGGGTATACGTTAAGTGATACTACGATAGCAGTTATGTGATATATTTGTCAAACTAGGCTTTCAGCTCAGATCTGCGCTCGTTCTCGGTGTTGGGATGACGTTGGCCAATCGTTAAACGTGGAGACGCACAAGACCGCCTATCATAGGCGCCGATTTATGTTTCCGTCGGTGGGTGCTCAAACATTTAAATGCCTGATACCAACGCCCATGTGTATTGTTGCCATACAGTTTTTGAGAAGTAATGTATGCACTTCAACACTTTAGGAAATCAACAGCGGCCGACACACAAAACGTCAATATAGTTTGCGGGAGTCCGTGGGTGTCACCCCTGAGGACATTTCTTAAATGCTGTTAAGCAAAGTCACAATTTTTGTGCACTTTCAGTCACCTACTCCTACACATTTGACTCCTGAACAGTTTACGTAACAGAAGGTTAATTGCGTTAACCCAAACTAAAAGGAAAAACACTTTGCTTTGTTTTTATAAACAGAAATTATATTTCGTGTTGACATCACGCCGTTAAAAAAACGAGATATAGCCTATCCATCCAGAAGCGCGCATTAGCTGACAGTAAGTGGAAGCAGTGGTTCTCAAACTTTGCCATATCCTACACTGGTGTAAAAGGCATGTATGGTATCATATTTTTTGTAAAGGTCTGCCAGGGATATTCTTAGGCCTATGAATGGTGTGCCTTCTCACAAAAGCATAGTCACTGGGCTCAGCTATGTAGCTTTCTCCTTCACCAACCTGTGAGCCTATGAGGCAGTCACGTCGTCAGTGGCACTCTCAGGTTCTTCTCATCTGCTGATACAGCAACATGAGTATTCCACTATAGCATTGCTCCTCATTGCCTTACTCCTTTTCTTTTCAGAATGTTCTATACATAATCATAAGTCTTTCTTCAGTGAATTAGCAAGATACCATCAGAAGCCAACAATCATAAAACACCTGTGCGCTCGCTCTCTCTCCCCTGCGCATGAAGCTGTCTGTGTGTTGTAGGCTAGAGTTCTTTCTATCTGCTTTACTTTTGCGAGTTGCGACCACCTCATCACATTAATAGGCTATGTTATAGACATTCTATGAGGTACCAGTGTTTAGCTGTGTCACAAAACAATAAGCTTTGTCAGACTACTTTTAAAATGATATTCAGGGCTATTTTAAACGTTCGGGGCTGAAGACCCGACAAGGCCTTGCGTTAATTCTTCAGGTGGGAAGTGTCAGGAATTTTCATACGAGAGACGCTCTCATTGGTGGTTAGGATATGAAGTAGGGGATTGACAGCAACATAGCCAATCACATTATGAGAGATGCTGAATTTAACATCAACTGCGATGTTTGATTTTAAACTAATGTAAATTTAGCCAGGACTAAGCTGGCACACGTGGGTGCTCGATATTTTCCGTGGGTGCTCGAGCGACGGAGCACCCACGGTATAGGCGCCTATGCCGCCTATATTAAAAAACAATTACTTCCGCATTTATGAGCGATAGTGTAATCTACACTGCGGTTATTTTTAGCGTCTAGCCTATAACATCAAATAAATCGACTGTCATCAGATGTTGTATGGTATGCACGTCCATAGTGGCATATTTGCACGCACAACACTATTAAAGCGCATATATGATATCCAAAATGTGTGTAGAGGCGGAGCTCCACCTGTAAGATATATGACAGAATCCTTCACGTGAGAACTTTTTTTCAATACAATTGATTGGTCAGTGGGCGGTAGATTACACGATTTGAGCTATAACTTAGCACATAACCTCCTCCCGACCAGGTTTAGTTGCGAGCATAAGATACCATGGTGATATAGCGACGCTAAAACAGATCCACTTTTGTGTCACAGCATACCCTGGCTTTGAGCGCAACATACCTGCTAACCCACTAATCGAGATTCGTAGTATACCCCATTGGTGTATCTTGTGTGTGTTTGTGTAATATGTGTATATGGGTCAATGATGTGACATGGAGATTTAAGTGTCTGAGTCCTTTGATTACTTTGATTTAGCCTAAAATAATTTGAAATGATTCATAACAAGCATCATTTTATTCTATAAAACCTGTATAATTTGTTCTGTTTGTCATACAAATGATATATGTGTTCTGTTTTGTCATCTCAAACCCTCAAAATCTGAGCAAATTAGCACTATTTGAATAGTATTAATAGAATTTCAAAGGTAAGGAAGTTAAAAATAATTATGGGGGCATAACTTTATGGACCATTCAAATAAACAAAGTGTACTAGTTTATTAGCTCTTAAATTGTTTGAACATTTAAAAAAAAACTTTTTTCCTGAAATTTGCATATCTGAAATATCAGAGCGGTGCAACCGCATAGAATGATTATTTTAAATCGAGGAGAGAAAAGACTAATATTGCCTCATCAAGAGGGCCCCAAGTGACCTTTACCGGTAAGTGAAACGCTTGTAAATCTCTCTAAAATATTGATAAAAAATAGCTACTTTCTCTACATGTCAGGTTGTACAATCAATACAAAACTAAGAAAAAGTTATTAATCAAAATTCTATAATCATCACAACGCAAAGCTTATTCCTATCCTAGACACGATTTTTTCGCCATGCCCGTCTCTTTTTTTGAGGAACACGCTAGGGTGTGGCAATTAACGATCTAAGGAGAGGTCTGGCGCGTTGTCTAAAATTCGCTATCGTACAATACCTTAAACAAATTATGCCACTGACCAAGACAAACCTGGTCAGAAATCCATGGCGAGTTGTTTATATTTTATTTTAAGAGTGCATTATCAACAGTAATATGGGCGGGTGCTTCTCTCATACACAAACGCACACCAGCACACATCCATGCAAATTACAAATTACACGATTACTATTGTAAACATAATTAGAATAAAGATATTACAAAAAACATCTCGCAATGAGTAGTTATTCTAGCTAGGATGCAATTCATGAACTTCTGGCACTTCTGGATAAGTTTTTGATTTTTGGCAGGGTGTTAGGTATAGGCCTAAGGTTTTCAAAAATCCATGGATACAAGTTGGGGTGGCCCCCCTAGTGGCAGTTATCCATAAAATCCAAAATGGCCCCCACCGAAAAGAGAAAAGGTTATATCTCAGCTTCCTTTAGTCTTAAATTGTTGTATAACGTATTTTCTCTACTTTGTTTGATACAAGGAATCCAATTTTGATATGTTCTTCTTATTTTAAGTCCATTTCCATGTAGTATCATAGTCATATTTAGCTCATCAACTGTCAATATCTCTGAAAAAGTCACATTGAAATACTCAGGTCCCTAGACCCATATTTTTACCTCCAAGGTACAGTATGCTTTTCTTTGTTGATTGGACAGGTCACTATCACTATAGTGTCAAAAATCACATGTTGTGACCAAAAGGACCATTGTTGAGGCCTTAAATAAACACAACTTCCAAACTATGCCACAGTGAAATGTTATATTAGGCTTTTCACCATTAAATTGTGTATAGAGTCGTTAGGCGGGCTTAACATAATGATTGATGGCAGAGTTGCAACGGTTTGGCTTGAATTCCCTGCTACTTGAAAACAAAGAAGATGGATGTTGCGGTTGGCGAACAGTGTGACACGAGTTAAGCTTTTTTTAAGTTGGCAAAAGTTTGAACTAGCCAACTAGCTCCGCTGGTGGGAAAACGCATGGGACGCATAACGTGGTCCTATTGCGTGCAGAGGGAATTTGAAAGACAATCGATTATCCCGCCCCTCGGACTGAGCACTGCGAACGGTGAGTGCCCAGACCCTACATTTTAATGTGTGCAGGGCACGCTTTCCATGCTGGAATAAGGCATGATGGGTCGGGGGGATTGAATCCAGGGATTTGAGGCTATGAGTGAAAAGAAGCTTCCGGGTTTCATTGACTGAATTGCGTAGACAACAGCCGTATTGCCGTTACAAACTAAGCTCATGCATTTCTATGGAGGATTTTTTGAGTGCTGTGTCTCCTCATTAGAAAGTCTCTGGTTTAAGTATGAATTGTTTTTTTTTTGTGTTATTTGACTAAAATATAATATTGATCCTTAACATGGTGAAAAGCCTAATATACTGTAACTTTTCACTGTGGCATAGTTCTGAATCTGTGTTTATTTAAGGCCTCAACAATGGTCCTTTTGGTCACAACATGTGATTTTTGACACTATAGTGATAGTGACCTGTCCACTCAACAAAGAAAAACATACCTTGGAGGTAACATATGGGTCTAGGGGCCTGAGTAATATTTCAATGTGACTTTTTCAGAGATATTGACAGTTGATGAGCTAAATATGACTATGATACTACATGGAAATGGACTTAAAATAAGAAGAACATATCAAAATTGTTTTCCTTGTATCAAACAAAGTAGAGAAAATACATTATACAACAATTTAAGACCAAAGGAAGCTGAGATAACCTTTTCTCTTTTCGGCGGGGGCCATTTTGGTTTTTATGGATAACTGCCACTAGGGGGGCCACCCCAACTTGTATCCATAGGACCTTAGGCCTATACCTAACACCCTGGCAAAAATCAAAAACTTTTCTTCCCAGTCTTCATGATTTTTCACATATTCCTTCCCAGCTATTCACCATCATTTGCAAATTGGTAATGACGGATAAAAGTGATTAGGCGAGAGGCAAATATGAAGCATAGCTGAAGACGCACTGTCACAAGATATAAGCAGTAATTCCTCTGCAGGATAAATGTTTTTTATTCAGTCATTCGAACATTATTGGGGTAAGTGTTGCTTTTTCCAGGCTATGTTTTCGATGGTCGCCCATTGTCAGTCAATAGTGAAAGTAATTAACTGTGTATAACTGTTTTGTCGTTGACTGACACCACGGTGAAGTTAGTTTCACTTTGCCAATGAGCTGCACTCATTGCACTGTTTGAAGTCACGTTGCTTGCTGTTAAAGGGAAGGACAGATGTCACTCTCATTGGTTTAAAGGATGTCACATTCAAAACACACCCATGACAGATTAAGAAACATAAAGCCCACCTTCTTGCACCAAGCACACCTAATGTGGCCTGGACAACCCACACAAACTTTTCGCCAGTAACCATACATTTTAGACCGTGTTAGAGGCCTTTATTGTATTGGAAAATTTAATGGATGAACTTGCTAGCAAAGCCCAAAGGCTTTATAGGTGTCCAAGAAAATGTTTGTATAATTTAAATTTAGTAGCAAAAGTCAAGTGGCGCGACTGCATCGTCAGGTGGTGCAACCATTCATAATTTACTTTTAATACCAGGGTCAACTACAAAATTTCTCTCCGTTATATAGTTTCACTTTCAGATATACTTACCAAAACAAATTTATTTGTTTATTTTTTTATTTTTTTAGAAATTTTGTTTGGCTGGTGAAATTGCTTGTACAGTTTAAAAATGTATTAAAACCTCTGCAACCAACAACCAAAAGTTGTACAACCATTAAGACTTGTTTGAACAAATGAATAAATATTTTCAGAATTTTTTTCATTAAGACAGTAAGATCAATTTTTAAAAGATGATTTTTTATTCCTCTTTTTAGTCCACTTTAGCATGTGTATGCTAAGGGTATGTAAACTTCTGGTTTCAACTGTATATATAATTTACACTATATTATACTTTTATCTGTCTCCAGGACGATACTGGTGGACCATTGAGTTGCTATGTCCCCACCACTGGAAGACACTATGTCAGAGGGCTTCGAATCATAACAAAGAAGTGTGGAGTCCCAAGGAGGCCCAATATTTACCTACAAGTTAGCAAATATTACTACTGGATTGCAAATGCTGTCGATCGCTACAAAGCTCACTCTTAGTCAGTCTTTGTCATCAGTCATGAAGTTGTAAAGATCACCTTTTGAGATATCAAAGGTTTGAATGCATTAACTATTGAGTGTTTTAAAAGGATCAAATCATACATTTGTCATGTTTGTCGCAACATAAATTGTAAATTTAAGGAAAAAAATGATGGATGAATATAATAAATTTGTCATGTTTGTCGCAACATAAATTGTAAATTAAAAAAAAACGATGGATGAATATAATACATTTCATAGTGTCTTTATAATGCATCTAAATGTTGAACCTATGGCTGGCTGTTTATTTATTTATTTATTTATTTATTTATTTATTTCTGTGAAAGGATTCTGCCACTGAAGGCCCTGCTATTCTTACAAATCTGAGATGCCCTGGGCCTATAGCCTACCAATTTTCACTGTTGAATTGTTATGCAGGAATTTGCAGGCAGATCAGAGCTGTTTATAGATAGAGTTGCGACAACTACGGAATCAAATGTTCTGAGCTATTCCGTTAGTGATTGATTCCAAGTGTTTCATGGACGCCATGTTTCATCCCAATATTCAGCAGATCCCCATTTACATATTACACAGTGAACAGAGGAAACCATATCTAAATTATTAGAAAATACAATTATTTATTTAAAAAATGCCAAATTGTTGCCTGTCTGACTGCAGTGCAGGGTCGGGAAGTGGAAAACAGCTGCACAATTTTCCCCGTGACTCAAAAAGGCAGAAAGTGAAGAAACAAAACTGGAGGGCAAACAATTACTCAATATTATGTGAAGTAAATGTCAATTTCAACTTATGATAACACATTTCATAGGAAAATAGTAATACCATCTGTCAAAAAAGTTCTAAAACATCTTTAGAAATGAATTAAGTTTGAAGTTTGCCAAGCCTTATCCTAGCGTTAGCTTTTTCGCTAGCATTCCAAGACTGATTAGGTGTCATTGTCACTCACTAATGGGCATTTTACAGGGCCATTTAAGATATTCAAGGTAAATACACTGGAATATTTCCTAAAGGGCCTTTTACATACTGACAAACGTTGATAATATAATTTATAGGCCTGTTAATGATGAAAATAAGTGATTTATTTCAACATACCGTATTCGCCCCATAGGGTTACACTGTAGAATCATCCAGCGTTGGGATGAAACATGGCACTCATGATTTGAGTTGTCACAACTCTCTATATATACGCTCTGAGGCAGATATATTTCTACTGACCCTTGGTGGAGTGCTATGGACATGGAGAAGTTTTAAAGGTATAGTCAACGATTGTGCTTGACATCACGTTTGTTTATGTTTATATTTACATTTCTTAGTAGACACTTTTGTCCAAAACAACATACATTATATTTAAACAAGGACCAAACAAAAAACACCAGAGAGGTAGCCCTCCCTTCACACAGTGTTTTGTTGTTTCTGTTTGGTGGACAGGCTGCCAATGTCCACTGAAGGTGACAAAAAATATTTATGGATTTGAAATTGCATACAATTGCTGACACCTACCTTTTTTATGTAAAAAATCTCTGTAGCAGATCTGACCACAAAGTTCCACAAAAGCTAGCTTTGCTGAAACAGGTACGTGTGTGTAACTGGCAGAATAGGCTTTTTGTATTCAGTACCCACCTAAGCATATTCATTATCATTAACATGGGCCAGAGGACATCAAGTTCTCATACCAACTCCTGCCTGCTATTCCTTATACATACAGTTCTAGGGGCTGGCATAAACAGAAAAAAAGAAATATTCAAGTGTGATACGGCCAAAAAAATGGATCTACTTCATTGGTGTTCAAATAACATGTTACAGTTTTTCTCGATCGCTTTGATGCTTGTGTCAACTGACATCACGTTTTCAAAACAGTTAACACCCATGTCTGAACAAAAGCACTCTGGCCAAAATGACACATTTTAAAAGGCTGTTACTCTCTCAAAACACTTAATTAAAACATGCAGCAAAAGCCAATTTTGCCTTCAAACAACACATCCTGTTGTCAAATCACTGTGTGATTTCAATCAGTCATTACACACTAGACAACAAAATGCAAAATCTAGTTCTCAAAATGAGCATTTTTGTTATGTCTGTTTCATTTCTTTCTCATTTTTCTGGTACGAGAAGAAACTGAAAAGACAAAATGTACTGAATAATTTTTTAGTAGTATAGTCTATAGTATACTACTTAAACGGCACCGACAATCAAAAAATCCAGTGCAAACTAGATGGCAGAAGTGTGTAGGCCAATCTGCCCACCAGCTTTTTCTAATTCGCTACCTACAGATGTTTTACCGGTATGATATTTCGAAACGCCATGTTATTTCCCATAGACAATCGACGCCCGGAAGTTGGATGGATACGGAAGTTAATACTGAAATACATGCACTTTCAAGCAGATAAAAAATCTGGGAATGAAAAAGAAATACATATAATCATGTAAACTCAGCCTCTTGTTCTTGCTATTCATATTTATTCATATTCATATATTAAAATATTTATCCATTTAACCATTCTTGAACTAAAGTTATGGTCTATATATATATATATATATATATATATATATATATAATAACCAAACTTAATGGTGGGTTACATAAAGAACAATGGGAAATTTAATCAAGCAGTGAATAAGTTACTTTACATCCATTCATTTTTGTCTCAACAATACTTTGGTGTTCTGTTATCTGTTTTGTTTATTCACACTGTGTGATTGTATTACACAGCATAGTGCAAGTTGAGGTATGTTGTAAAATCAGAGGACACGTACACGATACATACAGCATTCCATAAAACAATAAATTACACAAATGTACACAATAGGATAAAAAATCAATACATAAAAATAAAAACATATTAATTATGTTTTTAATTAATACAATTATGTGAATAATTTCTATCGTTGCAAATAATTTTCAGTTACATGGCATGATACACACATGAGGCATTTTGATCCCCAAGGTTGTGCAAAAAAATTATAACTGTAGCAGAGCTTTGTGTATGTAGAACATTGATTTGTAGCTGTAGCCTATAATATATTTGTAATAGTAAGATATTTGTAACTGTAGGATGATTTGTAGGCCTAGCTATTGGACAGATCTGTACCCATAGAATAGATTTGTAAGTGCAGGGCATATTTGTAATATTGACAATTACTTGTGCAAATCATTTTTACAGCTATGATACACACATACTTTGTGTGTGTGTGTGCATGTGGTGTGTGTGTATCTAATCACAAGGACACATTCGTGAAGTGAATTCAATTCTGCCTTCGGGGCACTTGTCACGAGTTTCATACTGCCACCCCATAAATCAATGGACTACGAGTATATGTGTGTGTTAACCACATATGTCTGTCTGTCTCTGCCTCTTTTTTTTTCTCTCTCTCTCTCTCTCACTCTCTCTCTCTCTTCTCTCTCTGTAGTCTGTGCAGTGTATGGGTTTATGCTCTTTTGGGATTTTGCTGTATGCATGGTTGTGCATACCAAGTTCTAAAGCAGTCCACTACATTCAGACATGAATCAGACCTTTAAGATATATTGAGTTTAACAAAAATAGTACCATAATTTCAAACATACTGTATATGTTATTATCATACATATAGTAGATGTTTGTACAATAATTTATGCATGGCAATATAAACTACCGGTCAAACGTTTGGGGTCACTTAGAAATTTCCATTCCACTTTATCACAGACAGAATACCAGCTGAGATCGGTTGCATTGTTTTTTTTTTAAATCAGGGCAGCAGTTTTCAGATTGCATAAAGTCTGAAAACTGCTTCCCTGATTAAAAAAACAATGGAACGGTAGTGTATGTAAGTAATTACTGTATAAAGCAGCATAAGGCATTAATTATAATGCACAAGTTGCCTTTGTTTGTTAAAGCCTCCTCTCCACTATATTGACCCAGTGTAAAAAACCTTTATTCTGAAGCATGTGTAATGAAATGCTGCATGACAGCTTTGCATAATGGAAAAAAAATGCAAAAAAAAAAACAAACATTCAAAGTCTTTCATTGCAAATCGTGCTACAGAACTTTCCTTACAAGAGATACATGAGGATGTGAGAGTTCTTAAAAGTGTAGTTTGGTTTAAAATTCATTCATATCTTTGTAAGTCATTATTTATCACTTAAAAATCAGATTTGGATTTAGTACATTCAAAAAAAATAGACCATTCTTCTAAAATGGATTTTACGCGTTGCGAACGGAACGCTTCAGTTACGCGCCTGGTGTGGCTTCTCTGTTAGTCCTGAAACCTTCTGTGTTGGAGACTTGTCTGATCCTCATATAAACACCTCCACGGCCTCCACCTGCATCACGTCTAGCCCCTCCAGCCGGTCAGGAGGTCTGGCGGTCAGTTGTTGCACAAAGTCTGGAGACAAAACAAACAAATAGATAAATAAAGATCTCTTATAGGTGTAATCCAAAAGTGAAAGATCAAAGTCACTGCACACTGATCACTATTTTATAATTTTTTTTATTTATTTGGAGTGAACAATACGTTTCGCTAAGCGCTTCATCAGGTTGGCTCTGATCTCTTAGAGGTGCTTTAACTGAGTGGATTTTTAATCAATTTGGAGGTATGGATAATGTGTGTGTGTGTGTGTCCGTGGCTCCGTGCGTGCGTGCATGCATGCGTGTGTGTGTGCGTGCCGTGCGTGCGTGCGTGTGTGTGTGTGTGCGTGTGTGTGTGTGTGTGTGTGTGTGTGTGCGTGCGTGCGTGCGTGCCGTGCGCGTGTGTGTATGTAATGGCTACATCTGTTTATGATTATACTGTTATGCTCTCACCCACACTGGCCTGGTTTGGACTGGCACAGGGCACAGGGCTGGCGGTGCTGGGTGCCACACTGAGATGGCAGCCGGGGCTGCTGGCTGGGGTGAGGGTCTGGGGCAGGCTGCTGGCTGCTGCAGTCTTGGGCTGAGGGCTGGAGAGAGTGGATGACGAGCACTCGGCTCGCTGCTTCTCTGATTCGGAGTTTTCTGCTTCTACACACAGGACAGCATGAATGAGCTGACAGATATAGACTAGTCAGATAAGATTCCAGGCCAGCTCTTCCCTTCTTTTCCCCCCAAGTCCGATCCTGTCTGTAGACATGTAGCATGTATCTCCATGATTGTGTGTGTGTGTGTGTGTGTGCGCGCCTGCACGTGCGTGTGTGTGTGTGTGTGAAATTACCTGTACTCAATATGGATTGACTGTGGTTGCTGGCAGCAGTCTTCAGAGCCTCTCGGAGCCTCTGTTGAAGGTGGCGGATTACTTCATCCTTCTGATGAACTAAAGCGGTCATCACAGCCAGCCTAACACACACACGCACGCATGCATGAATTATGCATGTATACACACACAAACACACATACACACACACAAGCTCGCACACACACACAGGCTCTTGCATGCATACACACGCTTACCTTCTCTCCATATCTGGGTCTGGCTGGTCATTTGGGAAAGAGCTGCTGAGTTTGAAAAAAAGAAAGAAGACAGGTGTGTATTGGGCTCAGGTGAGTCTACCTGTAAAGTGTCTATCAGTCTCAGGTGAGGTGAGTTTATACCTGTCAGACGTGTGTCTGAGCTGCTGCTGTAACTGTACTCGCAGCTCCATGTCCAGCTCCTCTCTGAGCACGCAGGCGTCCTGCAGACGCGAGAGCGCCCCCTGCAGCTGCTGAGTGGTGTCTCCGCAGGTCTGCTGCATCTGCAGCTCCCTCTGCAGCTCCCTGGTGCGCCGCTCCGACACGCCCAGAGCGCGTTCCACCGCAAACGCATGCACGCGCAGCTCATGCCAGCGCACGCGCAGCAGACGCAGGTGACGCTGCAGAGACGCACATTCCTGCTGCTGTGTCTCGTCTGAACATGCACAGAACCCCCCCACACACACACACACACACATATACACACACAGAGACAGAGAAACAAGATAGTGAGGAAGTACTACCATTCATTTCAATGACTAATGCTAGGTTTGCTAAATTTCCAAATATTGTATACCCTTGACGGCCAGCAGAAGGCCGGATCTACCTATACGCACACTATGCAAGTTGCCTAGGGCCCCGCAAGTTAATGAAGGCCCCCTCCCTGTCTCCCCTTGAGTCAAGCTAGCAACAGGTAGACTATGTAGCGACAGTCACCAAAGGATTTTTTTTAAATGTAGCCAGTCGCCAGCATTCAAAAAACAGAATATGCGGTTATAGAGTATTTCACAACTTTTCACAACTTCACAACTCTGACTGGGAAAGTCTGTCAAGCAATCTGCACACAGATCAGGGGAGCCTAGGCCAGCAACACACCCTGAAGAGATGCAAATTAGATGTATCACTAATCGGTACAAAATATGACCGCAGCTGAGTCCTGCGCATTCTCCTCACAAAAATGTAATTGTTTGCATGTGTATGTATATTGTGTATATGTGTGCAATTTTGTGTGAACGATTCCCGGGACACTAAAAGACTGGGCTGCACGAAACTTGGTGTGCATGTAGCCCCACATGGATTACACGGAACCATTGATCGTTTTGATCCATCGCCCACCCGCCGCATGGACCGCCCAAAAGGAGGGTAGGGCGGACACAGTTTTCTGTGAATATCCGTGGGCACTAGAATGACCAAATATTTTTTTTAAGTTGGTCTCAAGGGACAATTTCAACGCAACCCATTACCTCATTTGCGGTATAGCGCCACCTAGTTAGAAATTAAAAAGCAAAAATGAGGAGTTGTAAACGCATGTACAGTATCTTCGGCTAACAACTGCAGGAAATTTGAGGATCATTGTTGCACCTTCTGAATTTATGCCAAGTTTTATGAAAATCTGTTCATGGGTGGCAATACAATACATTAATGTATGTGTACATTTAGTGACTGTACATTAATCAGCCTGTAGATTATGGTGTTGAGCAAAGGGTTGCCTGTAGAGGATGATGTTGAAACACACTCACACACACATAAACACAGGCACACACACACATGCACGCACGTACACACACACATTAACACGCACACACACACATACACAGACACACATACATGAGTGCTGCTGTTCACTGGATGTTTGACTAAGATCATTATCACTCATGTTTCATATTTTTGAATCTGGGAAAGTCTTTCAACTAAAGTTTTAATCGATTCTGACCCACAAGTTATGTGTATGTGTCACGTCATCTTGGATGTGATTTTGTACTGCTTTGTGATTTTCTGTTAAAGGCAATCTTTCTAACAGGTCTAAGTGCGATTTGTGGTAAGATCCTCATTACTCAGAGAGAGAGAGAAGCACACACAAAAGCAAACACACATGCACACACTCATTTACACACACAAAAGTTCCAAGAGTCGGAGATGGAGATAGAGACAAATTGACAAGCATGATTTATTTTGCGGAGAGAATGTGCAGGACTGAGCAGTGGTCATATTTTGTACCGCTATGCGGTATAGTTTATGTGTGTGTGTGTGTGTGTTTGAGCTCACTCTCTGTAATGAGGGCCATCATCTGATGTTGGTGTTGGTCTGCTATCACCACCTCCTCGGTGACCTGTCGACTGGTTTCCTCTAATCTGTCTGTCAAAGAAAACCACCAATCATGAAACAGCATGACTCAGATTACCCGACTGTAGTGTTGTCCATAAGTGGAAGTGTGTTTATTCATGTGTAAGTGTGTGTGTATGTTATCTTTGGTTAGTGTTGTGCTGCTGTAGTCTCATGTGTGTGTGTGCGTGTGTGTACCTTGTAGGTTAATGTTGTGCTGCTGCAGTCTCCTGATCTCCTGCAGTAACTGCTCCCTCTGCTGGTTTTCTTCAGCTTCTCTGTCAGCGCAGGTCTGGATCAGCTGACTGTACGCATCAGAAACGTGCCTCAGCTCCTGCTCAAGCTGCCAAAAGCACACTGATATTAGCTGTGTGTGTGTGTGTGTGTGTGTGTCCATGCATGCGTGCGTGTGTGTGTTTGTATGTATGTACACTGACTTTCTGTATCCTGAAGCTGATATCCTGTTGGGTGTCCAGCTCCTTCTTCAGCGTCTCGTTTTCCCACAACAGCGCCTCCATCTGGGCATGGCGGGACATGGCAGGCTCCCACCCCCCGGCGGGCCCAGACACGGCCACAGATGGGGGCACGATGGGGCGCATCGCCGGGGGCAAAGAGGGCAGAATGTGGGGTTTGGAGGAAAGGTCAGGATGGTCATACCTGTCAAGAAGATCCAAAGACCCAATTCAATTCAGTTTGATTCCTATATCTAGCACCATGGCTATTTTACACGCTCTAAAGCAGCCACAGCTGCACACAGTATAGGCCTACCTTAAGTGGCATTATTATTATTAACTCATATCTGCAATTTTTTCTGTCTATATCTGGGACGAATTAAACTGAAGTTTTCTCTGGATCATATTAAAGAAGCCCTATGCAGGTCTGGTTATTCCTTCGCTGTTTCTGGGTTTTCGCCTGATTTGGGCTCGCATTTTTCACGACATAGCTTCCCCTGCAGCTTCGGTAGCAAGTGACTGCTACGCTAAACCCCCACTAGCTAGCGAGCTAGCCATTAAGAAACCAAGCTAAACACATACAGGGCTCACAATAAAACGGTCGAGCAACACATTGTCAAGAGACTATCAAACCACATTACAAAAACAAAGTTCACCCAAGGGTAGGCTACTTACAATTTTAACAGCAACAAAGCCAAGTCGGAGTCTGTTTTGCAGTCTTCTTAGAAACTACAATCTGACTACATTTTTGAGACGCGATTGGATAGGCCTACTTCCGCTGAGTCACATCCGGATTTGTTCGGGACGGGACCAGAAAGTTGCATATTTGTTTTTTCCGCGGAGAAGCACTAGGGGGAGACGAAGCACCCACCAAACGACCCAAAAAGTGTTGTAGAACCTTTAGAACGACTCTCAACCTGCATAATTAAGGTAATTTTTGCTAATATTGTTCCATAGGGCTTCTTTAATACACCGAGATCACCTAATGATGTAACAAATTGTTATTAAATGTCAGCAAAACAAATTCCATTTTATTCAAATCGAACAAAAAAATTAAAAAACATTGATCACTGCCTGAATAAAATTAATGGCCAGGAAATAAAAAGAGTGCATGCCACTAAATTCCTAGGAGTCCACATTGATGACTGTCTCAACTTTAAATGTCATATTGACCATCTTATTTATTTTATGTTTTATCTTGTAAACAAACTGTCCAAGTATGTTAGCTTGTTATAAGATCAGACATTTCCTCTCTTTGTCTGCCCTTCTCACGTTGCACAAAACTCTCTTTGAACCTCACCTTAACTACTGTAATGTGATATGTTGCCACACCTTCACCAGCCATCTTAAAAAACTTGTATCCTAGGAAAAGAAAGTCATACGGGCCCTGTCCTGGTCAGAGATAAATTCCCCCACCCACCCTCTATTTCACCGGTTTAAGTTACTAAGATTGGCTGAGCTAAATGATTATCATAATGCCTGCCTTATGTTTAAAATTGTCAACAGGATCAACCCTAGATTGTGTAGTCTTATTCCCATCTCCAGCCCCCAGCACACATACTAAACGAGAATTAAACCACTCATATCAGGTAAATGTCGCCAACATGTGCGCTCCAGTATGAGTGTTGCCTGTAGGGGGCCGCAGATTTGGAACAGGATTGATGATGGCCTCAAGGTGTTGCCCTATATCTCCAATTTCAAAAGACAACTAAAAAATAATTTCCTACTAATCTATATCTAATATAAAACTGTTTCCTCATGGACCACTGGGATGTATGTGTATGTAATGTTAAGTATGTTATGTTTTTGTTGGTGCGCTTTATGTGCATTTATTTATCACCTGGTTACAGGTGGTAACTGTGTATGGACCCATTCACTCTACCCGTCTGTCTTTGTACCCCTACTGGATTATTGTAATGTTTATGAGACACAAGACAAGCAAACACAAAGGCTTTATCATACACACATGAGCACACACACACACACTATTGCACAAACACCCACACACTGTCACATACATACTTTCACACACACACACACACATAGAGAAACAAACTTACAGACGACACAAGCACAAAGGTTGAATCATACACACACATACATAACAGATACATTGTATAACCGTGCTAACACACACACACACACACATACAAACCCACAATCCACAAAATATGATATAATCTTGACAAACACAGAAACATACAAACACACACACACACACACATGCCAATCCTGCCATGTGTACATGCCTGTTGCACTGGTGGAACTCAGGGATATGCTGATGGGCGTGGAATACTGCCGGGGCTGATGGGTAGGGGGAGTGGTCTTTCCTGAGACGCTTAGTGGGAGTGGTCATGACCTGGCACCGGACCAGAGACATGAGCTGGAGGCGGTTGCTGAGGCAGTCTCCATGGTGACAGGCTCCCTCCCACTGCATCTTGCTGTGGCGGGGGAGGGGCTCGGCAGCAGGATGCTCCTGTCCAGGGGGGTCCTGTCTGGCAGAGAGGGCTGGGGGAGGCGAATCTTCTGCCCCCACGCTCTCCACTGATGAATGAAGGCTGCCATTTCCCATCCCAGAGCTGGGCAGACCTCCACCACCAGGGTTCCCATGATGCACTGGGTCGGTGAAACGCCCAGAAGTATTCATAAACCCCTGGAAAAATTTGATTTAAAGTACATTTTTATTTGACCATAGGATTCTTCTGACTGGAAATGTCATTGACACATGTCAAGAGATAGTAAAACAGTGTCCTAAGGATACAGATGAAAAATGGCATGTCCAAAATTATTCATAAAATTTCTAAATAATTAATGGAAAAGCTTTTATTAAAGGTGTAGATTTTACATAATTTCAAGCCCATACATTTTTTTGTCACATTCAGCAATCATCTCCCCACGACCGCTAGCTGCCCATTCCGTAAGCACACTACTAAAAAAAGCCCGGTCTCTGTAGGCAGCCCTGGCTCTGAAAACTGGAAACAAACAAAGTGGGGGCAGCCTGTCCCCCAAACAAAAACAAAACCCTGCATGGAATGTCTCTGGGAATACAGAAGGCAGAGCTACAGTACCTCTCTGGCCTGTTTAGTTTGGTCCTTGGTTAAAATATAATGTATGTTTTCTTGCACAAACGCGTCTGCTAATACATTTAAATATAAACACAAACTAACGCGACTTCCTGTGCAATCCCTGACTGCACCTTTAATATCAGAGCAATCAAAATGGTTCTTATAATCACTAGCAAGCTTTTTGCATGTGTCCTAGGGACATTTTGGGACATTATTGTTTTCAATTATTTTGGCTGAATATTTCTGATGATTGTCTCGTTTGAATGCTGGAGCCTGGGTAAACCCAAACTACTGTAACAACAAACCCAAGCATTTAAATTGCTTTGCAGATCCATCTGACAATTTTACAGTTCACAGCGACTTACAAATTCAAACCCAAGAACTAATTACAACCACTCATCTGACATGTGTCAGGCTTTATACATGATAGACAGGGGAGTAGGGTTAGGAGTGCTTTTGAAAACAACCAACTGCACTGATGACATCAGTATTAGACTTGCATCTTAGAATTGAGTAAATAACCTTGCATTTTTGAAACCTTTATCGTTATATCATAATCATTCCCTTAATACACAATGCTATAGATGGTCCATATAATGTAGATACAGGTGTCATGGAACAGCACATTCACAGAATATCAATTAAATTAAGTATACAGATTACATCAACTGTGTGCCTCTTTAAAGACATCTTTCCCAGTAAGGTGGTTCTTTCTTTGTTAAACTTCATTATATGGTAATTTAGAGAATTTTAGAGAAACCCACTGGCATGATCTACTGAACAAATTGAAAATGATGGAAAGAAAATACACAATTCAAATTGCAGAAAAATCAGAGCTACAGTTCATCTGGTTAGAACCTTACCTGCTTGTTGGATCCACACACTCCCTTGGTTAGAACTACAGCCTCCCCTTAGTTTGTTGCCAAAATATAGCCGTTGGAAAATGCCTCACATAAATATCCATTTATGAACTTTTGCATTTGATGAATTTGTCATGGCTGTCCTCTGAGAGAGTGTATGGACATCTGAAGAGTGGGTATCACCCTGGATGAGGGCATCTGTCGATGAGCCTGGCATGTGGTGGTGCTAACGGACATGTGACATGTATTGACTGCTTATTGATGGGCTGCCAAAGAACAAGAGCTGGGATCCATGTGAGGGAGTTGCCTGACACTATAGACAGCAGACAAACAACTATGCAGACTGCTGCAAACTGGTTTATCACAGATCAGGGGTGGTCAGTCAGCCCAAATCTCTATAAGGCTAACTAACCCCACACATTGGAGGATTCTTTGAGTGTTGTGTCTCCTCATTATACTGTAACATCTCTGATACAGACCAAATACTAAATAATACTTATTTACAGTGCTCAGGCTGATCGCAAGTGAAACAGTTTTCATGGGTCAGTATTCTAAGACATTCTTGCTAGCAGTGGTATTTGCTAGGAGTTAAGATAATGCACATTTCTGGCCTTGGGTATCAAATTACATCCTGCCCATGAGAGTCTAACACTGCAGAGCAGGCGGATCTTTGTTTCCCTAGCGGTCATTACACAATCACACCCTTCTGTACTGTACACTGAAAAGTGGGAGTGTTTTTGTGTCCCATAGTCCACAGAGTTTTCTGTGTCGACAAAATTACTATATAAGTTCATAGTTGTAACATCTGCTCAGACGGGATCCATAGTGCCGGAACTTCCTCCAGCTGACCTCAGACCTGGGCTGGGTAAGTGCATCGTAGAAATGCAGTATACTGTACAGTATGCCGGTGCTACAGACACCAGTATTCTGCTATTCCAAGCTATGTACACTCAGGTGTAAATACCTACACAGGCTATCCCCATCACTTCAGGTACAAATAGCATTGTTGCATATTGACACCAGGGTGCACATCGCATCTGCCAAAGTTATATTGTTCATTATTTATGTTGTTTACAGTGTTGTGTTTTTTTTATTTATTTATTAAGTCTAAAGGAATGCAGCAAAAATATACTCAATATGAAGAACATATTGTGGGCATTTTTGTAATTTCACTCATTATATTCTCAATAATTCTATACATGGGTTTTTACCTGAACATATTATTCCCTCACAACTGGTGAATGCAAACCTCGTTCAACTTACTTTATGGTGACTCTCTGCCTCACACTAAATCTGTCAAAGAGGGCAAAGTACGAAAAGGAAAAAAAATAAAAAGAACACATGAATGCAGGAAGCTCTTTTCAGTCTTCTTTTAACAAAAGCACATTTTAGCCATTTGCTTAACAAAAGCACATTCTAGCCATTTTTGCAATTGCCTTCATTGAGAATGGACACATTTATTGCCTTAGGTGACAGATTACAGTCTACCCGAGCAGCACAGGCAAACTTTGGCTCTGTTTTCCACTGTAGATATAGCAAGGTCCAGAGATCATGTCGTAACTGGGAGTGGTTTATTCAAGGTATGTAGCAAGGTTTTCATCTGTTACATGACTTCAGTCCACCCTGAATTACTCTTTCCCTCTATTCAGACTGTCCCCTGCAGGTGAGTGGTATATAGTGGGATGTTTCATCCTGGATTTTTTTTTGGCTGCTGCAAAGATGTATTTAGGCATTTAAACTGCTTAAGATGGACAGACTGAACAGCAAACATTTTGATGAAACTAACGATTAAAGGTACACTATGCAGGTTTAGGTATTTTGGGCGACTGTAGAGCTCCTTCTAGAGTCACAATATATTTATATTTCACTCTGCTGTTGTAAATAGCAAACTTCTCATGACTTATTCCCCCCTACACAATAAAAATGCTTTTGTTGTTGAGGTGAAGGATTAACAACAGGCAAAAACTATCTCCAAAGATCTCTTTCTACTGACAAGGTAATGTTTCACGATTCTCGCAAATTCACGAAACCAGCTAGGCTGATTTTCTCGGTAGCGACTCGCTACGTCTATGCTGTATTGCTATGCTAAACGAACGACTCACCTATTATAAGTTCATTTATTATCAAATTAGATTTATAAAGGTAAAAAACTTGCATAGTGTACCTTCAATTGGGTAAATGCTTTTATAGTATTACTCGCTTTTGCAATGCATATGGCTTAAGTTACATTTTCTCTATACTGTACATTCCCACTCTTCAAGTGTTTAGTCTTGATAAGGGAAGTTGGTTTAAAGGCATCCTATGCAAGTTTGTTACCTAAATATCACAGCTTCAAATTAATATTTCATTGTAAACAAACTTGCAATAGGAAGAATCACGCACCATAGCTGGTAGTGCCCCGCAGGCAGAAAACCAGCCTTGCAATTTGGCTGTTGGCGCCCCAGTAACATCTCACGAGAATCGTGAAACATTACCTGGTTAGATACTTGGGAGATTGTCTTCGCCTGTTGCTAGTCCTCTGGCTTGGGAAGTATTTACTGTACAATGGTGGTTTTACAAGATAAAATATAAATACTCTGCAACTCTAGGGAGAGTCCATTAAAAACAACCCCCCCCCCCCCCCCCCCCAAAAAAGGAGCATTCAACTACTTAACAGGTCAGCCACAGGCACATAGACACAATAATGCACTATTTATTAATAAGTCAAACTCTTCTGAAATTAAGTCAAATGATTTTACGAAAAGGCGCTAGGTCTTTTTATACTGAAAACAATGAAAACTAGATTTTTTTTATCTTGATATAATATGAATAACACTTATTAGTAGGTTAGATTTCATTAGATAAGCAGTTTTTGCAGTGTATTTATGTACTTCTTAGATATTGGACTGATGATTATATGCTACCACCATAGTTATTTTTATATGATATAGTTTTAAATCACTTCAAATGTTCTGTTTGATGCTACACATTGCCATTGGTGGTCCCCCCTTTACTGTGAAGCAATTTGAGAAAAGCGCTATATAAATGTAATGTTGTTGTTGTTTCTTTGTCCTGTATGTCTTAATGTTGTTGGGTGTTGTTGTATTGTTATTTACTGTTGTCTGTGCTTAAAGGTTCAACGTGTCTCCCTTGAGTACAAGACAAATAGCTCCTTAGGTCCGGGGCAATAAAGGCTTCATTTATTTATTCATTCATAGCCCAACAGCTGGTTTAACATAACAAGCAAAAATTAACTTACAAAGAGTAACGTTTGAAGGGAAGGGAAGTTTGACAATATTAGCAGGCCACACAGTGACTGGCTCTGTTCTTTTCTTTCAGATTGGTTAAGATGCATCACATTACCTGGACAGCCTTGGTGCTGTCGGTCACTCTGTCCATGAGTTCTGGGGGTAAAGTTCTGGTGTTCCCGGCAGATGGCAGCCACTGGGTGAACATGAAGGTCATTATTGAAGAGCTTCATTCTCGAGGGCACAACATTACCATAGTGCGACCCTCAGACAGCTGGTACATTAAAGAGGAGTCTCCCCATTACACGTCCATCACTATCCCATCCGCTGGAGGCTTTGATGAGGAGTTCTTCGGCTCCTTTGTGAAGAGACTGCTGCAGATACGGAAAGAACAAAAGTTTTGGAGTCGTATGATGTTTGAGTTAGAATTAATACGCCAGTTTTCAGAGATGCATAGACAAATGTGTGAGATGTTGACAATAATGTTTCAAGACGAGGCTCTCATGAAATCGCTCACAGATGCCAAGTTTGATGTCGTCCTTACTGATCCAGGCATGGGTAACGGAGTCTTTTTGGCGCGACGTCTTGGCCTTCCGTTGGTGTTTAACGTGAGGTGGACGGTCCACGGAGAGGCCCACTATGCTATTGCGCCCTCCCCTCTGTCATATGTCCCCTACCCAAGAACGGAGCTGACGGACAAAATGACTTTCTCCCAGAGACTTCAGAATGTGCTGGCTTGGACCGTGGGCTCTATTCAATGGCCAATGATGGTTTCTTCTCACTACACAGCTTTTTGCAAAAGGTTTTTTGGCCCTGATGTCGACTACTTCTCCCTGTTTCAGGATGCTGATATCTGGCTCATGAGGAATGACTTCACATTTGACTTTCCACGCCCAACCATGCCTAATATGGTCTACATGAGTGGCTTCCAATGCAAGCCTGCTAAACCACTTCCTGCTGATCTGGAAGAGTTTGTCCAAAGCTCAGGGGAACATGGGGTCATAGTCATGTCCCTTGGAACTTTGTTTGGCGAGCTTCCAAGTGATACTACGGAGAACATTGCAGCAGCTTTTGCTCAGCTTCCGCAAAAGGTCATCTGGAGACATGAGGGTGCCAAGCCCTCGACTCTTGGCAACAACACCTTATTGGTGGGCTGGATGCCCCAAAATGACCTGCTGGGGCACCCAAAGACTAAAGTATTTGTAGCCCACGGGGGCACCAATGGTGTGCAAGAAGCAATCTACCATGGTGTCCCGATAGTGGGCCTGCCTCTGATATTAGATCAGCCTGATAATCTTTTCAAAATGGAGGTAAGAGGAACCGCTAAGGTAGTAGACTTTTGTACTCTAGACAGAGCAGTGTTTAAGGAGGCGCTAGAGGAAGTGCTCTATGAGCCGTCCTACAAGGAGAACATGCAGAGGCTCTCCAGGATCCACCATGACCAGCCCATGAAGCCTCTGGACCGGGCAGTTTTCTGGATCGAGTTCGTCATGAGGAACGGAGGAGCCCCTCACCTGCGCACTCAGTCCTTCAGAATGTCCTGGATCGCTTATTATTCTATAGACGTCATTCTGACTCTGCTCATGGCTCTGCTGCTCATACTATTGATTATGTTCCTGGCAATCAAAAAATGTCTCTCAGTTGTATTCAAAAAGAAGGTCAAATCTGAATAATATTGTCTTTTCCTTTAGGGCTGCACGATTTGTAAAAAATGTCTAGTTAGATTTTTCTGACAGATATGTGATGTTTGAATATTATTCATTGTCAAGATTTACTTCAATATTCCAAATGTCTCTTTAATTTATGCCACTTCTGATAGGTGAACATGCCTAGTGCATGAGAAGCAGAACACTTCCTAGTGGTGAGCTTCACAGTCTGTCACACAAAAAGGGTGGTATGAATATAAAAATCATAAATGTGACTAGATTAGCCATGCATGATTAAGTATAGCCTTTGCGATTAGAAAATTGCATTGGTTCAAATTGTGTTGCGATATTGTGCAGCCCTATTTCCCTTCTGCTAATAAAATAAATATTAAAAAAGCACTATGCAACAATTTGATCAAAAATGACCTTAATTATGCAGAGTCGTTCTGATGGTTTTACAACACTTTTTGGTGCTTCGTCTCCCCCTATCACTTCTCCGCGTAAAAAACGAATATGCAACTTTCTGTTCCCGGTCCGAGGAAATCCGGATGTGACTCAGCAGAAGTATCCAATTGCGCCTCGAAAATGTAGTCAGATTGTAGTTTCGAAGAAGACTGCAAAACGGAAGCCAACTTGGCTTTGTTGCTGTTGAAATGGTAAGTAGCCTACCCTTGGGTGAAGTTTGTTTTTGTAATGTGGTTTGATAGTCTCTTGAACAATGTGTTTGCTTGACCATTTTATTGTGAGCCCTGTATTTGTTTAGCTTGGTTTCTTAAAGGAGAATTCCGGTGTGATATTGACCTAAAGTGTATTGAAACATGATACCGAGTGTGAACGTATGTCTCATAGCCCATCTCGGCTTGTCCCCTGCACTCCAAAATCTGGCGCAAGTTAGCCGATGCTACCAACAGCTTTTTCAATAGTGGTGCTTCGGCATCGGGCTAGCCATGCAAATAAATCACTGTTTTACACCCATTTACGAGGCTCAATGTATCTCCACACTTCATTGGTAGACTTCTGAGGGCCCTGACATTTAAAACGAGACATTGAGAACTTTGAAAAAGCACTGGTAGTTTACTTACAAGACGATTTATACAGACAGTATCTTCACGAAGTTTAGCGTTTGCAGCCATCTTGAATTTAGTCACGATAAGTCAAGCAACGAGTAAGAATGAACAGGTATGATAAGGGATCAGATTCCAAAAATAATTCAGTGGAAATGAATGGATTCCAGTTGCTGCTACTGGAAGAAACTGGAATCCATGCATTTCCACCGAATTATTTTTGGAATCTGATCCCTTATCATACCTGTTCATTCTTACTCGTTGCTCGACTTATCGTGACTATCGTGGCAACACGAGTGCGTTTGAGCCCTTGTTTCAGTTTGTTTGTGTCGGGCCAAATGCAACAATCACAGTCAGGTGCGCACCAAATTGATCGGTCCGAGACTTCCAAAAAGAGGTGGTCTTGGTCCGCACCAGAGCGGTAGAAAAACAGAGTGGCGACACTCCCATAGACTTCCATAGGAAACAATGGCGGCGCTTTTTCCAGGCTACTTCGGCGTTATGCAGAGCTCAAAAGTTCCTAACTTTGACATTGACGGCTTTAGCCCCATTCACTTCCATTGCTTTCTGCCTGATATTTTCAGTGGTAAGTAGATGAAAGTACGACGTTTTTTCAATTGGCATATGCATTTCCTATACCAACTGCACTAGTAGATACTGGTATTGTTCTTTGAGGTTTTTGTGCTGCTTGTTTAACTGATATTTATTGCTTAAATGTTGACCGAAATTTTAAAGCCAAAAGTTAGCCTGCAAACCTTGATGTGGAGAGAGGCTGGCTTAAAGATAATGTTCCTACGTCAATAATGAATTTCAGACAAAACACATTTGGTTAGCCTATTGTAGTAGAGCAACTTTAGATGATAGGTTGGTTGTCAACAGGTTTTTATTATGTTTATAGGCCTAAGGATGCAGAGGACAAGAAGGGTTTGCGATATATGACTGGAATGGTCAGATAATTTCATTTTTTATGAGGTCCACACGATGGGGCCCTTACACAAATGGAGTTGTGTTGATCCAGCATCTTCCACACCTCCCATAACACTCCCGACTCCAGCCAAATGTTGCATCTTCCTTACCATGTCCCTCTTATAGTTGTACAGAGTACACGGAGGGCTACCCATCCCCTCCACATTGTGTCTTTTGTGTAGTTCACACACAAGTGTATAAACACACAAGTGTTCAAACTTTGGAAACTGAAATCTTTTTATTTTTTGGAAACCTAAATGAGTGTCAGACCTCCTTTTTATCTTGCAGTGTCACCATACCTTCCTCCCAGTCTTTTTTGCATTTGTTCCTGTTCTTGTTTTAAACACACATTAAAAACTTAATACAAATTCTATTGAAAACCTAACATGTATCAGTCATCCTTTTCATGCTGTAGTCTCACCAGCCGGTTGAAATATAAGTTATAAGTATTTTATTGAAATAGTTGATTGCTTATTGAGTTACAAGTGTGTTATTGAAACAGTGGGTGTCTTATCTTGCAGTATTAATCAAATTTTTCACATTTAAGTTGTTATTGATTCTTATTTAGCCTATGTGTTTTTGACATGTTTATGGCTTAGTCTTAAAATGTTACCAAGGCTGTGTGGTGGCCACCGTTATGCTATTTCTCTAAAAGAACTGAACAGATTTAATGCATTGATCAAACTTTTAAAATTTAAGCTGTTAGGCTATAGCCTAGAAATATAGACGCACCCTAGCGGCGGCAAATTAATTTGCTCAGCCTGTACGTCTAGTATCAAACCATAGGGATTTCTATTGGCTGACGCCGTGGACGTCATCCAATCACAGTGCTCTATTTTGTTAGAGAGTCTTAAGACGGGCTTAACAGGATAACGACAGTCCTGCGACGGTGAACAACAAGGAAGGTGGCTATGGCGAACGAAGAGCAGTTGTTTGAATCGGCGTTGGCGTCAACTTTGAAAGACAATTCTCTGCCCACCCCTTGGATTAAGCGAGGTGAATGGTTCGATTCCAGACTATACATTTCAATGATATAGGAGCTAGTTAGGCTACTGAATGCCATTCATATATTTGATAGACGTTTATTGCTAGTCTTATAGGCTACAATGATCAAAGTTGTGTGGTAGATTTGGGGGGGGGTCCTGAAAAGGACACTGGATCTAATGTCCACACACAAAAAGGATACAAAATGCATAGCCTACGTTTTGACAATGTAAGTAAAGTATATGTAGCGTGATACAGGCAAATGTAGGAATCCAATAACAGCTCATGTCCAGCAAGGAAACAAATGTTCAATGTTAGAACTACCAAGAACATATTTTAGATTGATGTTGCAAACTAATTATACTCGCAATATATAATTGACACTATAATGTAAGCATGCTAACACTCGTTTTTTGGTTTGTTGTAATGTTTCCTGTTCAATAACGCACTCGCTGCTGTCTATCCCATTGAAATAACACGACACGCAAAGAGCTGTTTGGAACTGTTGAAGCGTACGTGAACCACGTGACCGCGTGTCGGCGACTTCAAAGAGTGTCGCAACTCTCTTTTTCTATGGCTCTGGTTCGCACCATCCAGTGGCGTCATGCCCATTAAAATAAAGGGGGCACGTGCCCCCTCGGATTTTTCTTCCCTGATAATTTTTTTGATCATAACTTTGTTCCTATTATGCTCCATAATAAGCCAGAGCCTATAACGACTCAAATGTATTCTTCTGGATGTGTAATAAACCATAGCAAAATAGCTGAAGACCGGTCAACATCAGCCCTTTTCCTAAAAGTGGTGTCTGTGTATGTTCCCGTAACAACTCACACGCGCATTGAGCTCGCAATGTTTTGCTTGTGTTGAACTGTTACAGTTAACTTTAGGCTACAGTTTGAACAGTTGAACTGTTACAGTAACAGTTTAAACAGATACAGTCAATGGTGTTAAAGTGGTAAGTAGTCTAGCTAAGCAATACAAAGTAGTGGAATTATTTGTGGTTGACCAGGAAATTTTGACTTGGTGATCAAAAAGTTAGAACTATGGATTTGATTTTCCGCGTTTTGCCGCGAATTCAGAGCATTACATTAACGTTAGCCTACATGGTGTCAGTGTAACGTAGCCTAGGCTACTCTTACAAATTGTACAAATATTTGTGGTTCAATTGTTTCCAGTTTCATAGAAACGAGGGTGTTAAATTTGCAGTGACTACAAAATCCAACCTAATAACATTAGGCCTACTGTACCAAGGCATGGATGTTTCTCCACTTGTTCTATTCACTGTATCTGGCAGCTAATTCATGTAGTGAAAAGGGATAGGCTACCCAAGGGCGCAGGAGGCATGGGGGACGTGGGGGATATGTCCCCCGCATTGCTGAAGAGACGCCATCGTCCCCCTCACTTTTGATAAGGAAAAATAGGTAGGCCTACGATAAATAAATAATAACCTATAGGGTTTGCGCTAACTAAAACTCCCCATTAACAGCATCACGTCACTAACCACAGCCATCTACAGTACTGTAAGACTGCACAATCTCATATTCACTCTGTTGGATATCTGAAGCCAGTTTGTCTACTAACAACCATCATAAAATAATCCAGGCTACTTTCTTAGCGTAAATCCTCAAATTATGGCTGGGGTCTTATGCAAAGCACAGCATCTTTGCTGATATTTGAGGCAAGCTGGTAGGCTTTTCGAGGCAGGCTTTTTAACCCTCTAGGCGCCACAGTCGACTATAGTCGACAAGATGCGGTACTGAATAAAACGGCCGATTTAGTCAAATAGGGTGTCATATTTCGTTCGACCTCCACTCCACTAGATGGCAGACATGTCATACGTCATCCCCGAGTCGAAAAAAGGGCACTCTTTAAACAAAACTTTCGCGCTACAGCTGCATTGAATCAGTGCGTACAATACCGGAGCTAGTGTGCGTGTGAGCCACTTTGTCAGAGCGATATTGTCAACGTCAGCGAGTATTTGCACTAGATTATCGTCTAATGGCATCAAAAAAGTTTACCTGAAATGAAGTGTTGGGTCTTCTATTCGCGGACCCTGATTCTGAAGGGGAATATCTGCCTTCAGAAAATGATGGTGATTCGTTTAGTGAGGCTTCAGATGCGTCCCTGCCTTGCAATGATGCAGCTGGACAAAGTGAGAGTTTACTCCATAGTTTAGCTTACACCAAGCACAAACGTTGAATCGTTTGCCCAATGTCACTGGTGGGAATAATGTTTCACGGGTTCGGAGTGTTCATCGGGAAGTTAGCAGGGTGTTAGTGGTGTGGCGAACGAGGCTGGAGGTAGCATAATGTCCATAGCGCTAGCTTCTGTCTTCTGAACGTGTGCCTCTCCACATTCGTGGCGACAGTAACGTGGTGGAGCCTTTGTCTAATGCCACTGGGTATGTTAGACGAGGTCGAAGTGCTCATAGGACAGTTAGGGGGGAACGTAGTGGCAGTGTGGGGAGTCGCAATGAGAATGACAGTAGGCCTAGTCCGAGCGGCGCAAATTCTCTCCACTCGGCACGCGCGAGGCAGATCTGGCCATGCTGCTCGCATGGTGGAGGTGGTGACACGCTCTCTCCCTCTCCCACACACACACACACACACACATTAGGTCATGCATAGTCTATCACAAGATGATGGGAATGCCGGCCCTGTATGGATAGGGATAGGGAGTCATTATCTCTACAGCAAAAGGCCTGCTACATAAAAAAAAAAAAAGTCAGCCATTTATTAGTAATGATTTACACTGTTGATTTGCTATCTATTTCCCTGATCATTTAGGACATACACTATGTGTTCCTTTTTGTGTGTTCATGTCCTTGTGATGTGTGTGTCTTTGTCAGCTAAGAAAAAAAAAACAAAAAAACATCAACAAAAACAACAAAAAGAAAAAAATACTAACATTGTCTCTTGTCTTGTCTCGTCATCTCACTCCTGATCTGTGCCTTGCCGTGGCAAATGAGCTTTTGAACTAAACAGGTCTTGTCTACTTGTGTTTGTGTGTCATCTGAATAATATATATGTGCCCCATATATGGAATCAGAGTGCCTACTGTATAGTAAATGGAAAATCTCTACAGCAAAAGGCCAGTCTACCGCTACATGCATTTGGTTTGTTTCTGCCATTTATTAGTAATGATTTACACAGTTTGTTCACTACTTACTATTTACCTGAGCATTCAGTATTGTGCAATATAGCATACAGAAGGTGAGGGACATTTTGGGGGGAAAGAAGTGGTGCATTTTATCATTCAAACATGCGACTTTTCATGAAAATTCTATAATCCAAGATGGCCGCCACCATATGACGTCATAATATGCAAATTAGATGTAAACATTTAATCCCTACATAAATTTTGAGGCATCCTTAATATTTCTCTAATTTACAGAAAGTCTGTATCTCTTATCACTTTTAAGATATAGCCTTTTCAAATGAAGATGTCAAAATCGAACGTTTCGAAAAAAAAACCTCTGGCGCCTAAAGGGTTAAATTTCTAACCTGCATTTAGACATGCGTTTCGTTTGGAGCGGCATACCGTAGGCTATCAAAAGCATAACATTTTCGGTTTGGTTTGGGATTTAATTTACTTTTGGACTGTTTGATTATATTGCTAAATGTTGAGACTGATGGGCACTGAAATCTGGGAGATATTTGATGGTTCACTGTTATGTTTCATGCAGTTGAAAAAGTGTCGGGATTGTGACATTGAAGTGAAACAAATGCAGCTGTTTATTGCGAGACAAGGCAGCCATTCATTGTTGTGCTGTAGCCTAATAGAAACCTTTTTGCGTAGCTAAGTAGCCTAAATTGAGTTATTGTTTAAATATGCATGATTTCTGATTTTTTATTAAATTCGTAGGCTGGAATGCCTTGAGTCGCGCAACAATTGTGTTTAAATGTAGTAGCCAGGCTTCAGCCTGGCAATTACCTCGAAAGGGGCAGCAAGAGAGTGAGCTTGAGAACGTGTGTTGGAAACCCATGGTAGGAAAACGACTTTTCTTTGCCAACCGTAGGCTATTAATCCAACCAACAATATAATAAAATATTAAGAAGAGGTGTTATTTCATTGACTGAAATCGAAAACAATGTCTTCTAGTGCTGGTGGACTGATGGCAATTGTTGGTATAGGCAATTGTTACCCCGTCTTGTGGGAACCTGCCATTATTTGTCCGGCTATACATAGAATCAATCCCGGGCATAATTTGAGGATTTATGTGTTCAGTGTGGGGTATAAACAAGCTGAGAATTTAGCAGTGTCACGTCTGCCTATCACAGACGTGGGGAGTTCTTTGAAGCTTGGGATAATGTGGTAGGCCTACAGTTACTACAGTAACAGTATTTATTTTTTAATTTTATAAATGCTTTGTTTAAATGCTGTTGGAACAAATAGAAGTTGATTATAAAGTCAACTTTCTGTTGCAATTTACTGTGTGTTCTGGACTGGTAACATGTTAAGCCAACATGTTCTAACGTTGCATAAATATTAACTGCAAACACATAGTGGAGAGTTGATTTGGTTTTTACCAGACAATTTAAGTATAGGCCTAACTAGGCTATTTGATCATGTAGTCTGTGTTTGGATCATAGGCATGATGATTCATTCATGGCTTCATAAAATATCAACATCCCATGTTGCTTTTAGAGTATTCTACCATTGGCCCAAATAGTGTGAAATAAATCTAAAATAAATAAATAAAAGTAGAATTGCACATAGCAAGAAGCTGGTCTGAGGGCAGATCTGGTGTTGTGCTCATCTCACAGTTTTGACCATTTTTATCAAAAAATATTTTGAAAACAATCAATGGTATTATCTTAATATTATGGCAAGTTTATGGTCGAAAGTGGGCCAGAGGTGGCAATCCGATATCTGGAAATCTGATCTCACTATGGGTTTGTGTTCACAATTTGATCCCCCTCACTTTCAAAATATCTCCTGCGCCCCTGAGGCTACCCGTTCAAAAGGAGGCCTAAAGTTGTTTTATATAGCCTAAATAGGATCGACCAGAGGCGATTCTAGACCTAGAGCTTTGCTGGGGCACAGGCCCCCAACTCCCAATACATAAAAAAAATGAAAAAAAGAAATAAGTGGCTTTTACGTCTAGCCCCCATCATGTCCTCATCCATTTCTTGCCTGTCTCTCTCCTCCTCCTCCTCCTCCTGTCTGGTACTGGACTGCCCAGCCTGTGCTCTTTCTCCCCTCTCTTTTCTTTTTGACCTTCTTTTCCTCCTCCTTCTCCTCCAGCACTCTCTCCCTCAATTGTTGTAGCAGCCACTGCAGCAACATCCAAACACATAGGCATACAGTAAGTAGGCCTACTGTATACTCACTGCATGAATTTAATAGGCTTTCCTACACAAGGGAAGCTTATTTTTAGTCAAAATTGAGATATACTTCCCTCCCAGATAAGGGTCCTGTAGTCATCCTGGCAATACTGCAGTTCTTTGTATCTTAAATAGCCTACTAAAGCCTTCATACTGACTTTTGGTGATAATTTGCAAATGTAGCCTAATAATCTAGTGATTCTGTGTAGATTATTATAGGCTACATTTACAAATGCAGCAAACTTATTTAAGTTTGCCATTAAACCATTGATCAAATCACAGCACTGGCTATTACCAGCATAAATGTTACCTTTAATGTGGGCAATTATCATATCTCCCTCGTCCTCCTCATCTCTCCTCACTGTTCCTTTCCCTCTGTTCAGGAAGAATTGTCTGATGTCCATCTCTGAATAGTTTATCAGAAGGCTATGTTTAGTTTTACAGTAGGACAGCTTCACAAACAGTATAGGCTACATTTACAGGACTCTCTCTCTCTCCAGTATACGTATAAATCATTATTAATTGTCCGCATGTGTGCATGCAGCCTATACACATGGTGTGAGTGTGTGTGTGCGGGAGAGAGCACAAGCTGGGAAACTGTTGCTAAATTTAGGCTACGACGCTAAGCATTGAAAAACAGATGCTAATTATGTGGGCAACATTCTCTAACAGCGATCAACTTGTCATTTTTTCTGTCAAACAAGTTGTGAATTTGTTGTAACATTAAAACAGGGGACGACCTACTCTGTGCATGGGCGGATTATGAACTTTCGGGCCCCTGGGCCCAGATGTATTAAGGGCCCCCCACTTATTGTCGTATATGTGGGAGGGGGGGTTTGGGGGTCCTCCCCCAGAAATGTTTACATTTTTTTTATGTGATTTCCTGTATTCTGGTGCATTTTGGGGATGGCCAGTACTAAATTTAATCAGATTCATAGCCTTCATCCTGATTTGTTGATATTGAGGCAATGATTCCATGCAAAGGCTTGGGCTTCAGGGCTCCCTGACCCCTTGGGCCCCTGGGCCTGGGCCCAGTAGGCCCGTGCAGTAATCCATCCCTGACTCTGTGCTCAAAGTGATGTGACGAGCTCCAGCGGATGAAATACTCGGAAGAATGATGTGAACGATTTTCATTGGTTGTTGCGTTCAATCTTACCCAGCTACAGAGGTGCTATTTCCTGATTGGCTATTATGGCCCCTTTCTTTTTCCTTGTTTTTTTTATTGGCTGGTAAGTGACAGGCTCGAGTCATGACTAAGCAGGCACGGAGATGCGCTCATGAATGCCATTTCCAGAGCAGCGCTAGAATTGTACTGGGGCACTGGAGACTTTTACTAAGGCACGTGCCCCAGTGAATAAGGTCTAGTGATGCCCCTGGCTATTACCGTGATGTAGAGGGCAAGAAAGTATAATAGTCTCTCTCATGTGCTCATAACTTAGGTTATTATCAGGTCACTTGCTCATGATTTGCAGGTATCAACTTACAAATGAGGTAGCCTATTGCTTGCCATAATGGTAATGAAAAATATATTACTAGTAGTAAAATATTCAAATATTTAGTGTTAACCTTACTCAGCACTGAAACCTGTCAAACTTCTTTCAAAGTCCTTCATCACATGAATTAAGATTAAAATAATTTAATTTCTGAGCACCACAAAGTCAGACCTCAGCACCTTTTTTAATGTAAGATTGTTCTTAGGTCACATATCAATCAAATCATAACAACTGCAATGGTAGGCCTACTGTTTTTAAAATCATGTGTAGTAGGCCTGTGTAGTAAGTGTAAATGTGTGTGTCTAAACATGCTTTAATGAGCTTACACTTTAATGAGCTGAATTTGAGCTTACAGTTCTTTCACCAACCTATATGTTTTACATTAACTTACAAAATAGATACTTTAGCTTAGTCCTCAGATAGAGGAGGGTTGCTGCTTGCTCTGCTAAGTTATTTCTGTCCCTCCCAAACTGCATTGAAATGGTATGTTTAGCAGCCAGAATTTCAAAATTTCCAGGGGGAGAAATCTCTGCCCCCCTCTAACAAATTGCCTGATTGTGCCCCCCCCCCCCTGAATTTTGGCTTGCATGACGCCCCTGGCACCATCTAATGAACTCTGGTGTGGTCCTGCTGGTGAGAAAGCAAACCTGAAACAAACAGGTTTAACGGTCTAGTTGTAATGATCACTGGATCGTTAAAATTAGGTCGATTTAATTTCCTATTCACTTCCTAAATAAATGCCATGTGCAATTGGTCCTAATAATGTGAAACATGGACAAATGTGGATGCGTGAGGAGATACAAACAATGTTTCATACGTGTATGGTCGGCTGACTAGCCTACATGGCCTCGCAAATCAGATTATTTTCTAGCTAGCTGCAGTCACGACTCGTTTCCAAACTCCACAATTTGCCAAAAGTCACAAATGCAAACAATGAGCCAAGATCGTGTCACTTCAGTGTTTAGGCCGCCCACGCATTTTGGTTTGCCTAGAAACATGTGTATGTGAAACCGAACCGAACAACTCTCAATGTTTGCAACATTGTAACAATTTATTGCCTGCTGCGGACTGAATAACTGGACTACAGGTCTGAAAATGCCCTAAGAGACAACCATGTCATAGCTCACGCATATGGGGCCAACAACCTCCACAGTCTCCATCCTCCACACAGGCTACTGGCTACAAAAATATTTCATGAGGAAAAGGGAAGTTTCTTTTCTTTGCCGTTCCGGTTTTAAGATCTGGCAAGGATGGTGATGAAAATGAAATGGCAAATGGCTTATTTTTTTGTGTGACAGACTTGTGCTCGTGAGGAAAATTAACTGACAAATACATATACAGAAAGTATTCACAGCACTTCCCTTTTGCCACATTTCATTATGTTTCAGACTCATCTTAAAATGGATTCAATTCATTTTTTCATCAATCTACACACAATACTCCCAACACCCATAAAAAACAAGTGTTTGGAGTGTTTTGTAAATGTATAAAAAATAAAAGACTGAAATATTATATATACACTATGAATGAGATCTAGAGTTCTTTTGAGAAGATGAGAGAAAAGAAGGACAAACATTGGTGCAGCTCTATAGAAGCATATGAGTAGCTTTATTCAATTGAGAATGCAATCTGCAATATGCAATTCAAAAAGACATTACATTATGCAATTGACAATTCATTATGCAATTTAATATTGCAATTTGCAATAATATCCAACAGATTGTATTTTAATCTGCAAAGTGACAATGAAATCCTAAAATCAATTCCAATAATTTTGGTTAAAAAATAGAATAAACATGGATTGAATTGCATTCCATTTTGCCATGGTACTTCAGTTTCAAAATTCAAATGGCAATTCATTTTGCATTTCAATTTGCTATATTCAGTTTCATCATTTTACTGTCAATTGTTTTTGCAATTTAATATTTAAAGTGCAATGTAGGATTGCATTTTAAAAATTGCATTTTTGGCAAAACTGTCAATGCCAGCCTGAAAAGATTTTGGATTATTTTGGGCAAAACGTTTTGCCATCGTTTTGAGGCATTTTATTCAAATGGAAAAGAAATAGCGCCCCCCGTGATTGCATTGCACTTTGGTCACGCTCTTTGTGTTGCAAAATTCAAATGACCATTCAATCTGCCAAACGCATTGCAATCTGTCAAGTCACTCGTCAAGGCGGGAACTAGGCTACGTCACTTCCGTGTTTACGTCTTACCCAGTTAGCGCTTGCAATGGAGGAGTTTATAGGTTTAGTCAGATTTTTTTTTCTTTTTCTTTTTCGCATGTCCAAATTTCCGTCAAGGATTCCTGGGACACTGAAAGACCGGGGTAGACGAAACTTGGTAGGCATGTAACCCCACATGGATAGCATGGAACCATTGTTTTTCGTTTTGATCTGTAGCCCCCCCGCTGGACTGCACCCCCCGAAAGGAGGGTAGGGCAGACACAGTTTTCTGTGAATATCTCGAGAACCGTAAGGTTTAGGAGGACCATTTTTTTTTGTATGTTGATCTCAAGGGGCCATGTCAACCCATTCCATAACCACTCATTTCATGTATAGCGCCACCTAGTTAAACACAAAAAAGTAAAAATGAGGTGTTGTAATCGCAGGTATCTGTGACCTAACATAGTCAAAACTGCACGAAATTGGAAGTGTAGGATCATTATGACACCCTTTGAATGCACGCCAAGTTTCGTGGAATGCCGTTCATGGGGGGCCACACAATAAATTAATTTATGTGTACATTTAGTGACCGTACACCAACAAGGATTCCCGGGACACTGAAAGACCGGGGTACACGAAACTTGGTGGGCATGTAACCCCACATGGATAGCATGGAACCATCGTTTTTTGTTTTGATCTGTAGCCCCCCCCCCCGCTGTACTGGACCCCCCGAAAGGAGAGTAGGGCAGACACAGTTCTCTGTGAATATCTTGAGAACCGTAGGGCCTAGGATGACCAATTTTTTCCGTATGTTTGCCTCCAGGGGTCATGTTAACCCATTCCATGTGCACACATGTGCATAAACAGATACACACGCACACACATACATTCACAGTAATCATACGTATGACACATACTCACAAAGTAGACATATGTATGCATGCATGCACATGCACAAACACACATACGCAGGCAAACACACAAGCACGCACACACACACACACACACACATAAACATAAACATGTACACGCACACATGCACACAATTCAAGAATTTCTCAGAATTATGAACAGGCAAGATGGGGCTGGGGTTGTATAAAATGAATTTTACATGTGAAATCTATGAACTAATCATGTTTTGGTACTTGTTGTCTAGCAGATACCAGTGACAATTGAGTGTGCATAATGCAATTCAGTGAGACAGTTAGAATCATATATGCCTTTCACCTTTTGTTTTTAGCCAGCAGCCAGGCCAGCAGATACCCTGACTTTGCTGAATTACTGAAGCAAACGGGCTTAGTTAGTACTTGGATAAAAAACCTCCTTGGAAGAGTAGGTTCCTGCTGGAAGTGGTGTTGGTGGCTGGCCAGAAGGTGGCACTCTTCCCTGTGGCCATAAGCCACCAAACAAATATCAATCCCAATGTCCTATTGCAGTGAGAGGGACACTGTACTGCAGGAGATGTTTTCCTTTGCATGAATGTTAAATTGAGGTCCTGACTCACCATGGTTGTTAAAGATCTCATGGCACTTATCGCAAAGAGTAGGTGGTTCCCTGATTTGCTTTATTTATGTACACATACATAAAGACACACACACATGCGCACACACACTACACATGCACACACACTTACATGCACACACACGACACGCACGCACACACACATATGCACCCACACATACAAACACACCTACATACACTCAATTACAAACACACAAAAAAGGAACAAAGTAGGAAATGAACACAATTTGACAAGCGTGACTTATTTTTCTGAAAAAAATGTGCTGGACTGGGCGGCGGTCATATTTTGTACCGCTCTGCGGTACATCTAGTTATTATAACCTTTTCTTTTTACCTTTTCAAAAATGAATGCGGCTCTAATCGCTTAACGTACAGACATGTTGAAATAACCGTTCTGAAGGTCTGGAGTGGGGCAAGAGAGTTGTTGTTCCTCATTTTTTTGAAAAGTTTATACTTTTTGAGAAATAGGGGATTATAAATGTTAAAAAGCTAATTTTTTCCCCCATAGACTTGAATGGCTGTGATGTCATAATGGCCTAAAGCCAGCTGCGCTCGTTAGAGGTCCAGTATGTAGGAAATAATGGAAAATAAACTGTAACCATTCCAAAAATGATCACCATATGTTGTCAGAGAGTAAGGAAACACGATGAATTGAAGTAATGCCTTATTTGACAACATTACTCTAACCCGTAAAACCCATGAAAAAAATGAGTTACGGGGTGGAATCTCTTGGAATTTTCGTTTATTGGAATGGAATTTTGAACGATTAATTCTAGAATAGCGTATTAATAATGGGCTAGCGCGTCCTCCTATTTGGGTTGCCAAATTAGCAAAGGCCAACTGTCAACAGCTGTCAGTTGTAGTCATGAACGCCTACGAGAGGCAGGCAAATTTCCAAAATTAAAACAAGAAACAAATTAAGTGGACATCGGAGGAGCTTCCTGAGATGGTTCTTCGTCAAACGAAGAATATCAAGTCTGACGCAGAGCTGGCCATATTTCTCCACAACAGGTAGCCTAGGCTAAACTTCATCTGCATCGCTAACTTCAGCTAAATATGTTACGTTGGTTAGAGAGGTATTTTTTGTTTTCACTGCTTCCGTAATGTGTAGCTGGGTCATGGTTGGAGAAACGTTAAAGCAGCTGCAGGTCAACTAACGTTAGCTAAGTCTTCATTACATCTGGCAACCCAGAAGAGGCTCGCCTCTGGTAGTCTTGAGAACGTTCACCAGTGTTTTGATTTTGGCTTACAGAACGTTCGGTAACAATCCTACAAATCGCACCTTTAAGCTCCCAGAGTAGTTCCCGGGCTAATCGGAACACTGGCACAGGTGTCACCTGTGAATCCAACTGTCTCAGCTTCTAATGCATACAATCTGGCGCTCCCTAAAACGACACATCCTGTTAAGTGTTTTCCGTGTCACAATAAAAGTCACAGCCATATCTCATGCTTTGCACATTATATCTCCAGAACGGCTTGAGGCATATACTTCAGATTTGGTACAAGTGTTTGTATGGACTCAAAGATTAAGTGAGTTGATGTTGGAGGTCAAAGGTCAAGTCCATGAATACTCTGAGCGCGATATCTCAAGAATGCTTTGACATACATGCCTGAAATTTGATATGAGTGTTTGTATGGACTCAAAGATGAAGTGAATTGATGTTGGAGGTCAAATGTCAAGGTCAAAAACACCTTGAGTGTTATATCTAAAGAATTGACACACAAGGTACACTGGCTACCTATGGCGGTCCGCATCAAATTCAAGGCTCTAACGCTTGCCTACAAAGTAGTCTCCGGTTCTGCTCCCACCTACTTGAATGCCCTCATACAGACATACGCTACCTCCAGACCGCTGCGCTCCTCAGACGAACGACGTCTAGCTCTACCACCGGTACGCTCAAGCCAATCCAAACTTTTCTCATCTGTTGTTCCTCGTTGGTGGAACACACTGCCAGCTCCTACAAGGGCAGAGACATCCTTCTCCATTTTCAGAAAACTCCTGAAGACCCAGCTCTTTAGAGAACATCTCCTCTCATAGCAACACTTACAACAAGTCTTACTGATCCTAGCACTCACCAGCCGTCTCAAACTGACAAGTAACTGTTAAAAACAGCACTCACTGATGCACTTATTCTTACTGTACTCTAATGTTTTTAAATTGTCCTAAAATTGTTGAGAACTGCTCTAAAACTTAAACTGTTTACTATGTTGTTAGTCGCTTTGGCTAAAAAGCGTCAGCCAAATGTAATGTAATGTAATGTAAAAGGTATTTTGGTATGAGGGTTTCAAAGATTAAGTGATTCAATGTTTTTTTTTTCCAGGAATCTCCCCACCAACATTAAGCCATCAGCTTTCCATCCACTATTGTAATTCGTCTGGCATTACATTTCTAGTTTTATTTTTGATTTGGCAGTATTTGTGAAGCTAGGAAAAAAATTACAATAAGGTTCGCATTTTAATTAATCTCTGTTTTTTAAAAAAAGGAAATACCTCCCACAAATGTTGGATATCAGTGACGGAACGATTGGTTGGCTGTGAATATAAGCATAACCAGCGTACACTTTCAGTTTCATTTAGTCAATAACGCCGCGCCTCCGATAGCACAGCAAAATGTTTAGCAGCATTCGTTCATTCGTTCAAGACAGCGCAAATTCACTGTTCACACATCCAATGTCTAGAAAGGTAAGTTTAAAAAGATGAAAGGTCCTGTCTGTTGCTTAGCCTACGTAGTTGCTCTCCCGAACATGAATGGATGCAAAAAATACTGCACCTCGACGAGTGGCCTACACACTCAAGTTTCATTTTTTTGACAGGGAGCATGTACTCTGCGGGAACAAATAAAACAACTCTCAGGTGACGCAGCTCGTGTATTTGATGGTAGGTGCATCTTAACTAGTCTTGTTGCATATTCTCTTATCATGTCATGAACTAACCTTTTACACAAAAGTTAGGTTATCTGCTTCCGTTGTGTAGAGAGTTTGGAAACCAACCATATTCATTTAATTTGTTTAAGCTGCAGGACTTGATGAATCAGGCATACTCACTTTGACAAGGCAAGACTTAAACGAACTACTCCCTGGGCCTCAGAACTTCCAGATTCGGCGAAATATTGCGGAGTTGATCAACTCAGCTACACAAGTGAGGGAAGGTGCAATCCATTTATAGCCTGTCTGAAATGTCTGGAATTACCAGTTCAAAAAGTAGGCTATACTAGGCTACTCCCATCACTCATCATTTAAGGGGGTCACCATGTCTCGCCTCACATAGGCCCCTATTTTCTTTACAGACCAAACATAGGGGTGTGTGGTTATTTTAATTTCTGCCATTCAAATTATATAAATATATATTTAGACACATTATTGTTTAGGTGTGGATCTCATTTTATTTTTGTGCATTTTAGGCTTGCTATTAATTATGTTATATTTTTATGAATATGAATATTTTTTTTTGTGAATTGGTTTCAAGGAGTCACCTGTTTCTTCGAGCTCCTTAATTGAAAGACTGAAGGATGTGATTTCGAGAGAGGATGTTAAGCGTAAGTTTTTTATTCAAGTCAAGAAGGCCTTATGTACAAACTATCTATACTATAAATTAACATATTTGCAATGAAATAGATCAAATGATTTTAACTTTAGAAAGCAACTTTCCCTTACTTCTCTTACATGTATTAATTTATCAGCTGCTTTTATATGAAGTGACTGGTATATATTTCAACTCTGCGTGAACACTGTTATTTGTGAATTATATGATCACATGACCGTCACATAATCAGTGGAGTTGAACTGTAGGAACTTGTCATGGTCTTATATTCACATGATACCTAACTACCACATACTGATAAAATGTTCTGTACGTACTTTCTAGATTTGCTCGTCTCTGGCGGACTCTTGGAGGACTACCTTCACGTTCTGCACGATGCTGAGACGCGGTTGGCGTGCTCCCTGGACTGTCTGCGGCAGCATGTGAAACTGCTAGAAAGCCTGCGAACTCTACCGCTGGAGGAGCCTAGCAGCGATGTGTTAGCTGCAAAATGCCCACCACAATCTCACAGTAAAGATCAAGCGCAGCCTCGTCTGAACAACTCAACCACTCCAGGTAAATAAAGAACTGTGCCATTGTCACAGTGCAGTTGTATTCAGACACACCACCAAATAGGAACCTCAATGTAAGGGTAGAAGATATAAATGGTATATGGTACAAATTATACGAATTTTACTATACCAGCAACATACAGTACCTGCAAATGCTAGATACTGTAGCAGGGTATCACTGTGGCCATGTAAAACATGCACACTGAGATGATGCAAGAAGTTATTTTGGAATGCAGAAGCAATTATGCCAATACACTGTATTGCCATTGGTTGATGACAGTGTATGGGTGTGGGTATTTAAGATCTGTGTGCAATATATACTGCTCAAAAAAAATAAGGGAACACTTCATACACTGGATCGGTACTCTGACACTGTTTGGTTCTGAGCACAAGTGAAACTTTTGAGGCGAGTGGTTTATTTTGCAAGAACTGTCAGACATTCTGTGAACGTAGTTTGAGAATGGAGAAAAGGGTTTCAAAAAATGATTTTTAACAATTGTGGAAAACTGTAAGTGTTCCCTTAATTTTTTTGAGCAGTATATTTCCCCCTGAGCACACTGAAGGAGGCACTACGTCAAAACATGCTTGTGAAATAAGACCAATCACTTATGCAAAGTTTGTCTTGTAATGCTTCAGAATATATCATATTTTAGGCCATAATCCAAAGTCCTTTTAGGCAAGTCCCCCCACTCGGCCGCCATCTTGGTAACACACTTTACACTATTTTCCTATTCAAGAGAATAAGAACATAAACATTACATCAGGTGAATCAATGTGTGTTTAAATCTGAATTGAATGATTTAAATATCTGGCCCCATATCGCTAATATAAGGCTAAAAATGAAGTTGGTTACTTACAATACAAGAAGGGGCGGGATATGTGTAGACAACTGCCATATTGGTGTTACGAACTAACCCCTTATACATTTCTTTGGAGGATTCTTTGAGTGCGGTCTCCTCATTATAAAGTCTCTGATATACCGACCAGCCCGACCTCAATTTATTTCCATTTTATCGCAGGACTTCACTCGGTCAACTCAAATCTGCTTATACAGCACTTCACATGCTGCATGTTCTGTGACAGTGCACTTTATGTTCTGTGGCAGTTGTTTCAATTTAACGTTTTGTTCGTGCCTTCGTCAAGTGAAAATCCACTCACTGATGTGTGGAAAGACCCTGGGTTTCCACAAGGACATGCTCCAGCGTCTAGGTGTGCCCACACTGGAGGTCAGCTTAGAGGAGTGCCAAGTGGTCCTTGTGTTTTGCCCGGTGTCATCACGAGCTGGGACAAACATTGCTGCAGCAATGAAAGCTGTTCCTGGTAAGAGGTTCTCTGTGTCTCACTCCCTCTCTCTCTCCCCACACACACACACAAAAAATGTGTAAGGCCTCTATTATGTTTAGGGTGACTTGGGCCTTGTTAAGATTTGTATCTCCCTCAATTATAGAAACTAAAATGGTTATGCTTCCTTCCTGTGCTGGTTCATTTGTTTTGTTTGTGAAAAGCATCATAAAATGTGTATTTCTTTTCCCTGATGTTTCCCAACAGGAAACAAAGACGCCGTCCTGTTGGTGATGCACTATACTAGTAGCCCCAAGCAAAGTGTGACGGGAATAAGACCAAGTCTCCCAGAGAACGTCAGAGAGGTTGTAGACATATTTTTCCATGATTCAATGGGAGGGATTCTGAACTGTGAACCTAATAAGCACGCAGTTGCAGTCATTGAGTCTGCTTTGAAACATTACACAAATACAAATTGAAAACATGCATATCATTGAATAACAAATCTTACTCAGTTTCTTCTGAGTTTCTCCGATGTACAAACATTCTAGAACTACCTAATACTGATTAAACTGGCTAAACCAGTTATAACAGACTGGTATGACTTTTTGCACTCTTCCCCTAAATTGTTTGTTAGTATTATCCAAATAATGAACACAATAAAAATAAAACAGTCTTTCAATGCAAAGGTTTAATATCATTCCTCTCAATGCTTTGTAAGAATGACATTGACGCTGTATGAAAATTAAAAACCATTCTTGCCCACAATTTCCTTTTGTGTATTTAAGTCATTATGACCAATACTTGATTTTCTAGGGAGAAATGTCCTAGAACTGCTATAGGCACATTCACTTTTTTTTTTTTTTTTTTTTTTTTTTTTTTAAATCTCACCTTAAAAATAAGAGGAAAATTCAACAACCAGTTTCGTTTTACCCTTTGTTGTTACATTTCATGACTACTAACAAAGAAGTTACTCATTGGTTACATAAATCAAACACACAAAACCAGCACATTGGTTGCTGATGCTTGGTACAGTAGTGTTTCTCATCACATAACAATTTCATAAAACAAACAAACAAAAAACCTGAAGGAGGTCTATCGTACTCTGGTGAACATGAGGGTATCTTTCACCGGTTGGAGACACAATTGACAACCACGGAATACACATATCTTTGCATATCCGTGCTAAAATATGCAATTAACATCATCAACGAGGGTTGTTTAAAAAAGGAAGTCAGGCCTTGGAAGAAAAGATACCCTGACTCCCTCGTGCACCATCTTTTACCCTTCCCTTTCCAATACCCAGAGAGAAAGCGCAGTAGAGTCCTTTCAGCACAGAAAAAGAGGTTGCATTCACTAAAGCTTAAAAGCGAGAGTGCGCATTTCATGCGGAACTGTGCCGTTGTCTCTCTCCTTCTCTTCCTCCATGGAGAACTTGGCCATTACCCCTACAAACACTTTCTTGTGTGCAGATTTCAGTAAATATGGAAAAAAAATGGAAAATACTGCCCTTCCCATGATAATACGAGTCAAACAAGCTGCTTTTGCTGTCCTCACAAGATGGGGTTGCCAAACTATGGCAAAAAAAGAAAAAGCTGAAAGAAAAAACAGCTCGAGGTCCATTATGATATGTATGGAGATTCAAACTACTCAAAAGTGTTAAAATATTCCCACACTGCAATTAATCAACTCGGTTACTCTACGTGGACCTTTTCTGTGTAGGCACGTGGATTCCAATTGCAATTTGCAAAACGCTTTCATTACAGCACTTTGTCCAATCCCATTGACAAGGTGACATTTTTGTACTTGTACCACAGAGGATAATACGCTGCTCCCAACCAACGCGCAAAATGCACACACACACACACACACACACACACACACACACACAAAAGATAAAACAAAAAAAGATAATGCTTTAGGGAGCACGGGAAAGGAAAGGAAAAGAACAAAAGAAAAACTAAACAAACTAAACAAAATAAACAGAAAAAGAAACAAGAAAGTGCCATCTCTACACATTCAATTCACAACCAACCCTCTTTACGTGGGTCCAACTTCCCGCTTCACAGAACGAGTTCCCGAACCAGCCTTCCCTCCTGGGGTGCGATGCGCTCACGCGTCATGGCGATCGCTTGGCTCCGTGGCAACCTTCTCTGTTTCCGCCAGCGGTCACTGGCTTGGTCCCTGCGGGCGCAGGGCCCAGTAGTCGCTGTAGGCCTTGTCGAACATATTCTTGCAGCTCAGCTTGGCGTTGAGGCGCGAGCAGATGAGGAAGGAGCCGCCCATCTTGCGGTGCAGCGAGTAGGTCTCCTCGGGCGGCGGTGTTAGCCGCTGCTTCAGCATGACCGGGATCAAGTTGTGGATGCGCTCGGTGGTGCTCTGAGAGCCGAAGTTGAACGGCTCGTCCGCAGCGAACGCCTCGCCCAGGATCATCACCGCGTCAACATGGGCGTTCTCCATGGACTGAGGGAGAGGGGAGAACACCTCAGATGAGTGGGGGTCTATATGCAACATTGAGTACATACAACACCATTTACTAATTTGGGCTCACTTACAAACTTCTTTGTTTTGATGAAAGCAAAGTTGGAGTCAGTGGCACACAATAATTATTTCAATCAGGGTTCCCACTCTAAGTGAAATGTAAAATTCCATGACTTTTCCTGACAAAAAAAAAAGAATTTCCATGACCTACTATATAATGAATGGTACAATATACCGACCAAAGATTTCAGAGCAGCCGCAGAGTGTTCAAGAATCTTTTACTTTTTTTTTTTAGAGTGGGAGATGAATTAATGCATAGACAAATAAATATGAATAAACAAAGTTTGGCTAACTACAACTACTCAAACAAGCAGTAAAGCTAATAACCAGATATACACCAATTCGGCAGGGAAATATCTGTATTAATGTATTTTGGCAAATCAATTTTAAACTGCTACAACAAAATTCCCTGAAATTCCATGACTTTGCCCAAGAATTATTAAATTCCCTGACTTTCCATGTCTGGAATAGACGACGACGACTACTACCACCACCACCACCACCACCACTACTACTACTCTTGGTTAACATATAGTTGCATACTGTGTGTTTGTTCATTTGAAGTGTGTTAAATTGTTTTGGAGATGATAGGCTCTGTGTGTTGCATCTGTGTGGACATTCCTGTACATAGGAAGTTCCTGACAGAGACATTGGGAGTGTGTGTGTACTGTATGTGTATTTGTGTGTGTGTGTGTGTGTGTGTGTGTTTCTGTGTGTGAGTGGGGACTCGTATGTGGGCTCTCACCTTAGACTCGTAACCTGTCAGGAACTTCATAGCTATGGACTTCTTCAACACGCCCTCTCTGTTCCCATCAGCTGCTGCCTTGATGATCTAAGACAACAAAACAGCACCATCATGAGAGTGAAATTGGCATCCACTCATTACGCTCACAAAACAACACCAGGCAGACTAGCCTTAAAAGCTTTTTTCAGAGGCCAGACACGATGGATGACAGTGAATCGGTAACGCCTGAAGCATCAGATGTCCGGTCAGCTCCACTACCACGAGAGAAAAAGCCGAAGTGTCGGGCGTATCGGTCGGAATCAGTGAAGTTGGAAGTGGATGTGCCGGAGGGGCGGTCGAACCCCACTTTTTTATCTGGGAGGTCAAGCCAAGATATATGCCGTGATCAACATAATTGTCAAGCGGGATCCAGGAGTGTGCTCCCCTGAGAGAATATTTTGATAAATAGTCCCTTAAGTGATAGATTCTGGTGACTTTTGTGGATATAAATGGACATTAGGGCTGGGATAAACGATTATTTTTTAAACGATTAATCTAGCGATTATTTTTTTGATGCATCGATTAATCTAACGATTCATTTTTTCAGTCCGATTCAATTTCAATTCGATTCGATTATCGATTATCTCCCCATTAATTCACTATAATAGCAACTTGTTTAATATATAATAGCAATACATGTTTATTTACATATCTGAATGGAAAAAACATGATTTTTTTAACATTGCAATATTTGTTTATTGCTCTTAAGATTCCAAAATAAGACTACCTTCTTAGTCAGAGGTAGCATTCAATAAAGTTCATTAGTGTCAATTATTTGAGTGCCTGTCATTTTAAGACGTTCGTGTGGGGAATCCTTGCAATTAACATTAACACAGTTAAAAGGCTGCTGATGTGTGGATGCAATTCATAACGTAGTCAGTTCAAATAACGGTTTGTAGGGCCTACTTCTCCTTTGGACAAGCACTTTTGAGTCTTGGAAAACACTTTTCCATTTACATCGGGATTTTGCAAACATTCAATAAAATAAAATAAATAAAATGAGCCCTGCATGATGCAAGCAGCTGCAAGTAAGCATGCTAAACTTGACATCCAAACAGTATTCTAACGTTAGCTTTGAGATACTGCTTGATTGCATACTGTAACTTAGTTTAGTCTCCTCAATGTATTAAGTTATGTTGTGATAAGACCTTAGCAGAGTTTACTTTAACTTTTAATGCAGCAGTTTTTAACAAATTTGCACAGCATGGTCACGATGCTAAGCGGATTTAATAGCAATTTAGCCCACTGTTCTATGCAGTGCTTCTGTGTGGCAACAACAATCGTGAATATTTTGTTAAATGCACATGCAGAGGAGCAGTGGGCTCGTTACGAGAGAGAGCGGGCGGGGATAGGAAAGGCTGTGAGTAGAAAGTGCAGCTCAATTAAAACTGAAAAGTTTCCAGATTAGCCAATATTTCTTAATTGAGTTTTATCAAATAAAGAGGCATAGCATTAGGGCAAGGGTGGGCCAACTGTGGCCCGCGGACCGGATCAGGCCCGCCAAGCACTTTCATTGGGCCCAGCGAGCATTTAATTTGGTTATCAGGCTGCTCGGTATTTTTGTCCTGCGATAGAGACAACGTTGGTTAGCTTTACTGCAAATTTCCCTCACGGGATCAAAAGAGTATATATACTTATACTTAGTTCCCAATACTGACCATTTAAAAACTGTGAGAGGGCACAGTCATAATTACAGCACTAGCCATAGCGGAGCGGGCAGAAGATCATTGAGAAAGGGGGTTGTGCGGCCCGCCGGCCAATTTTCAAAACCCAATGTGGCCCTTGAGCCAAAAAGTTTGCCCACCCCTGCATTAGGGGGTAGTGGTGTGAGCATCTGCACAAGTGAAACTGTTAAACCACTGGAGTAGAAGCAGCAAACAAACTTAAAACAACGAACAAAGCGGATTCTTGCTGCCCATGAAAACAGCATAGAGACTGGCTAGTCTAATCGAAAAAAATGGAAATAACAGATCTTTACATTGACACTACCATGTTTAAGTTGGGCTAATAATTGTTGTATGTTAAGCTACATAGCCTGCCTCCAGTTTTCCTCAACTTGACTAATTAAGAAGTGATAATAGGACATCAAAATGTCCGGAAAACGAATCATTTTTGTTAAGAGGAAACGCTGCTATATATTCAATTCAATTTTATTTGTAAGGGACAGTGTGCAAATAAAACATAAATGTAACCATTTGATGCATTGCACCAGAGTTAGCCTTGGGCTAATTTACATCTGCAGTCCCACAGTACAGTACATCTCCATCATGTGTATCTATCTACCCCCTACATACATTATTGATATACAGGTACAGTACTGTTAAGAAACTTTGAGCTAACCCATCAAAACAAACTCCACACATGACCTCAAATATGCATATTCTTCTACATATTAGCCTTTGGGAGAAATATGGAAATAACTTTACCTCAATATATGTGTCAGTGAAACTCTTATCAAAGCCTCTCGTTGCACCAAAGTCCAATAACGCAACCTGGGGATAAAAATATTGGTGTCTAGTTATACTATCTAGTTATATACTAGTTATACTATTTAACTCATCCACATCCAGTAAGTAAATAATTGGTACAGTACTGTAAGAGGACATATTTAATTTAAAACTATGTTTACTAAATAAGGTTAGCTAAAATAAACATAACCTGCGTGAACACATCCTTACCCTGTGTGTCTGTGGATCATAGAAGAAGTTCGACCAGTTAGGATCCGTCTGCATATACCTCCACTCAAACAGCTCACGTAGACAGAGGTTCAAGATGTTTTCACAAATCTGCAAGGCAAAGAAAGAAACCAAATAAGAGAAAGACTACAATACTAATGGAATCAATACCCAACTCGACATCAAATCACCACCTCTTCCTGCTCCTTGTAGATCAATACCTTTATTTCACCACTAGATGGCGGACACTACCTCAAAAATGCATTGCCTGCAACTCATATGCTGAACACTGGCATCACAATCAACCTCTTCACGACATGTAAGTATGCACAGATATTTCAGACATACAAGCAAGAGGTGTGGCGTGATTGGGTGGAATCCTTAGAGGAAATCTGAGCCTATATCAAAATCTCCCTGGCCCTGTTCAGCTGTGTTAAAGTCTGTAGAAGTTCCCAGATCTGGCTCCAGCTGTCTCTTTGCAACAGAGGTGACAGGGGAATAGGGTGAGTGAGTGTGAGTGTGTGTGTGTGTGTGTGTGTGTGCCGAGGGCATGAGGAGTGTATATGGAGCTGCTTGGTGTTGACTTTGAGGTCCACCAGTGGGAGCTAGCATGCAGAATGAGGAAATACTGTGTGTGCGTGTGTGTTTGGGGCAGGCGTTGTGTGTGTATATGTGTGTCTCTGCATGTTCCTGTGTCTGTAGGGCGGGGGAGGTAGGGAGGTTAGGCTTTGGTCGTATTGCACCTCATGGTGCTGTGTGTGTGTGTGTGTGTATATATATATATATATATATATATATATATATATATATATATATATATATATATATATATGTGTGTGTGTGTGTGTGTGTGTGTGTGTGTATTTGTGTGCATTAGAGCCCGACCGATAAAGGATTTTGAAGGCCGATACCGATACAAATATTTGTTGATTTAAAAATCCGATATTCCGATATATCGGCCGATTTTTTTTTCAGAAACGCGCAACAAAACATTAACAGATTTCCCTACCATTAGTTATTTGTAGTTATTTATGAGTATTGACTAAAATAATATGATAATACATTTCAAAAACAAACTTGTTTATTTTTCAATAATATTGTCACAGAGGAACATCAAAATATATTAAAGTTCTGATAAATAAAATGTATAAAAATAGAAACTTAAGATATGAAACTTAGTCTTTTGAACAAAAACACAATAACAACAACCAAATCAAAGTTACCAGTATTAAAAAACTTAGTAAGCTTCATAAATATAACTTTGAACTAAGACTTAATAATTACAAAAAATAATGATGACATTATTATTATTATCATCATTTGTATTATCATTAAACAAGATAAAGGTCACTCTTAAATGTTTGAGTGTGCGTGTGTAATAATTAGTCCCTATTGCCTTATAAGCTGCCTTATAATTACAATGTCAGTTTGATTATCCCTTTTCCTGCACTTTTAAAATTATTTCCATCAAGCTACATCAAACCATTTTCAATCATCAGTTGCTGCCTGCCTTCTAAAAACCTACTATTTAGTGATCTAAATCCATTATGTAACTCGTTAATGCTGCGGCTGAATGACAGTCTGAAACGCACACTTGGCGTCATTGGATTTCACACACGTGTAAAAGAAAAGGTAACTTTTACGCACAAGCTACGTTTGATACTTTTTGTCTGTCTAAATGTTCACTCATCGCACATCTAACTTACATTTTACAATGCAGGGACTGTAACTACAGATATACTAGTTATAAATCATTACTTTATTTAGGCAGAATAAGTTCGTTGTGGTTTCCAAGCTCATTAATGTTAAAGTTAGCGGTCTTCCACTGATATTCATGGCATTAGCTAGCTTTGTGGTTAGCTATGAGCCCTAATTTAGCAATGGATAACGTCATACTGCAAATTGTAAAACATACGCTTTCAAAATAACAGGCCGGGGAGAGATGATACGTCTCACTGCTATAACTGTCACGCTATTAAAGAACTACATCTTCAGTCACATTGTCAAAAGTTAAAAGGACAGACAGTCAACTACACTGTAATAACGTAACGTACAGTAATTACTAGCTAATTCCGCTTCACTCTCGGCTTATTTAACAGCAGCAAAACTGGACATTGTTTTCACAAATTTTGTCATGCTTATTTGAGTTAAGAGAACTGATGGGAATGTTCTTTTAATTGTTATTTCAAGCAATGTATGTCTCGTGACCAAATCACCATGAACACACTTCACTGATGATCTCACTCGCGGATAACTGGTTCTCTCTGCCCGACTCTCTTCTACCTAATGTGACTATTTATTCCATGAACTGTAAAAGAAAACACGTTTTTACAGCTGTATTCTCCATAAAGAGTAAAGTAAATTATGTACTTATTTCCGGAATTGACGTCACTTCCTGGACTCGTCTGAGGCTGGTCTAATGGGTCTGAGGTCTTTCAATGACTTAACCCCTACTGGAGACTCTGGCTGGATCAGCAGGCTGCAGGATGTGTGGCGCGTTATACACGAGTGTTGCCAGCAGGGACGGTGTAGAGTGCCCTCTGGTGGACAAACTATACAACGCCAACACTCATGACATGGTTGAAGGGTGTTTCGTCCGTTTTTATTTTATTTTTAAAATATTCATTTATCGGCCATTATAAATGCCGATACCGATAGTTTGGAAAATGCCTAATATCGGCCGATAATATCGGCCCGCCGATAAATTGGTCGGGCTCTAGTGTGCATGAGAGTGTGTGTCTGTTTTTGTGTGCATGAGTGTGTGTGTGTGTGTGTGTGTACCTCGTCCTTGAGGTCCTGATGGAGGTCCTCAGCCTTGTCAAGAGGGAAGCCGGGGACCAGCTCTGTGGTGAGCACAAGTCGACCGCTTAGCTCGTCCACCACGTCTGGCACGTAGAAGAAGGGGTGATCCTTCAGCAGCTCCCTGCAAACCAAACACACGTCATACATACACGGGCGCACACACACAGGCACAAATACATGTGTGCACACACACACACACACACACACGCACGCACACGCACACGCACGCACGTACACACCACACTCTGAGTCAGAAAACCACAGGAAAATTGGCAGCCCAACCACATTTTTTTCTTTTAAAAGAGGGAACTGACAAAGTTAGAAGTGTCTTTCCAGACACTTTTTTTTTTGACGCTAGTGTTGAAAAATGTGCTGTATTTAATCAAGGACGTGCTCTTTTCCCCGCATGTGTGAGCATATCTACACAAACACAGACAGCCACACAAGCTCCTGCTCTTGCTTAGTTGGGTGAAATATGTGACTGTACACCATCATTTCAAAGACTTGCGGAAAACTGCTGTCTTATTGAAACCCATTAAGAATCCTATGCTGATCTGTATAACATGTACTACAAACAAGCTCAATTAGCTTTGGGTCTCATGTTGGGTCTCAGACGACATGTTGAGTGACATCCATGCTAGCCTGCTGCATGTAACTGAAGCACCATGCTCTGAACCCAGAATCCCTCAGTCCTCCTGTCATTACAGGGTACGGAGCCGTGGCACTGCCACCCTAAACTCGAGTGTGTGTGTGTGTGTGTGTGTGTGTGTGTGTGTGTCTGTGTGTGTGTCTGTGTGTGGTATAGACTTGGGCAGGTGGGTAAGGAAGGGCACACCGACCTCTATCCACACACGTGTGTGTGTTTTCAGATGGGCTATATTAAAGGAGTTGGCGCGGTACAAATGGTTTGTGCCTTCATACCTACTGGGCGAAACTCAACACCGGCACTGGGGCTATTCTTGGTCCTCAGTAGCAGGCTCTCCAAGCAGTTGTTGGGAGAGGGATCTGTGATTCCATAATTGCTAGATCATAGTTCTTGTTGTGGAGTTTATTTTTAACTTTCAATGATAGGCTATTTAGTTTTTAAGCTTAAAAACAGTATTTGGAAGGGACCTACAGCCAGACCACATCAACATCCTGAACCAGTGTGTGTCAATGGCATCAAACAGATAAAATATGGGAAAAGCTCGTTTTGAGTATGTGTTTGAGCAGACATCATCTTATACAGTATGAGAGAGAGAGAGAGATGATGAGAGAAAGTTTCATCGTCTCGTTTGTGACTCACTTGAATTTTTTGGCACATTTGGCCTCCCTTATGTAATCGCACTCCAGGGCCAGCTCACGTCTCATAACATCGATCAAGTGCTCCGGGAACAAACCTACTCCAACCACACACACACACACACAAAGTGTTAAAAAAGAAATAAGTAACAACATAGAGAAATAGAACATAAGCCGCAAGTGATGATTAACAGGGTCCAAATAGTATTGCAGTTGTTGCAACCACACAGGAGCAGTCTAGCCTGACAGTCAGAATTTGAATCTCATACTGCTCCATTTGGACGTGATTTTGGGGCGTGTTTCAACCGACATGGGGAAAAATGCCTTTGCACTCAATTAGATAGACCTAACCAACCAATCAGAGCAACAAAATAACCTATCGTGAATCCTGAACCAAAACCTCCTTCTTCTCGCTGTTCTGGCATGGTTTTATTTCAGTTAGCCTAAAAGCTGGTTTGATTTGCATTGAGAGATGATTTTATGGAAAGTACCCCATGCCAATCGCTAGGTATGGTGAAGGGTATGTGATGATGTGGGGCTATTTTAATTCCAAAGGCCAAGGGAACTTTATCAGAATGTATAGTATCCTGGATCCATGAAATAACTGGCCTTTTTAAAAAAAAAAAAAAAAAAAAAAAAAAAATCTGCCTGCCTCTATGGGAATTTAACACGTACGCCCCCTGTATTTTAAGGAAGAACATTTATTTATTTACGATACATTGTTAATTCGCAAAGAAAATTGGTGTCCTTAAAGGTTGGATTATTCCTCATTTTTTAAATTAAGGCATTTAGATACATTTCCAAAAGATAATTTTGTATTCCTCTTTTTTGGTCACCTTTACATCTTTAGCATGGGGGTGTAAACTTATGCAGAACCACTGTAGCTATAACACGTGTCGTGTGTATCAGAGACAATCACCTTCAGGTAGAGCGTTGCTCATACTCAGAACGGTCATCAGGTTATTCACATCACTGTTGATGCTCTGTGCCACCCCGGGGTACTAACAAAACAACAGAGGAGAACGGAACAGAACATTCTGAGAACCGAAGACATAAAAGCAAACTAGAACATAACATTTATTTAATTTAAAGAGTACAAGCTAGAACATAACATTTATTTACTTTAAAGACTAGCATGTCTCAGCACGTCACCACCATATGATACATCTCTGTAGTATATACTACTCTGTTGTATTGTTCTATGGTTAGGATACTCACAGAAGCAACAGTGGAGCAGATAAGGGTGTTACACACCCAGAAACATGCTGAGACTTGACTATAAGGAAGTCTGTTTATTGGTGTGATGGAAGCTAAGCACAAATCAGCAGTGCAACACTTGGAGCCGTTACGGAGTTAAAAGAACGCGAGGACGACAGACCATGGAGAACGCCGCCCCAAGTTTAAATGTTAGCAGTATAACCTACAGCTGTGGTATGCCAGCAAGAAATATAAGAGATATATAAGAAATATTACATTTTCAACCACTTACATTGACGTTTTAACTCTGGTGGAGATGATACACAGTTAAGCATTCGTGGAGCCAGTTGTACCATGAGTGTACTTGGCAACAGTCCATTCAGTTAATTTGATTCTTAACAGTTCACGTATAACATATCTGTTTGGCACAGTCATATCAGATACTGAGCAACTGCAGCCTTCGAGTCTTTATACTTAAGAGATTCAAGATTACTTCATTACATCTCATTATACATATAAGAGTAAACATTTTGAGTTACAAGATTGGCAAGAGATAAAGGTGCTATGAGCTAAGTTTAAAACATTCAAGAATGACCTAGAAATAGCACCAGAACGTCTGGCAGCCTCTCTTGTAATAGCACTTTGTTCCTGTGTGGCGCTGCGTTAACTACTTGTGTTGTGGAAAACGTGATGACGTGTTTAAGACACCTTGAGTACTACACATCAGCCCTTTAATTGTGAGCTCAGGAGACACACGTGCTCGCCTCACCTGGATCTTCATGGCCACCTCTCGGCCGTCCTTCAGCCTGGCTAAATGCACTTGGCCAATGGAGGCCGCGGCAAAGGGCCGATCTTCAAATGACTCCAGCTTGTCCCTCCAGTTGGGCCCAAGGTCGCTGTTCAGGGCTTTCTGCCAGAGACAGGGACAGAAAAGAGCTTTGACTCGATTTGACTAAACACTGGTCACTGGGCTAGTCACCTGCTTTATAATAAGTCAAATGACCTCAGGCCAGCACCTGGTAGAAAGGTCTACTCTATCAGATTTAGGTCATGAATTTATTTAGCCGATGATTTGCTAAGTGTGATTGGTCAGTATGCAGGGATCCTGTTTGGATGTTGGTTGGATGTAAATCACTCAAGACCTCTTCATTGTGACTAATCGCACCAGGTCCATCGGGGAATCACAGGCTTACCCAACAGTCATAGCATTTCACAGTTATGACCCCACAGCCAAGATTAACAGCAGGTCTTACCGTCATTTGTTTGATGGGCATGAAGTCAGCACTCTGGCGAACGCGCTCGAAGATCTTAGCCAGCTGTGGGTTTATGAAGGCATCATCTGAAAATAAGCAGACATAACAGGCAATGGAACAGTCGGTTCAGCCATCGAGAGAGATCGACCTTATTCTTGTGCGATGAATGATCCAACAATCAACAATAAGATGGATATCGTAACACCCCCAATTATCACCACTTTTGTTCGGAAATTCTAAAACAACGATGTTTAACACTTCAAAATAATATTTGCTAAATTAACCTTACATTTTTCAGTAGCCATAGGTGTGTAGATTTGAGCAAAATCTGGTTTGGTTCTTAACGGGAGCATTTACTGCCTGAAATATCCCATTTTGTTTACCACGCTCGGAGTTATAGTGCTGGCCTGATGGGTCGCCTATTTACACCGTTTCTACGGCACATGAACGGTTATACCGAGAATTCTCGTCATGAAATTAAAATTCCACTGGAGCTCCAAGCGGTTGTGTACACGCAGCCTTACAACACTGTTCTCTTCGAGTCACAGCTCTTCGAGTCACGGTAAAATTAAATTTTTGGTATATAGCTAATTTAGATACACCTATGGTGTGGGTGGTTGCGTTTCTTTAGGAGTCCGCCGTCTTGGTTTGTATAGAAATGGATATTAAGTGACACATACACGCAAGACGGCGGAAATACGGGACCGACGATAATAGGGGGAGTTCCGTTACAAACTGCAATTCTAGGGCAATACTTTGGACAATGGTAGTGATGGCAACAATAAATAAATAAATAAATAGTTGCACCTGACCGATACTACTCTTTGGCATTAAACATTAGTTTCAAAAGGAAGCATTACCATTAACACATATATTCTGATAGAGAAAACAAGAAAACTGCCTTTATGAAACACACCATCATGTTATGTAACTGTAAGCATAATAGCTGTAGCTTCCCAAAAAATCCGCTAGGGGCATTCACCATTCCTAAGGCCCAGCTTGATATGACTGACCGTTTACAAACAACTGTGACCTCTGATATGTAAAGTCGAGCTGCCCTCTGCACACAATGCATGTTATGATCTAAGCATGTTGACACAACCGCAGCAGATGCAGGTGTTGCTGGAAGGAAAAGTGTGGGGCTGCTCTTGAAAGCACACATACAGTACAAACACAGCTCGTCATGAGGGTGTCCATACTACAGGACTGCAGCCTGCATGTGTGGCCTTAGTGTTACAGACTGTTTTCACACACACACACACACAGAGTTCTTGTTGTCAATTGTTTCAGTAGCAATGATAAGAAGCCTCTGTACACATTATTTGCATGAATTAAGTCCATCCCACAGAGTACTTCAAAGTGTCTGCTGAAATAATGACCTTGAAGGTTTCGCTTGTACCAAAATGTTTTAACTGCTGTTTTGACTGCATACAGTGTAACATCATGGACTTTATCTTCTAATGAGACTGAATCCATGACCTTGATCTACTGCTGGACGAAAGGCCTTTGCCAGAAGTCCTGTGTACCCTCACCCATGGCACCCGTCTGTCCATACACACCAAACACAGCTCTTTTGTTTTTCTCTTGTGTGTACGTGTTTGGTGGCCACTCACGGTTGCTACATCTCAGCGGGAGAAGGTCACAGTCCTTGCATGGCTGAGGGCTTATTTTGATACCTCCTCCCCCCCAACCCCTTAGCTGTTGCTGTCCCTCAGCATGTAAGCCTGGGCTCCAGCCCCTCACACACACACACACACCACCAACAGGACAATGTTGGAAGTGTGCCAAAGGGGACCTGGCCATTTTGCACAGAGGCGCCTGGTGTTTTGCTGGTAGACGTACACGCTGGATGCAGGAAGTGGACTGTGTACACCCCCACATTCACACAAGACATTGATGTGGTAGAATTGCTTTACCATTTTAACACCATCATTATCTTGTGCAATATATTTTAATAGTATCATATTGTGACAGGATTTCAACGTGTACAGTAATGGCTCCTGCAGACTGCCTGCGTGGCGTGAGCGTGGCGTGAGCGTGGCATGTCAGTTCCGTGGCGGCTGCGTGGCGCTTTCTATGTCTTCCGTGTCTGACGCTGCGCTGCGGCGGCCCCTCTGTCTATTAAAACATCTCTTCACTTTCCCTTTTGAATGGAAACGCTTCCAACGCGCTTGCGTGTCGCATGAAAAATAGGCGTGGGACCTCTTTCTAGCATGCACGCTTTTTCGGCGTGGCTTGAGTCGCGCCTGAGACGTGCGTGCCACGTGGGCAGTGTGCAAGCTCTAAGCTGTTAACATGGGAGCCGAAATAAAAACGGACACACCATGCAGCAGGCACACTCACACCACGCAGGCAGTCTGCAGGAGCCCTAAGAATCTACATGTGCATAACAAGTACAAAGTGCCATGTGTTGTTTATGTATGTGCATTGTAATGACTAGACTTAATATGAAGTGCAACCTAGTGAACCATGACCTAAGTGAGACAACAGGGAGAAGACTCACTAGTACCTTTCTCACATTGAGACAACAGGGAGAAGACTCACTAGTACCTCTCTCACATCGAGACAACAGGGAGAAGACTCACTAGTACCTCTCTCACATCGAGACAACAGGGAGAAGACTCACTAGCGTCTCTCTCTCACATTCCAGTCCACCCAGTCCCAGGGTCAATGTCAGGGGCAAGACAATGTCAGTGTTTCCCATACATTGACTTATTTGTGGCGGCCCACCACAATATCAACATTGACCACCACACAATGATTTTCCTGGTTGTACTAAATTGTGCTTATATCTGGTTAGAATCATAACCGCGCTGCACTAATTTGGTAAAAACTGTTGCATTCGAGTTAATTCTGCAAACCTACCACCACAAATAGAATTCAATTCTGTGGGAAACACTGCATGTCAATGTCGGTCAAGATCGTATCAACTTCACAGCAGCAAATGAGTTAAGAGGTATGGGATAAAATTTCTTGAATGACGACCTGACAAGCAGGGAACGCAAACTAAATTCAATTGTGCCAGTCAAGAATCCAGACGATAAGCTTACACAGCTTTTTTTTACTAAAGCTTTGCCCTGATCTCTGTCTGCCATCTTTTACTCAGTATGATTTACTTTCTAAGTAATTTACTAACTAGCACTGCTCACTGAAGGGCTCACTAAATCAGCCCCTCACTCTTGGCCAAAACAGTCACCACTGATGCTGACTTATGACACTGTCAATGACAACACATAGGGAACATACATGGATGACTACATTCAAGGTTGCCAGCCAAGAGATGTTTTTTTTTAGTAAGACAGTCATGTCTTGATCTCTCTCTCTTTCTCAGAACTGTGTCATGACCTATGACTAGGCTAACACAAGGTCCATAGTGAGTGACCATAAATAATGAGGGACAGGCCCTAGGGTCCATGATAACAGACTTCACCATGAGAACTAGGCTAAGAGTGAATAAAGTGAAAAGATTATATGCTGGACTCAATTTTAATCCAATAAATATTTTTGTCAAATCCTGCGTATTCCGGTGTTTGTACGCTCCAAAAAACTTCTGGAAAATTCCATATTCACAAAGAATTTTAAGGCTAAAAGTAGCTCCTAACTGTCAAATTAAGAATCGTTGAATTGAGATAAATAATGGGAGTGTCACTCATAACTTTAGGAGTCATATTTTTTTTTTTTTAACTACCGTAAGAATAATTCACGTGGCATTTTAGCTTTAAAAGTAGCACCTACGTCTGGGACAGCTTAGAAGTCGTTGAGAGGACTCCTACCTTACTAAGGCCCATTTATAAACTGTTTTTTGTGCCATTTCACGTCGCAATGTTTTGAAATGCACATGCGGCTACAGGAGCTCTCAATCGCGAGAGAACAATTGTGCATTGTATTCCTACCTAAGGGATGCAATAATGCCACCAAGGTATGCATCCTCTTATCTAACACTGTTTAATCCCTGATAACACTATAAACACTTAAAGGAACAGGCCAATTTTTAGGATATTATTTGCCATATACCCCAGAGTTAGGTAGGAGGATACATGCCCTTCTTTTCTCTGTGCCGGCAATTACTAGCTAGTTCACTGGCTCACTATTACTTGCTAATTCACTGAAAGTGGGTTACACCAGTCAGGCTATAGCTCCATAGGCTAACTGGTGTAACCCACTTCCAAGGTATGCATCCTCTTATCTAACACTGGGGTAGACAGCAAATAAGCTAATTTCCTAAAAAAGTTGGGAAAAAGTTGTTCCTTCTACACTGGAGAGGAAGATCATGAAACGACACTGGGCCCAACATTGAGGACCAGGCTTGAGGACTCACCCTGGATGCTGAGCATCTGGCCAAGCTTGAGTGCGGCACCGCGCACCTTGCACAGGGTCCGGACGATGCGCTCTGCGTTGGCCTCCGATAAGAATGGACTGGACTCTAGCACTGACTTCTTGTTCCCTGAGGAGAGGAAAGGAGAGATGTCGTCCGTCAGGTTTGTTGTCCATGTTGTCAAATCAACCCACACAAAAAATGCCAGACTCAGAGAGTGACTTAACTCTTTGCTGCTTAAATCAAGGTGTTCATAACACTCAAAGACAAAGTTACAGTATTTGGTGTCTTTAGACATCAACAATAAAGAACTACCACAGCTTAACATGTACAGTAATCATATTGTGGAAACACATGCTTTATTTTTCAAACAGCTTAAGAGGCTAAACATAGCCATGTAGCTGTTTTCAAGGCTCAAGGTTACTTTATTAGGTCTCCCAAGGGAGAAATTTGTTTTGGATAGGGGTGAAGGCTGCCACAAACACAATACAAAAACATGACAGGACATATGCATATGTGCACATATAACACAACAGGCAAATGGTGGGTCGGTGTCCCAGACTTCATGCAGTGCCCAAAGGGACCCAGGCCCGCGTCCAACCTGAGGCCAATTCCCAAGGCAGCTCTGCCCCCCACTCATTTCCTGTCTACTCTCTGCCATCCTGTCAATAGAGCCAAGAAAAGCTCAAAAATAAATCTAAAAAAAAAAACCTAGCAAATGAAATAATGCAGTAGCGTGTTTGTTGGAGCAGCAACAGTTGTTTGCTGTCATTGCACTGATCATTGGCTGCACTGCATGTTGTTGCATTGTGTGCTTATTATTATGCAATGCAAAATGTGCATGTTAGAATGTTTGCATAAGAAACCTTTGCACTGGGCACACTAGAGAGCAGGACAGCACTGTTTGTTGGTAAACACTGCCTGTAATGAAGGTCTATGGTGGCCCTGGAGGATCCCCTCAACTTGTTTAAAGGATGGCACTGTAGAGTGTGTGTGTGTGTGGCTGTGTGTGTGTGTGGCTGTGTGTGTGTGTGTGTGTATGTGTGTGTGTGTCTGTCTGTCTATGTGCATGTGTGTGTGTCCAAGCATAAGCTATTCTTGGACGTGTTTATGAAGTTACTTGTCCTCATTAGTCTCTCTGTGTGACATCTGAAGGCTGGATCTCATTACTGGTCCTGTGTGTGTGTGTGTGTGTGTGTGTGTGTGTGTGTGTGTGTGTGTGTGTGTGTGTGTGTGTGTGTGTGTGTGTGTGTGTGTGTGTCATTACTGGTCCCTGATAACTTCCTGGGCACTCTACAGAGCTGCAGGCCCGTCCATCACAGATGTTTTGTACGCAGCCACAATTCAATTTGAACAAACACACCTTGTTTTACTCAGTTTGATTCCTAAAGGCAGATTCAAGTGGGCATTTATGGACACACAGGAAGAAAACATTTTCTTTGATTCCCCATTTTCTATTACAACACTAGGAAAAGAATGGACACAAAACCATCTCTAGTGGTCAACAGCAGGCATTATACAAATGTGTGTCAGTGGGCCAGGACTTGCAGCATGGTGTAGACGCACACTGTGCGAAACTTTAGCCGACTTACTACCTTGAGCCCGGATTACTCAAGATCTGTAATCTGCCAGAATGTGTGTGACGTTATTCAGGCCACTGGGAGTTGGGAGTTACTCTACAATTTTAAACACAGGCATATGTTTACACCTGATCTGTTGATATAATTTATGCAATATATATTTCCAACAGATGGTGGTGTGCAACTGCATCATTTGCATGCCAAGTCAATGTGACGAGTCCTGCTCTATTCTCAACACACTTAAGACAGGAACCCTTTAAATGTCCCTGATGTTTCTATGACAAAGGATTCTAAGACAGCACAGGTTCTAAAGTTCTAACACAGCACGGTGTTCCCAGCCTTGGTGACGGACTTCTGCAACAGTGGGGCTTTAAAGGTCAGCTGAATATATGGCCTAATATATGTGGCTGGTCCTGCTTGGCAGCTGCCGGCTGAACTTTACGGACAAGTACGAACCTCGGCCGTCCCGTCAATAAAAAGGAAGCGACCGCACGAAGGAGGAAGAGTCACAGGTTTTATAAGAAGGGCGAGAGAGATGCTGCAAACAAAGAGTGACCCTGGTGTCTCATTTTATTGCCACCAGGTTGTAGAGTAATTCATTGAGATCTTTAAGGATAGCGCAAGGAGTGGCAGCATACGCATCGTGACTCAGGAGAGTCAGGAGAGCCTCATAAATGACTGATTTCAGGATCATAACACAATATACTGCTTGTAAAGCAACACCGAGCAAGGACACAAGCAAGGCACCTCTCAGATAAGTTTCACTCTTGTCTCACCTTCTCTTGTTATCTGGCAATCCTTCTGCTAATAATGTGCTTTCAACATATCCCTGTATCTAATCTGGTTAGTAAGCGCCCTATTGTTGACAGGCAGCACTAACATCAGTCCAGCAGGCTTCAGTATGTCCTACTTTTTCTGTAGGGTTGTGGAATTGCCAATCTGCAATGAGGAGGGCTTTGCATTGTTGTTGTAGATTGTATTGCTGTTATTTGTATGTTGCTTTGGACAAACGTGTCCAAAAGTGCTAAATACCATAACCACCACATTAATTATACTAACATATCAGACTGGGAATAGTTAGTCTATGTTAGAGGGAACAATGCAGTAGTGAATGCTCAGAGATTAATATAAAAATCTTGATTATTATCTTACCATTTTTCTCCTCATTTTGTCCTCCCAAACTCTTCTTGGCCACCTCAGCCAAAGCTCCAAAACCCAGACCAACAGCAAGGCCTGAAACAAAAAACACACAAGCAGACATTGTTTTTTTTTATATAAAACACACAAGCAGACATAGGTTTTTCTATAAAGGATTTCTGTATTCATTATTTTGCCACTACACAGAAAATATCTAAATATATATTTCATGGAGTAATCAGACATCTGGGATTTCTGGGACAACATACAGGCTTCAGTGCTTTTCTATCCATGCGACTGCAACAGCAGCAGCATTCGAGTGAGTGAGTTTGGCACGGAGGTGAGAGAACAGGTCTTATCTGCAGCTGTCACAAACTGTTCTCCGTTGGAGGGAGCGTACAAAAAAGCAACGCACATGGCCCTGCCACAAATACCACAGCATACCACTATATTCTGAGGTGGGGGCAACACTTCAAATAGGCCACGCCAATGATATGCACAGTCTCAAACAGTAATTTTAACAGTCAGCACTTTCTCTTTTCTCCTTACTGGGCAATGGCAGGAAAAAACAATAACAAGACTGCGGTGAGCACGCTTTCGGCTGCTGGGGTGTTGCGTAACGTCAGCCGTTACATAATACTCCCCTAGCTTGTGAAATTCAGCAGAGAAGGAGGAACTGCAGAGCAGAGCAGAGCACAGTAACGCACTGTGCGTTATCCACAGTTCCTCCTTCTGTTGGAGCTGTGGAGATCCACAAGCAGCGGACGGGTGAACGAAGAGGACTGCCTGGTGTGTGCGAGGGGGCATTTAGGGGGGAAACGCGGAAAGAGCCAAGGAAAATAAAAGGGAGTCCGTCTGAACTCGAGGTCCATCAAAGCACGGACCACAAGGCTGAGGAACAGTGTGTACCCCAAAGCCACACTTAACTCTGCACAGAATTCACACACCTTATATAGACACAGCTGTGCAACATTATATTTATTATTATATATGTATCATTTTAACCTGTGCAATACACTCTTTTAAAAGAGTTAGTTTGCATATATGGTAACACTTTACTTGACGGGTGAGTTCATAACACATTCATAGCAGCTGTCATAAACTGCACATAAAGCATTCATGACTTTCATGAGACATGTCTCAACATTCATACCAAACCTTTCATGAATGTGGAAGACAGAACGACGACAATTTGTCAAAATAAAAGTCCAACAATTGCAAAGCAGCATTGCCGTTTTTGTTCCAAACCTCTTACTTGATCACGTCACATCTGAGTCAATGGGCTACTCCAGTGCCAAAAAGACAGAACATGGTCAAGCAAATATTTTTTGTTTCATAAAAATGTATTTGTTTTATGATGTAACCTTTGCAGATGATTTCCCATCTTTTGCTACTGGGAATGTCTAACCGTTCCAGGATACACAAATACGGGTCAGCTTAATGTAGGCTAGTTTACCTCCCAGCGTTAAACTCAGTGATTACGAATACTTCACAACTTGTATAGTAAAGTGAAATTCGAGGAAGATATTCATGAAATATTTACAAAGGTTGGAGAGATTAAATGAATGGTATCTAGGTTACACAAATACGGGTCAGCTGAATGGCTAGTTTACCTTTGCGATTGTTGGACTTTGTTGGTCGTCATTCTGTCTTCCACATTCATGAAAGGTTTGGTATGAATGTTGAGTCATGGGTCATGAAACAGTCATGAATGCTTTATGTGCAGTTCATGACAGCTGCTACGAATGTGTTATGAACCCACCCGTCAAGTAAAGTGTTACCGCATATATTGATAATTGTGTATGTGTGAATGAGCTGCTGTATGTGAATGATTGAGGAGTAGTATTTTGAGCTCCATTTCACATCTGAATTTCATTGTATGTGTCATGCAATGACAATAAAGAAATCTAATCTAATCTAATCTTTTTCCTGGCACCGTTGCCATAGCGCTCGCTCTCAAGGGTGTGTGGGGGGCGGTCAGGCCCTGGACTCTGTAAAGCACCTTGAGACCATTTCCATTGCTCTCTAAGTGCTATAGAAATAAAATTGCAATTGAGCTGAATTGAACCATCCTGCTCCAGTTTGCTTATACTCCCAAACTAGCGATCTTTAGAGCAGGCAGTGCAGTGCAAACCTCAGGCTCTGGAGGCTTCTGCTCTGCGCAGCTCTACTTGGCTGGCAGAACGGAGAATGTGGATCAATAGGAGGTATTGATTACACCACTGGTTACCGTTTCCCCTGGTAATACTCACCACAGCAGGTAGAGCTACAAGGCTGTGGAGTCAGACATAAACCGCACCTGCTCTGGGAAAACACTATTACTACATAGCACGGCAGTGCAGTGTGTGTGTGTGTGTGTGTGTGTGTGTGTGTGTGTGTGTGTAATTGGTCTACTGTGCCTGAGGGCATGCAGTTCTGTGGTTTACACTCATAAACATCCCACAGAGACTGGTACTTTGCATGGACCAAATAGAAACATGAAAAGTGTGTTAGCCCACTATACCGAAGCACAAAACAATGCAACAGTAACCAGTCTAGCCTCTTCTGCATAAAAGAAACTGGTTTGTTGGTGTTGAACCAATTCTCCTCTACACACAATGAGTTTAGAGCATTCCTCACTCGTGTCGTTGTCTGTACCTTTCCTCCTTGATGCCATCCACCACTGAGGTGACATTGAGTGGCCTTTTGGGCCATTCTCCAGCTGCCTGGGACACTCTTAAGGCAACCAAGTTAGGACAAAAGGCCTGAGCTGCCATGGCACAGAGGGTTTACAAATATAGATGGTAAGACTGGGAATAAATGTGACAACAGGCAGCTATGTTGTTGATGGTCGTTTGCAAGCTGGTCCCCACTGGTCATTTCAATGCATCTCGAGAGACATGCTTTAATGAGATATCAAAAGTGTGACAGGTGTTAACGACAAGATGGTGGTGGTGCAAGCCAGCCAGTACACCTTCGCTAATCTCAGGGGTCAATCCTTCATCGTGTTTGGTTGCCTTCCAATGCTGGGGTTGCTACACAGGCATGAGCACATGAGAACCAGGACTGGATATCCTGTGAAGAACTTAATCTTGGAGAACCAGAACTGGATATCCTGTGAAGAACTTAATCTTGGAGAAAGTCGGTGAGGCTGCAGTTTTCTCAAGGGTATTCAGGTTCTGCTGGTGGAGACAGGGCCTGGTAGTCAAGGAGAGGTCAAGGGTGAGGGGGGGGATGATGGGGATGACGAACTGGCGTTCCTGTAATGTATACGAGTGGCAGCGTGGCCTTGTAAGGGGCCGATGTGAACAGGTGCCTGCGGGTGTTTACCTATCCACTTTTGGCTCTTTTTTTTTTTTTTTTTTAAACGCGTCCCGTTAAGATTGAGGATCTGATAACTGGAGGCGGGGAGAAAAAGCGCCACATATCGTCCTTCCAAAGCGCCACACGTGTTCCTGCCACCAGGGTGGGAATTTAGCAAGTAATCCCACTCTGTTCTCATGTACAGGGTATCAAGTGGCAGTGGAAAATAAACATTAGGGACAGAAGACTGCGAGAGAGATGGAGAGAAAAAGAAAAAAAAAGAGAGAAGAGAGAGAAAGGAGGGTGCTGAAAGGAAGAGAGCTTTTCGCACGAACGTTCCCACACTCTGAACAGTCCGTTTGGCCTGACAGTGACATGTCCCTTCGCCACCTACAGTACCAGCCTGAGCCCAAGCGACTGCACAAACAAACACCCAAACAGACTCGCCCTCCCTCTCCTCTCCGACTGAGTCCAACTCCACGGAGAAAGAGGTCACTGAAAGCCTCCTCTGTGAGCGAGACAAAGGCCATGTTCAGATACTCAAGCCTAATATTCAATTATAGTTTTGTGTATTTGTGTCTGCATGTGCCTCGTGCCCGTCGTTACTGTGAATAGAACCGTGCCCTGAGGAGACCCACATGGGCATATTTAAATAAGTTAAATTCATTTTAAAGTTATGGGCCATACGAGTCATTACCAACAACAGAAACAATCAAAAACCTGCATTATGGAACATTACAAGCACTATAGATACCATTACGTAATAATAAACAATTATGTGGTAAAATTATGAAAATTATATATAATGACAAGCAAAGATAAGTGATATACTATACATACTGACATAAACAGTGACAGGTCACATACTGTATATCACTGTGTATATGTACTTAAATCCTTATCAGTTTTCATCTGAGCATTCACACTGACAACTGCATAGCCTACACAAAACAACTGTATTTCAACAGAACGGACACATTTGTCTGAATAGGCGAACGACCAGAAACATTACATCTGTATCATACATGGAAAGGCCAATCAGAATAGGGTGTTTTTATTACGAGTTTCTATCCTCAGGCCCTACCAGTCTTCAACACAACACGATTCAATTTGAACAAAACTAGATAGAAACTTGACATACTGCACTTAAATGTCTGTCAAATGGTTGGGTTCAGATGCCAGGGGGAGGACAATCTTATGTTGGACCAGGAGCGTTGTTATATCATGACCCTGAACTAGTGAAAAGTGGTCCCAGCCAGTGAGAACTAAAGCTGAAGCAAGCCAGCCAGCCGAGGGCCGGGATCCCAGTGGGGAAACAGGTGAGCTGGCGTCAGCCTGCCAGACGAGCCAAGCTCTTCCATGCACCATGACACGGCCACGGCCAAAACAGTCTGCAGCGTCACTCGCAAAAGTGCCCTGAGGGCTCCATCTCTCAATCTTGTGTTGGTTGCGTAGGTGTACTGTACTGTACCTGTGCGTGGATGTGCTACAGTGTGTGTGTGTGTGTGAATGAGTGAGTACTGTACTGTATGTGTGGGTCTATGATGACAATTTATAACAATGGTGGTAATGGATCTGTTTGGGTAACACTGAAAACAGAAGTGCAGAAAGGATGAAAAATAGTACAACACATCTCTGGGTTTCATTAGACCTGTCTAAACCTGTAACATACTTCTAGCAATGTTTGGGTCTGTACATTCTTCCTCTGTGCTAAGATCCAAATAAAAGCATTAGTGTGTGTGTGTGTGTGTGTGTGTGTGTGTGTGTATTATGGACCATACTTATTCACTGACACCCCAAAACCCAAAAATGTCCATCTGAGCAATCCCACTGACAGCTGAAAAACCCAGAGAGCAGGGCAGGGAAGGTGTGAGAGAGAAAAAAGAAAAAAGGAAAGAGGGTTGCAAAGGTTAAGTTGCAACCTTAAATCCAGCTCATTAAAACAGGATTTGAGGTAAAGCCCCACACAAACACAGGTCTAAAATAGAGAGGTGGTGCTGCCAAGACAAACACTGGCTGAGTCAACACACAAGGAGAGGGCCTTTATCTGACTTTGTTTTGTTTTCCCAAAGGTCAGATAATGTTACAAATACGCTACAACCTTATAAGGATGTATACAAAAATGAAAGGGAGACTCAAAACTATCTCTTAACCAACAACATATTGAGAGAGGATAAATATTAAGCACTGAATATCAGATATACATTTTTGATTCAGCTAAAATTCAGGGGAAATAATTTCTCTCTCAGATTTCCTCTGAGGTTATGTTTGTTAATTGCAGTATTTAAAAAAAATAATAATAAAAAGAAAGTATATAACAAAAAGCTGAAAGGTCCTTACCTCCAAAATTGGCCAGCCTTCCTAATCGTGTGACAGGCACTTTTCGCTCCCTGGCCCTCTCGCTGAGCTGAAACGAGAAAGACTGAGAGGCTAAGAGGAAGCCAGTGCTCTGACAGAGATCTGGTGTGTGATGCATTAGATTGAGATCATCTTCAATCTGTCTCTGTGGTCTCACAGTGGAGTGAGCTGAGGTTCTCTCATATCATCACTCTGTTGACATTGAGTTGAAAACACAGCACTAGTTCAAACTTAGTCTTACGCAGGATGCATCTAACTGACAGCAGTGAAAACAGTTTTCACAATTATATATCAACAAGTACACAACAAATGTAAATGGAGACAGCTAGAGTACATTTACACTACTTGCACCACCACCTCAACACAGATAGAAAAGATATAATTATTGGTGTTGTTTCAAATGGCATGCGGCTTTTAATACGGCTTAATCATTACTGCATTCCCACTTAGTTATAATGGAGAACAAGGCAGGACGACAAGCAGTGTAAACACAGCTGATATTGTTGGCTAACTCGTGAGAGTTTATAAGTCGCCAGAGCCACAGGACATAATGAGTAAACTGTTTGAGTATTTAGAACTTTAATCTTTTTTATGTGACCGAGATCCTTTCTTGTGCCAATAATGAAATGTCATCAATCAATGACATTTTCGTGTGTGTGTGTGTGTGTGTGTGTGTGTGTGTGTGTGGGGGGGGGGGTCTGGCTGTGCCGTGCCGGCCTACACAGTGAGGAACAGAGAGAAAGGGCATGCAGCCATACCATCTGCTTATGGGGCTTCCCCTCGTTGCGCTTGGCTTCTCTGGCCTTCTGAATGTCCTCGGCTGTCAAGCCGCCCACGGATGAGTGGTCCTGATGGTAGCAGCGGACCTGGTGGAAGGAGCGGACCTGGCTGGAGAACTGCCTGCTGGGGTCCTTGTAGCCCTCGAACAGGTTGGACTTTGCCCCCGGTGCTGCGCGGCCGTACGACTGGGCCGCTGCGTCATCTGCTGCCGTCGAGCCCGCGTGGTGCCTGAACTCGTCTTCCATGCCCCTCTGGCCGGAACCAGAACCTTCCATGCCCTCTTCTGCAGTGAAGTTGTACTCTGTGTCCATTTCGGAATCAAACTCTGACATGCTCTGCTGTTGACCACTAAATTCCTGAAAAAAAAAAAAAAAAAAACACACATATATTATGTTATAATAAACATATAAATGAAACACATATTAGTTGCCAGTATAAAGACATTTCTAAATATATGCACTGACATAGTATGACACCACAAGTAGACCTTGTGTGACAGAGACCGTGATTGTTACTATATGCATAGAGGAAACACTTTGCACTACCTCCTACATAACATAGACCAAGAGGTTTCTTTTTGTCATGTTAAGTCAACAATAAGGCTGCAAGACAAAAGCGACATCCAACACTTTCTCAACAGAGATGTCCACAATGAGAAGGTTGTTTTAAAGTTTGGGGTTTACAATTAAAAATTCATGCAGCAATCAGTAGGTCACTCTGAATCCATTCTTCAAGCGTGGTCAGAGGCTTAATGCATTGTTCAGCGTGACAATGTATTGGGAGGGTTTAATTAAATCTTTTTATTACATCATGCCCCAGCTCAAAGATGCAATAGAGTCCCGAAGTGTGACGTAGCGTTTCCATGACGGTAGAATCACTGGATCTAAACAAACTTTCGAAATGGCATAAATAGCATTGAATGTAGACATGTGGCATCATTTCTAGCTAATAAAAATAAATAGGCCTATATCCATTTAAAGGTGTTTTACCTGCTAGGCAGCAGCTTAGCCACATAACACAGATTTCATGGCAGGTGTAATAGAAAGAAAGAAAATTCCAGTGGATATTTCACATCTTCTGAAAGACTGGCGGCTGTTAAGAACGACGTTTTTTGCCAAAAAAATAAAGGCAAAACACGTCTGTGAATTTAAGGAAATCCATGCTAAAATAAAACTCTGTAGTCATAAATTTGATCGTGTTGGTATGAATATATGTTGTAGTATGTGATTCCTACAGTGTAAAAAAAAAAAAATACTAACGTCTTAGAAACGTTGTAAAATTATTTGGTTATAATTATGGTGATTTCTAATGGTAGATTGATTTGTTTAGATCCAGTGAAATTGCTGCCTTGACAACGCTACGTCATGGCTTCGGGACTCCATCTTTGCCAAAGCTGTCTGCGCCAACATTCCTTTCTGTTAAACAGGTTCCCCTTCTTGCCTGTGTATGGGCAAGTGAAGCAAGCTCCAACCTGCGACTGAAGCTCCATGCAGGCAGGACTGCAGCAGGTTTATGTCAGCTCACACAAACAGCAGGGGCAAACACATAAGAGCAGCACCCACCCGTCCCACATCACTCTCAACCCCACTCCACAAACGCCACCCTTTCCCCCCACCCAATCACTGTGTTAGACCGTTCTCAAGATCACAGTCTTGGTCTTGTCTAGGAATTGATTGTATTGTTTGTATTGTCTTGGACATAGAGGACTCAAGGTTTTATTTCAAGACTAGACCACTAGATCACAATGCCTGAAAAAGTATTTGTAAACACATTACTGTGATTGGATATAAAACATTCTGCTTCAAATGCAACGTCATTAATAATTTGATAATCCTACTTTTCAACAGCTGTTCACCCCACCATTCACACACGAATGCAACTGAATACAGGGTATAGGTAAAGATCTAGAAGAAGCTCTTGTTGTCTAGGATCAAGCAGATGTTAGCCAAAGTCTTGCCTTCCCTTGATGCTTGATACTTGGTCTCGGTTTAGGTGGTCTTGACTAGACTACAACACAGCTCCACCACCAACAGCCCCACCTCACCTCTTCTCTCCAACACCACCTTCCCAACACCACACCCCTCTCTCCTCCACCTCTCTAACAGCACCTTCCCAACACCACAACTCTCTCTCCTCCTTGTGTTTCTTAATAGCAGGAAAAGAAATTAAAGGAAAACTTAAAAATGTGTCACCTGTCAGGAAGTAGACTTTGCTTGCTATCTAACTGGCTGTGTCAATATACACAAAAAACCCCATTAAATAAATAAATAAAATAAGAAAATAATCACTCAACAAATAACTATTCTTTGCTGAATATGTGAACTCAAACTAATGTTAAGGCTCACTCTTTCATGACAGTCAAGACTGATTATGTCTCTTTCTTGCCTACAACGGCATGCAGACAGGCCTACAGTACATCTGTTATCATGAGATGCCAACCAGTAGGCTAGCAATGCGGAGATGTGACGTTGGGTGACATGAAGATGACGGAGTTGTCATATAAGTGGATGAATTTAACTTCTTGCCAAACGGCACGATAGGCACATAATGCATGGTGTTTTAATGTCCTTTCCACTTGTAGGGCCTATAAGCATTAAACCACAAAACTAAGCTGAAGTTTGAGACCTGACCAAGGCCGTAGCCAGGATTCAAATACCGAGGTCAGGGGTGTTGATAGAAATGTTGCCCCCCGCAAAATATTATGGGGGTCCGGGGGCATGCCCCCAAGGAAGAAAAATTTGAAAAATAACCCCTTAAATGATGGTGAATATTGCGGAAACTAATAGATAAATAGACATAAATATAATTTATACATTATATCATAAATCACACTTAGAAATACAGCATATTAGGCATATGGTACATTTATAAAAGAGCAAAGTAGCCCTATATATGCCTATGAAAGACTTCACCATAGAGGGCTGTAATATAAAGGTGATCATGATCATTTATGACATGTTTTGTTTAAAACTTAAACCAATACACTTTTCCACAATATTATTCTACTTTTTTAGATGCACCTGTACAGTATATTTTAAGAGCCTTTTCTCCAATTGGTTTTGAGGATTTCTGCTCCATCTTTAATTAAGAATGCTCTGCTTCTTCTCATCAGAGTAGTGAATGTTGCATTTATAAATTTCAGGGTCATAGGCTGCTGAGCTTGAACGTTCTGACACAGTGAGTGTCACTTCTTGACTCTCACTCACTTGTTAGGGCCCTTTGCCTATCATTTCCCTCTCTTCTCTTAACTCTTTCTCCTCATTTCCACCTTTCTGCCCGATTTCCCTTCTCCTATCTCCTGTGCAAATAACTGACCAATAATCAATATCATGCTTAGATAATATCCATATAAATATTTAGGCCTACTATTATCTACTATCTAGGCTACTATCCTTATGCTACTATTTTCAGTGCAGGTTAGCTAGCTGCAACTCCACTGAATTTCAGCATAACATTTTGAGTAGGCCTTGAAGTCAGCCTTTGTTCAGGTCTGACGATTATTTATTTTGGACAATGGATTTGTGGGTATTGAAGTTTATTTGAGCTGCGTGAGACACTGTGTTGCGTTTGTTAGTTAGGATATAGCTCTGCGATAGCAGAGTCAACTCTACTTTCATTCTGACATGTCAGAGGTATCTACAACTATGTGTTGCGTGACGGTGCGTTGATGCAAGGATAATTGTTTTGTCGGCTATTTTTAGTTAATAAATAAAACGAAATTTGAAGAAAGGTGACCTCTATGGTAGATACGGCCATAGCATGACTGGTGCGGTTTTGCATTCACATACCATAAAGTTTCGTCTCCCTCTTCAACCTAACTTTCTCCTTGTCTTCCAATGATTGGAGCTAAGTAGCCTATTCAATAATATGTTAGCTTTAAATGGCGACCCAGCTAGTAATGCATCTGTATGACCCTAGCCTACATGATTTCTGTTCAACAGTCTGAAATAGCTGTTTTCTAACCAACGCTCATTAAAACGGCAACCTCACTTCATGTTGATGGTCATCTCCGACGGTGTGCAGGGGGGCGTTGTCACGCATGAAAACAGACTGGCAGATCAGTCACACACGCAGAGGCGCGAGCGAGGACCATGGCGGAGAAGTTTTAATTTTAAACTCTCCGACTTTCTGCATCTAATAGGCTAAGCTAACTATTCCATCAAATAGCTATGTCAATTTTAAGCATTTTCAGCACTTTATCCGAAATGCAAGCACTTTTCAAACCTTGAAAACGCAACATTAAAATTCAAGCATTTTCAAGGATTTCAAGCACCCGTACGAACCCTGTTTCTAACACCACACCCCTCTCTCCTCCACCTCTACTGCGTCCCTCTGCTCCTCACCTGAATCTTCTGCATGGCCGCTCCCATGCCTTGCTCTGCAGTCATCTGCATGCCCTGGGCGAAACCCTGGGCGCCGCCATTGCGCAGCATACTGGCCTGCGTCTCGATCACCGCCTGGCTCAGCTTGGCCAGGCCCCGCATCAGCAACATCATGTCCCCCGCCATGATGGGTCTCCTTCACACCTGACGGACACAACATAAAGAGTCAGACAGACAGACAGATAGATAGATAGAGGATCTGGGTTAGGGTGTGTGTTGAAGTTTGCGTATAAAACGCTAGATGCTAACATCGAGTACCCATGCAGTGAGCAACGGTTATAAGCAAGGTGCAAATTACATCAAGGTAATGGGTTTCATCGCTAGGTAAGGGTATATCATGAATAGTATACTGAAAAAAAGAGTGTATCTGTAATATATTGCAAGACATGTTAAATAAAAAGGCTTTGCTAAATGAATTACAATGATGAAGAGTATCCATGATAAGGGGTTTGAGGTTGACACAAAATGCTAATACTTTATAGTTAACGCTGTGATTGTGTATATGGCCGACACTGTAAACTGACAGATACGGAAAGCACAATTGAAGTGACCTGATCCATTGTCCAACTACACAACAGGCTTCTCTCATACGCAATAAGAGTGTTGTGTACTAACACACGCGTAAACAACAAGATACATTGCAGGCATTTTTCAGTGACTCAGTTCACTGTCGCAAAGGTAAGAGAGCAGACCGCAGCAAACAACAGAGCCACAAAGTGACGGTCAGTGAAAACACACCGAGCAAACAAACAATGCAGTGCTAAAATTAACTCTCAGAAATATGACCCATCATCGGCTTTAGGTAACCGTAAAATGAGCCGAGGGTGAACCGAACCAGAGATTCCATAGGCCGTAAGAAATGTTGGTCATGGTGCGTTGGGGGGGGTGTCATGCTATTGGCTCAGGGTAGCATAACGGTGGTGGCGATCATGGGGGCATATGGCCAGCAAAGCACTCAACACCAAGGATCAACAACCTAGGAATGCAAGCACAACACAGCTGCTATCGTGCCTCACTGCAGCCAAGACATTCCCTCAAAGGTTAGGTCAATTTCACACAGCTCAGATAAATGGCTGTCCTTAACCTGTGACTGACCAAAGTAGCACCAGGTACCTGAGCTATCTAGCGATAAGACTGGGCCATCATGTTTTCACCACTTTGACAGGATGGCAACCACTTGTGACACATGTGAGGGTGTTCCAAGCGATCCTAACAGACGGAGTATAACATCCACGTATCATAGATAACTAGCATGTCTGACAGCATGGCTAATGGAAGCCCACTACTTTAGTACTGTGCTGACATAGTGAATAAACTATTTTGCCTACTCAAACACTTCTTCCTTATCCATAGACTAGTATCGATTTTGAGGATGGCTCTTTTCCCTTTCTGGTCACAAGGTTTAGCTCTGCACTGAGATGGAATTACATGGGTGACTCCAGCCTTCACATTATTGAGTGAACTAGCCCTTGAAAATATATATAGAGAAAGCCTCATTCATTCCAGTACTCGGACGGGGCTGCTGTGCACTTCTGAAAGTCAAACATTGTAAGGGCAAATAATAAGCACATAAAACAGCTTGCTGACTGTCGGCTACTGATCCAGAGACAGCCTCTGCCTAATAACTCAAACCGACCAACCAACCAACCGTGTGCAATAGTGTATAAACAAAACGCGAATGGTCACAACAAGCATGAATTGCATCCCTTGTTTTATGCACTCGTTTTACTTGTCAACCAAGCAAGGCTCCTGTTGTCCTCCATGGGGTACATGCCAAGAAAGCAATTGTCCTCTTATCAAACAGGGCTCGTTGACAATCGCCCTCAAGCTAAGAATAGGGACGAGACGAATCGGTGCTGTGCAGTTATAAAAGTGTTAGAAGGGCACCGTCACTCACGCTTCCCCTTCTTTCGGGAGGCCTGGAATTGCTGGATGCCAAAGGGAGGATTGTCTCTGCTGCCAGACTGCTCTGCCAGTAAATTTGTCCACTGCCCACTGCATGGCCTTTCCCAAAGGCTTAACAGTTTGCTCACACACTGAGAGCTGCACAAGGAAATTACCTCATAGTGTCTGTCTTCTTGACATTGTGTGTTATTGTATTACTGTATAAAAATGGCCCCCACGGCTTTGATTCATTTTCCAATAGGCAAACAGTAAGAATGCACATACAGGATTCTGTGTTATTAATCTCTGAACGTCTTGCTAAACTCTGTAAAAGGCTTCTGGTGGAGACGGAACTCTTTTCCATGACCGTCTTTGATGGCACACTTTACAGTCGAAGGACAGACACCCCACACACACACACACTCACTCACAAGCACACACCTACCCACGCACAGGAGTCTGCTCCCGTTAGCCTGTAAGTCTCTCCGGATGACTTTCTCGCTTGGACAGAAATAATCCCCCGCAGCCCTCCCTTCTCTGCAGCACACTGCTGTGTTGACCTAGACTGCTGGGAGAGCCTGACATATAAAACAGCTAAGAGGCAACAGCAGTGACCAACTGCAGAAGAGCAAAGAACCTACTTTAAACAGGAGGGTGTGTCTATAGGTCTCTTGATCGTTTGCAAACACAGTGTGTGCATGCATGTGTGTGTGTGTGTGTGTGAGCGAGCTCTTGATTAGTGACCATGCCATGGCGTGATGTCTGCATGTGACATTTGTTAACATTAGAGGGCTGTGGTGGACTCTCTTTAGACTTTAGAACTCAACAAGAATGGAGTCTCTGTTCACCTGACCGAACGTCTCCTCTCGTTCTCGTTTGCCCTACGCATTCAAAGTCCAGCAGCATACGTAATTGGTGGCGTCATGCCAGATGAGTTAGTATGGCTTCGGCCATTCGTCCTCAGCATGCAGACCAACAACACCGTTTGTAGCAGCCAATGTTTACATTGGTCTACTTAGGCTATGCCTGATAGAGTAACTAACCTAATGCACCAATGTGTGTTGTTCACAGGGTCCAAATTCCACAAGCTGGAACGAGGAGAGCAAGGATGTTTGCCTTCCTCTCATCATAAACCCAACTAACTGACGCCCTCATCAGTGTTATCACCTAAAAAATACTTTTGATTAAAACACTTTGATCGTATCATGGAATTCAGAGAGGCCCTAATGGTCAAAGGCTTGTCAAATAAAGGCACAGTAAATATTACATGTACTGTAATGATGACAGTACTAAGCACGGTACAACCTGAAAGCACAAAAGAAAAAAGCTTTAAGCTGAATACTGGGGCATACTGGCACTGAGTCCACGAGTGTTATTCAGTTGTCTTATCAACAAACAGTCAAAGCATTGAGATATCACCACAGCCATGCTTCCACAACAGGGGTGTGGAGGCCAGGGGCGTGTCGAAGCAGAGCGGAGCCACGCTTGAACGCTGACATCGCTTGTTTACGCTAGAGATGAAGTGTGTAGGTGGTGGCATGCCTGCGCTCATACGCAACCCATATTTCTTTTTTATCAAGTTTTATGATTTGTTTTAAACCTTACATTTGGAGGTCTAGGCCTATTGATTTATTCTATTTAGGTTAGCATTTCAACATCAGCTAGTGGAGAAGTTTTATAAAATGAACATAGAAAATCTGATTTTCCAGTGAGCAAAGCCTACCCATAACATAGCCTAGGCAAGTTCATGATCAATCAGTGAAGCTTCCTACATCAGTTCAGTCACAGGTACTGGTTTTAAAATATGTATGGAATATTGTAAGCTTTAATAAGGGCCTGATTGTGTAGGCCTATATCACTTCAGTTGCTGAAATGCACCATTGCACAACTTCCCTAATTTCAAAACAGGAACATCAGCATAAACATCCATGGGCCTGGAACACTTGTTGCCATTAAATGGTAACCTACTGTAGCCAACAGATTTATTATATTACATCAAAATAATTTAATAAAAAGGAGACCAGGCTATATGATTATCACATTTAGAAGGAAAATCAGGGCTCTACAGTGCGCCCATTTCACTCGCACATGCGAGTAAAAATGATGCCGTGCGAGTGAAAAAAAATATTTAGGCGCACTGGTGCGAATGACTTCTAACCATGTCAATGTTTGTCTACAAAATACACCGCAACATCGAGAAACATTACTGGTGCAAACCATAGAATCACGTCGCGAATTCAGCATAAAAACTACACCTCCCATCAACGTTAGCAGTTTCGCGTTGTGACTCGCTAGTAGTCGCTTCTATCAAATCCAAGAGCGCGCAGAAAAAGCGTTAGACTAGCCAGCCAAGATGCAAAGATTGAAGAAATTAGTTCTTCTATCCACCGAATTCATTGGATATAGGAGGAACAGGATGAGATTCTGAGAATGCAGTGAGAGAAGGAAAGGTAACCTAACATGCCTTTTAGCCCAGTTGACGTATTGGCTGGAATATGCAAAATATAGCTGTAGCGAACCGGCACAAAAGTAGCCTCCCGTAATACTCCCATTTTATTCAAAGGTAGAACGCTACAACTCCAGGCTTCCACGCATGCTTGTTTGTTTACACCGAATACAAGCTGAAGTGCAAAACGAAAGTAGGCCTAACGTTTGCCTTTCCCCATCAATGCAGATATTTCAAATAAAAACTAAAAGTATAAAACATATATCCTTGATTAGCCTATGTTGGGTTTTGTGGAAGAGAAAATGTACTGTTTTAGTAGTAGTATTAGGCAGTATGCAGTCAGATAGGTCACCATGGGCATATTTGATTTAGCTATAGATGGATTCACAAATAAATAAATTAGCCTACATTTGGCAGGATACTTGATATACAGGCTAAATGCAAATATGGTATTATATTATTTTACATTAACAAAATGTAGGAACAGACTGAAAATAAAGTAGGCACTGATCTTTAAAATCCTGTTTCCTGTAGCCTACATGTTGTCAGTCATTCTTAATATTCGAAATTGGTGCACTGGCATGTTTTAACTGTTAGCTGCAGTATAATGTTAGATTATGTGTAAGTTAAGTACAGAACTGACTGTGCGCCCAAATTTTTGTCTGTGCTCCTAAATTTTTTAACTTGGGCGCACAAGTGCTCCTGAAATTTTTTTTTAGTGTAGAGCTCTGAAAATGTAGATGATGAATATAGAACCATCTTCTGCTAAGTACCATAACCATAGAACCATTTTAGAACATAACAATGAGTTAATGTGAAAATCAGAACCCATCCTAAAACAGTCCCCATTCCTATCAAAAATGTGACCACGTCAGTTTCCAGGACGTCAACTTCAGTAGAGGTCTCCCTCGGTTCCCACGACACCGGACACACACAAAAGTGCATGGAGGAAAAGATAAAAGCACTGCCTTCTAAACAAATGCCAATTAACAGATGGAAAATGGCTGCCGTGTACAAATGATTCTAACAGATAGGTTAGAGGCCATTTCTTTTGCACTGTCCCCTCCACAGCACTACTGAGTGGCTAGGAGGCTGAGAGGTCTCTGTGTGTGTGTGTGTGTGTGTGTGTGTGTGTGGGGGGTGTGTTTGTGTGTGTGCGTCCGAAACTCACAAATTGAATAAGAGGACATTGTAATCACGTCCATTAACAATGTCTCTGAATATGAATAATGTGAACTGGATGGGATGGGGCACTCTGGTCCAGTGCTGGAGATGATCCAGAGAGCCTGGGAGGTCCCGATGATGGGTGGTATGAGGAACAGCATACGTCTTTGGTAAGGTGATGATGACGTGTGCTTAGGACTATGTGTCTGTGGTAAGGGGGGCAAGGGGGTGGCTGTGTCACCCAAGGGTTCAACTCTCTGGTGAGCAGAGATGGGGACAGAGAGTTGCAGGAGAGATGGAAAGGTTTTGGTATTAACAGCCAATCAGGGATCAGGAATCAAAGGACTTTGGGGCAACACCCCTGTCTTTCCTGTTTACAATTGCTTGATTAAGCATTCCTAGCTAAACCACATAGCTCCATATTAATCATTATCAAACTGAGCTGATATGATATAAAAACTGTTGGACTATACAAAGCAGTAGATTAATAAAGAAAATACAGATAATAAAACAATGTAGGCTAGTATTCATGGTAGCCTAAGCCCTAATGCCTTAGTCATCAGTCAAAGATTAGACCAGACCAACACTTCTGATTATGATAAATTAGTTTACATTTGAAACATGGCAAACCTTACGCATGCCATCCTGTCCATGTATTTTGCATTCTAAAAATCTGATTGTAAAAAAAGAAAGTCTGAAATCTGAAATTCTAAGAATCTGATTTCAAAGGGGTAAAATCTTCCTGAAAGTACCATACACTTCTTGACAGGCTTGTGGCTTGATATGAAAGCGACACCAAGACCATACTGAAGTGAAGTTTGGCACCAACAGAATCGGCAAACAAGTAGCCTCACCTAAATAGTCCTACTTTGCTGAGGGTGCCGAGTGGCATTTGAATGTGAGGTTTACACTTAAATGTAACTTTGGTCTATCATGCTTGTAAACATGGCATAGTAGGAGAGGATTTAGTTTACTTTTGAATCACAATAATGTTTTTTACAGCTCACAAGTTTACACAAGTTCAGTCATCGATTGTCAGATCCTGAACTTCCCACCACACAGGATGTAGTGCTAGGCCTAAATCACGTTTAAAATCAATTGCCCTGCTCGTATGATTCACAGGGGACGTGACTACAATCATGCACCACATCAACTTTCCAACTGCTGAGAAAGCACTGAAAGTAGATTGTAGTAACTGGCCACAGGCAAATCAAATCACTATCTACAAAAAAACTGCACACCACTAACTAAATAGCAGGTTGACTTAGTCAACTTAGCAACCAAACGCTCATCAAGGCACGTTAACGTTACACTTAAACAGCTTAAAAGGTTTGAATCAGTTTAACGTTGACGTTAATACATTTAACCGTTAGCATCACTATACCACTGAATCAGTAAGATTAAGTTTTTGCATTACTTAAGTCACACATGTCCGTACAGATTTGTCTAATTTATCCACATCTAAAATCGAATTAGAATTCATCCGTACCATTCTAACTAAAAACATCAGAAATAAATCGACGACAAATAACAGACACAACAACGGTGCTAGCGAGAATAACGTGGGCATAGCTGCAGATCCTGTCATCGTTAACCTTGACGTGACATGTGCCTCCATATTCTGAACAGTTTGCTATAACGTTAATATCTGCTACTTTGTCGTCAACGTTGCATATAAGAAGACTAAGATTCAATACCTACCACCTGTATTAGCGAATATCAGTGTCGTTCCGCACTCTGGCTCGTCCCCTTCTCTGGTAAAGCTTGCACCATTAGGTCAGGTCAGCCAGCTTGTGCTGCTGTTTACCAACTTTAGACTGTGATTGCTTGAGTTATTTTAGCCCGCCTCTAGCAATATATCATTGGCTATCTAACTATTCTCAAAACTGTGGGCAGTGGCCAAGCTCTAACCTCTTATTGGCCACATCACAAACAAAACGTCAAACAGACCTTTTAACCAATACGAAGACATCTGGATTCGAGGGGTTGTCCATGCTTGAATTTGACAGGATACGACCTTGTTATTTACATGTCCTTCAAAACCCAGGCAGTCCCACTTTCCAGACTGTAAAATAAAACATAGGTCTAGCACGTGCAACGTACGTGTTCAAGTAATGCAAAGTTGTGAGCTGCATGAATACATAAAAAATAATAAAACAAATAGCCTGACGATGGTGACGATTAATATAAATATATTGTTGTTGTTGTTGTTATTATTATTATTACTAATAATATTGTTATTGTTAAATTCCACTGAACTGAAACAACAAAAATATCGAATAAAAAAAGAAAGAAAGAAAGAAAGAAAGAAAGAAAGAAAGAAAAGTCCCATGGCTTTACAGTGTTCAGTGTTCCATCTGCATAATCTGCTGGGTTGTCTACTCTATTTTTTACAGTCTATGGTTGTACCAGACATTCTCTGGTTGTACTGGTACTTTTACTATGGATGAATCTCTTCCACCACTGGCTATCTGCTGCCACCTAACGTTGACATGAAGACATGGCATTGAATTGTACTGTTCCTTCAGCATTAGACCTATTTAAGCAGGCTGTGTCAAGTATCTTTGAGAATGAGCCTCATGGTCTACAATTTCAGGAGTAGCCTAGGCCTATGTTCGTGGAGGTTAGAAGACAATTTGACTGCACAACTGAAATATAATTAAACCTCAAACTCACAATGGGGCTGCATCACATAGTCCAGTAGTCTGTCAGTTCAATAAAATGTAAAATAATAAGAATAACAACAATATTATTATTATTAATAATAATAAGACTAAGACTGTAATAATAATAATAATAGGCCTAAAACGTGTCTCCTCCGTGTGGTCACTGGTAGAATTGCGTATTGTGCTTGTCAGGCCTACCAACAGGTGGCGTTAAATGCTCATAATTTCAAAGTAGCCTACCAAACTACTAGAGAGGCCTAGCCTAGGCTACTACATGGTAAGAAATGTGAGATTGGAGCAACACCCCACTGCTCACTTTTTTTGAACACCAACCTTATACCATCGAACCATTCAAAGATTATTTGGATGTTTACTTCAAGTGTTGACATTTAATGTGCTGATAAGTAATCTTGCTATCAGGATGTGGACACCTACATACCGGCCACGCCTCTTCATGGGATTCTGAAAAAATGCAGTGGTGCTAATCTCAGGGCTAACCTTGTGGATCAATACACAGTGTCACAGTGTTTATGGTCAACTCCTGCTACAGGGAGTAAAGGTCATATTGGCGAAACAGCAACAGACACACCTGATATAGCCTAATAGTTTTACACCCATGCCTACTTGGAAAAATAAACAGAGCTTAACTACAACTGTATTTACTCAGCTATAAAACTATATTTACAGAGCTATGGGTGTATGCTCATATACAGTTATATGAATATGCATGTATTAAAATGATCACTCCCGTTTCATGCTTTATTGTCTTCACACACACACACACACACACACACACACACACACACACACACACACACACACACGCACACAGACAGAGAGAGAGACAGAGAGAGAGAGACAGAGACAGAGACAGAGAGACAGAAACACTCACACCCCAAATTGTGTTTAGTGGTAGGCCTGGAGCCAAATCTCTTTAATCTGAATGTATGTTGTTTACTGAAATACCTATAAATTGTTCAATAAGAAGAGCATGCAAAAAACTGAACAGATAATGATGTCACCTTTGAGGGAAAACAAGATTCTTTGCCTGCATGTGAACCTAGTTTCAATCACAGGGAATGGAAAATTCATTTTCATAAACCTATCAGGTAGCTAGTCTCATTCAAATCAGAGGGGGCAATAGCATAGTATTTTCCATTCAGTTTGATCTGCCAGGTTACACACCTGAGTTTTACTTATGGGTGTATGACCTGGAACGACTATTTAAAGACAATTTAGTAGACTTCGAAAAGTTGTTTAAGTCCATTGTTTAAAAAAAAGCATGTTGCCATCAATCTGGTTACACAGTTAACTTGAATATTTTTAACTCTATTTTCAAACAACTAGTGAGACCTACATTATAGATGTTCTGTATATTTAACTTGGTCTTTTTTTGTTGTTACTATTGTTGTTGACAATAATTGTCACAGCAAACAATGTGTTGTGTCTACGCAGAACAAGAAACATGATCACGGTTAATCAGTGTCCCCCTTGCGAAAAGAATGCTACCCAAACAAATGAAATTACCTAATGTTGACGCACTCGCTATTCATAATCTTGTAGAGTTTGGGATGGTGAATGTTTTCCTCCCTACTCTCTGTGTGCGGGGCAACTGAGAGAAAAGCTGCTGGTTCCGTTGTATTCAGTGTCACTGTCAGTTTAACTTCCTTCCTGCTTTTCTGTAGCTTACATTAAACAAACATACGCGGAGACGAGGTGTTGAAGAACTCATGGGAGTACGACCAATAAGATCTAACATGGACCAGAAGAAAAAGACAAACGTAAATTCGGAACTTTTCTTGCGATAGTAAGAAGCTCTTCTGTGGAATGTGTTGAACAGCGTTGTCTCTGCCTGGATCTTTCCGTCGTTTACAGATGTTTTCTCCTCTGGATCAATCGCCAGTTGACTTGGTAAAGCTGACAGCAGCAGACGGTGATTGTTGAAGTCCCAAAAGGTTTAGGCTACTTTACTCTTGCCGAGGTAAGCTGATCGTCCTTTTTTACTCTAATTGTTCGCAAAGCTGCAACTCCCTGGCCTGTGTTTCTATGAAGCTCGGTGTATAGAAAATGAAGAGTTGATTCAAAAAGATTTATTCTTTATGGTAAGGAAGGACAACTGTTGATGGCATACATATATAGGCTACATCAATACACGACTTAGCCTACATTATGCGAACCAATTATTAGGCTAATGATATTTACGCTGATTTTACGCATGGCATCAACAGTCAGTTTGTTACCAACATACAATATAACCTATCAAGTATGATGGTCAAATTAACTTTCATCGGTGTATTTGTATTAATTTATCAATTATAACATTGGATATGTGTACAGTGACTTTTGTTGGCTAAATTGCAGGGGCCGGTATCTAACCTATTCCCTCAGTCTTGTGGACATCTCACAGGTTTACTTGGTTAAATTAGTAGGCTTATTTACACCAGTGAGCTAATGAAATCTGGTTACAATTTGGAAGACAGACGTGTTTTGTCTTGAAGTGCAGGCGAATGTAACATCTGACTGCCCTAGAAGCACGTGTTCAGCTATTTTGTGCGTGTCCTCCGACCCGCTCATGATTTTCAGTCACCTGAATGGGTCCCATCCCTGTGTCATCTGAAATACGGGCGCACGCAGGCGTAACCCCAATGTTGGAGAAAGTTAACATTTGGACAGACACGTAAAAGAGAAGAGACAATCTGTGAAAGAGAAGAGACAAACTTCACTTTACTCTGTTACAGTTTGAATCAATGTAAAATGAGCAAGAGCGCTCTTTCACTTTTCATACGTGAATCCCCTTGTATTCTCTGGTAGGCTATACGACCAGGCTGACGTGACGTGATGTTACCAGTGAAGCCTATACAGCAGTTTTGCTTTCATATAAATGCTGGAGTCATTGTATTTCTTTTTTACTTGTAAGTTTTCTTAAGAGTTTAACACTATTGGCAATGTATATGCAAAGACATCCAGTGTCCATAAATATCCACACATCCTTGAAGACAATTTCACAGACATATGTGTGGATCCTAGGCGTTATTGAAATGTGTCTTTCCACTTATATTTCACATTTAACCATTATGCTGACTTTCATGCAAAATCAAGAACTGCATTCAAGCTCCTGTGCCATAGGAGCCCATAGAGTAACAATAAATACTACCCCTTACATACATCAAGATTACTGCAGGGGTAATATTGCAGAAGTTTAAGTGAAACCAAGGGATGTATGCAAGAGAGATATGTATAACTGTTTCCTTAAATGGCTGCAGGCCCACTTTAGGGTCTCCCTGCTGTCTGTTTTCCGCAGTGTCCCATGGTGTGGCTGCTGGATGGGGAGAGCTAAGGCCTCCCAGACTCTGTTGATCTTTGATCTAATGTTTCATCCAGCACTTCTTGCTCTCAATCCTGTAACAGGAGACGGTCAGCTGTATATTTCTTAGAAGGAGAGCTAGAAGGAGAGCTAGAAGGAGAGCTAGACTACACAAAGTTGTCTGTCTGTTCACCCTTTTTGCCTTCTTTTGTGGTCCCTTGTTAGGGCAGAATCTTGTTATAAGCACTCACGTACCCACCTTTACTGTACATGATATAAGAGTTGTGGTATGTGAGACACAGATTCTTTTTTTCCCACAGCAGCACACCATTAATCCCGTCTCTCTCTTTCTCTCACTGACGCACGGACATAAAAGGTCATGTTGACTGTTCTCTTTTGGAAAACGTGTTTTCAGTATTTTGGGGCTCACCGTGTGTATATTTTCATTATAGAAAAAAGCTATAGAGAGGCAAACTCTATCCCGTTTATGTAATGCTAAAGAGTTTTCCTCCATCGTGGTGTGGTGCCTCGTGGTGCCCAAGATTAATAGTACAACTAAATAAACCTCCAACCCGTAAAGCAGCAACTCAGTTTATATAGCTGCTTATGACTTGTAGTGTTTAGTGCCTAAACACTTCCACAAAAAGCTGCATAGCAATTCTCCATTAGGATCCTTGGCAACAGCCAAGGGGCGAATGTCTACGTAACTTGATTTGTTTAGGTTTGGGGATATTCTTAACCTGCCTGCCTCATTGTACTGAACTGGGTTTTAAAGGGAAGGAGCAATTTATTAAATGGGACTGCTGATAAAGTCTTTTTTTAGTCTTTAAATGTATTTATTTTTTCGGCTGGTGCTAAGCATGTTGTTCTGTTCAGTGTTTCATTAATCCAAATGTTAAACGTGTTGCCTCGTCAAAATCCACCATATATAATAAAATCCACCATAAATAATATATAATTAATGGAGCAACTGTTTAGGCACAAGCCTACTTAAAAGTGTTTTGAGATTTATTTCTATGGTTGCTTATTTTTAATTGTGCATGTACAGCTGGGGTTGACTGTGTTATGTGTTTCTAACCTTTCAGACGTTGCGTCTGCCACATTAATAGAGGACTGAGCTGATCTTCCTTGACCACTGCCCTGCCCAGTGATATGGTGGCATTCACGAGTGGGTGGACCATTCCGGACCGGGCCTAAATGGGCGCTCACACCGCGGGAGCCAGCCTTGCACTATGGCTGCATGCACCCTGAACGGCCTTGTGATGATGAACGCCAACAACATGAAAGGTGAGAGCAGCCCTCGCACGGGGCGGCCCGTGCTGCCCGTGCCTGACCGCTCTACCTACTGCCCCCTGCTGGATCTACCTTACAGCCCGGGCAGTGCCAGTCCCGGCTCGCCCGGAGCGCCCCCGTCCTTTGTGTTCCCGCCGGTGGCGAGCCCCAGTGTGTCTCGCGCTCGGTCGCCCTGCCGGAACCCGGACACCCTGGGCGTCAACGTGGGAAGCCGGGTCCGGCGCCTGAGCAGCGGGCGGTTTGGCAGTGACGAGGACGACGGCGGCGGCAGCGGTGACGGTGCGCCCAACGGCGAGATCAAACGCACGGTGCAGATCGTGCAGATCCACCGCGAGCTCCAGAACGTGGAGGTGAACAAAAAGGTGGGCCTGTTCGAGGCACAGATCTCCGGCCTGCGCGCCCAGGTGCAGAGCGCCGAGATCCAGCGAAGCCCCAGGGCTCCGCGGCGGACCGGCCCCAGCCCTGGCCCTGGGCCAGGCCCCTCCCCTGCCTCCCCCCTGGGGAAGCCCTGCCCAGGGGGAGTCCTGGCCCACCTCTGGAGGGACTGCCCTCCCAGTGTTCCCAACCAGCTCCAGAATGGGAGAGGATGTCGCAGCCCAGAGAGAGTAATAACAGCAGGAGCACAACCACCAGCAGCAGGAGCAGCAGCAGCAACAGCAGCAACAGTGAATGACATAAAAAGAAACGAGGACAGGAACAGCTTGACAGCCACTGACCCAAATACGGAACGGGGTGTTGGTGGTGTTGGTGGTGGAGCGCAGCACGCGAACAAACCAGCCGGGACTTGGACAGACTCTGATGGCTCGGGCAAACATGCTCAGGCCATAAGCTCTCTGCTGGGGGTTGGTAGAGACTTGGCCGCCGAGTGCGAGGGCCTGCCGACGGCGGCGACAGCGCCGGCCAAGACGCTGCTGCCAACACAGGAGCGAGGCGTGCCAACGGACGTCCAGGTGCAGGCCGGTGGCGGGGCCCGGTCCGGCGGGCCCAGCGGGGAAGGGGGCGGCCTGGAGCTCGGCACCATCCCGGCCGTCATCGTGACAGACCACGGAATGGAGGCCGCTGGCGGGGAGGGTGATGCCGAGCTCCAACCTCAGCCCAGTCCTGTCTCCAACCGGGCCCTGCGGAAGCTCTCCTCCTCCTCGGCTTCGTCCACGGGCTTCTCCTCGTCCTGGGAGGAATCGGAGGACGACATCTCCAGCGACCCAGAGCGGGTGGAGGGCCTCTCACCTGCCTTACTCCAGACCCAGCAGAAAGCGGTAAGCCTCACCAGATTTTCCTCTGCCAAACCTGTATCCACTCTCTCGCCTCTCTCCCTAATTTCCCTGTCCAAACAAGCATTTCTCTAATTCTGTTGACTATATGCTGTACTTCATTTGCGTCTCATGTCCAACGTCGCCTATAGGCATACAGATAAATATTAGCTCTATTTTTATTTAAAATAAATGGCTTGTCAGCCCCCAGCACTGCACGTGGCTTCAGGGTTATGACATCCCCCATCGGGAGCCATTTAGTGGGCCGTGGGGGTCTGGAGCTTGTTGGCTCAGACTGACTGAAGGCACTTAAATGAATTGTTTATTTTTAAGCGGCTGCGCTTAGCTCTTTGTCACACAGTTAACTTTCTGTCCTGGCTAGAACTAGGCCTCCTTGTGCAAGAGAAATGGCTGACATTTTCACTTAACAAAAGGACTTATATGTCTCTCTGCCTTAAACTGACTTACTGGAGAACTCCTTCAGGCTGAAGCAGGCCGCTTCTTCCGGCTGGGCTTGGTTCATGGGTAGAGCTTTCTACAGGACGTGGCATATTTAGCGAAAGTTATTTTTAGCCGGCCTGGCAAAGCCTTATCAGTTAATTTTGTTTGTTGTGTCACTAAATGGTAATAGTTCCCATCTGTATTATTTTGTAGTTGTGAGTTGTACTGAAAACCTTTTCAACGTCAGCTTTCCCAGCATAACCACAGTATGGGGTCGGGCACTAGTAAGCATTGACCGCAATAGCAGGGCCATTTAAAATTGCGACACATTTGTCATAGATAAACATGGGCCCGGCCAGTGGCTGTCAGACACTACAAAGCTCTCTCTGCCTCATTAGGTTTTATGAGTCGTGGCAACCCTGGTGACAGTCCAGGGCACGATGGTCATTAACAGGGAGCAGCCGTGCCAGGGTGATTGCTTAGGGTACCTCCCTGAGCTCTCCTGGGGTCAAACGTGCTGTCTCTCCGATCACCGGAGAGTCTGTCTGCCGAGTCAGCGCTGCTGAGTCACATGCTGCCGCAGCTGTGCGCTAACACAACTGCAGGGTTGTTTGGGAGATGGCTATCAGGGAAAGCCCTTCAGTGGCTAATTGAGAGAACAATGGCGGCTGAGTCAAGATGCCTGCGCCGAGTCACCCCACTTATGATATCAAGTTAATGTAAACATTAAATCATCAGGAGTTCATGTAAACACCAAATCATCAGGAGTTCATGTAAACACCAAATCATCAGGATAGGGGAAAACATCCTCCTGGGCCAGCTCGGGCAAGGGGTGTGTGTGTGTGTGTGTGGGGGGGGGGGGGGGGGGGGGGGTAAAATGTTTACAAACATTTTAGTGTGATAGTGCACTAGGATAGAGTAGTTGTCTGAGCATTTCAGAGCATTTTTGTGTTGTGTTTGCATTGGAATGCTGTCATGTGCTTGGAGTCTTTCTTTGTCCTTATTGAGTTACTGTGCATTTGTCTTGTGAAAGTGGAGATGGCCTCCTGGTACATGGACAAAGTTAGGAAATTTGGAAAAATGTGTTTTTGGGAAAGGGGTGGGGGTATGTTTCTGGTCATTTGTGGTTGAATTATTGGTATGTTTGGTACTGAAGAGCACATACCCTGTCGAAATTGTCCTGCTTTTTGTTAAACTTCAAAAGATTTACAGCTTCAAAGGAGTGAGTGGAATGTTTATCATAACTTGTGGTCACAGATACAAATATACAAAGACTAATCTTTGCTCTGTCGAAAATGATGAATACTTTGACATTGGCCTTACCCACCCAGTGCAAAGGGCTATTTAGAGAGCCAAACAGTCCGCAAAAAGGTTTCTGGTGAAATGTTTTCTATTATATGCCAAGCATAACAGATATATTTTGAAAAAAGGGCAGTGCTTCTATTTCATCTCTTGTTGTTTCTGTTGTCCACCCGACTGCCACACTTTTTGAAACATGTAAAACAAGGTCCATCGACATAAATAATCTGATGCAGGAAAAAGGCCCCATTAAGCTTGTCTCACTTTTCCCTAAAGACCTCTTTTCCACCCAAATTGGACCTCCCCTACAAATTTTTTTTCCGCTTCTAAATAGGCGTATTCTTCTCCGAGTGGAGCCATGTCAGAAAGCACATGTCTAGCCCACGGTCTTGTGCCTTTTTTTAGACAGAATGTCACGGCCTGTTAGCATTTTCAGACATTGTGTTTGTTTTCCACTCTCATCACAGGACTGCTAGATGACTTAACTTCATGGCTAAAAAGAAACAGTGAAAGAGAGAAAAGTACAAAAAAAGGCTGATAGACTTGTTCCTTTCTGGCAAAAAATAACAGGATGATTCATCTTTTGATAAGTACCTCTAGACGAGGTAATCAAACCACATAATCATCAACACTCCCCCCTAATTGTTTTTTAGTCTCTTTTTTTAGGCTTCAAAGCAAAACTCAGTCCTTGTTAATGAAGATTAGCTGCGCTCTTGGGTAAAAGAAGGAAAAAAAGGAACAACGTAATGATAAAAAAGTTTTATCAGCTGCGGTGCTGTCAGTTCTTACTAGTGACCCAGAGAAGTTTCCATTGGGCTTGCTTTTCCGCCCCTGAAGCGTGATGTTATGCTTCAGATACTAATACCTGTTGGGCCTCTTTGTTTCTAACTACTTCACTCTTTCTCTCTGTTCATCTGACCATCTCACTTTAATTATATTTAATGAAGTTTATCTTAACTGGAATGACAAAGCATGACAAAGCAATGACAAGGCAAATAATTGTACACTGCATGAAATAGCATTCAACAGCATGGTTATATATTCATTCCTTGTTGTCTCTGTGAGTGCTTTACATAGTTCAACACCAGTGGAAAACCCCACTGTAGTACGGCGGAGGAGGACCTGTCCTCAACTACTGTATGTCTCTCCAGAGGTGTTGCCTAAAATTAAACAATACTTGATTCCCTCTCTCCTCTCTTGTGACCTGATCTGGTCTGAGGTTATGCCAAACCGACATGGGACAGAGGGGTTAAGGTGCCCTTAAAGGGGGTGGACCCGTTGCCACCTCCACACTAACGTCCTGGCTCTTACATGTTGCCAGAGTGCCAAGATACCAAGAGGTTGGCCCGTCAGCAGAGTGGAATGCCCGTATAGTCATGTATTATCATGCACTCGTAGAAATATGCAGGCAGGCATTTGCAGCCCGTTTCTGTTTCTCTGGCCCTTGTATGTTTTCAATGTTAGTCGTAATGAACACTGACTGACACATCTTGTGGTGTACATGCTGTAATACAATGGTATTGCATCCCACTGAGGAGGGAAATCTGAGCTCTTCTATATATATCTCTATATGTGCAGGCTTGCAAAAAAAATGCTAAAATAATTTTTAAGAAGTTGGAAATTCTTCTAGGGAATACAAAGTTAAAGGTTGTGCCTTGGCCTCAAGCATTACTGCATCATTAATGGGTCGGTGGTGTTTGTTGTTTTTTAAATAAGGCACAGTGCAGAAGCAGAACTGGTCAGAAGTGTCAGTTGTTTGTACTGTTAACCTCAAGAAGAGACCAATAACACTAATGGTGTCTCCTCGTCCTGTGACAGCTAAGGGAAGAGCCCTTAGTGTTATTATTATTTGTGTGTGTGTGTGTGTGTGTGTGTGTGTGTGTGTGTGCCTGCGTGCACACACACATGTAAAAATGCACAATAGCATGTTCTGCTTATGACTATTATAGTAGCCTACTAGAGTTGTTCATTTATGGTTGTCTGTTGAAACAAGGCGATGAGAAACAGCATGCAAGTCAAGTTTCCTCATACCAAAGCTTTTGAAACTTTGAGGTGAAAACCCTGTTTTGATTAGGCTTTTTTCTTCTCACTTTTTTAGCACTTTTGGTAGCATTTTCCCCCAGGGTACCCTAGAAAGCAGGATATACAAGTTCAGGAGATTAATAAGGAACATTAATAAGGATATTAACGGAGATACAAATGCTACAGTTATTAAGTCTTCATTACAACATACATACCACCCACCTACTTAAAACTTTAACTGGCTGCACTGGCTATTTATATAGTCTGCATCTCTGCAGCGTTTATCTGAAGAAGTTCCACAGCTGTGCACGACCAGGTTGGATTCAGATCAGGAATGGAATGTAGTGATAAATATCTCTTATCACAGAGCATAAAACATTAGTATCAAGCCCCTGAGGTTAGCAGAACAGAACATGTCAATATGGACCGTGAGATGCTTCTCAGCTTGGTATTCCCCTATCTGCTTATTTTATAATGCTAAATGGACTGAACTGCATTTATAGAGCACTTTTCTACACCTCTGAGCACTCGAAGTGTCGCCTCACTTTCACTCATTCACTCACACATTCACCCGCTATGGCAGACGCTGACATACAAGGTGCCAACCACCACTTCTGGGGCAGTTTGGGATTCAGACAGTGTCATGCTCAAGGACACCTCGACAGGGTCAGGACACAAGGACTCGAGCTCAAACCAGCAACCTTCCGGTTACTGAACAGCTTCTCATCAATAATAACATGTTTTTTATGTGACAAATATGGGACACAAGTAGGATATACAGGCTTTTACTCTAACTTAAGTACATGGCAGTAAAGCGGCCTTGGGTGTCCTGAAAGGTGCTTTATAAGAAAGGTGCATTATAAATAAAGTATATTATTATTATTATTATTATTATTATTATTATTATTATTATTATTGAAGACACTATATATTAAGTGGAAGGATAATGGGAACTCTGTGTCTGTGTGTGGGACTTCTGTGTGGGACTACTTGTTGCTGTTTTGGCCTGAAATGCTTAGTGCTTTATCCACGTTGTTTTCTTTCGTCTGTCCATGCTGGCGATGCAGGGTGCCATCAGGGATAACAGTGATTGTCTTGTCACTACATGTTATGACTGACAGAACTGATACAAATTTGTCTGTGCTGTTGTTGGTGACATCAGTTATTTCTTCATCAGAAGAACCTGTTTTTGAGTCAGTCATGATTATTATCCCTGGAAAAGCCCAGATGTGAAACATCTTTCAGAGGCTTCTTGTCTGCATTAATCAGCTGACTTCACAACTTCTACCTCTGTTGTTGCTGTTGTTGTGTTTTTGTTGTAGCACTATGATCACATACAGTCTTATCACTATTATTGACAAGATTATTGCTTTTTTGTTGTTTTTGTGCAGATTGTTCTATTGTTGTCAGATCACTCGTTAATCTTTGCGTGTGTGGTGTGAAGCACATGTCAAGGCATGAGTGGCTGGTTTCACATGCTCCCAGCCAACGCAGTGTGGGAAGATGGTATTCCAGTGTACGGGGGGAGGGAGGGGAAACAGCACTAGGGAATGTTTTGACCATTCATCCGAGCTGCTCTATAGCTGTGCAAAGAGCATCAATCCTTTCCATTCAAGACCGAGGGAAATGGTAAAATGTTACATTAAGGTTCATTTAACTTGTGCGTTAAGTATTTAACATTTATTACTAAGCAAATGATTCTCTTAACTATTAACACATTTTATTACTAATATTTTTTGTTTGCCCATTGTATTTCACTTTCATGCCTCATGCCTTATATTCTATAACATAAACAGATGATTATTATTAAACTTGAATCAACCCCCTAACTTCATTGAACCTTTATGAACCCTTAAGTAAAATTAGATCCTAGAATTACTGTTGTCATTGATGTCAGCAGTGAAGATGTTTTTGTAATTAGCCTTAAATTTGTTCCACTTTTGCCGTCATTGTTGTGCTGATACTCTGCCCCAGAGGATCTATTACGAGGTGAGAGGACTTCCTTTCAGCCCCTCAGCATATCTCAACACGAGCCAATGACCTGAAGTAACATGTCCTCCAATCTGATCATAGTCATTGTGGTTTCAAAAAACTTGTACTCTGTGTGTATATGTTGTTACGTGAGCAAACCACAGTCGGTGTTTTCTCTCCTAGTGGCCCTCCAACATAAAGGCTTAAGAGGTGGTGTGTAATTTAAAGACTGTTTCCACTTGGAAAGTGGTGTCGTAAATTTTGAAAGGACCTCTTCCGTGTGCTGCACTCAGTTCACCAGTAGAGTTGGGTCACGTTTATATTGTATTAATTCAGCTTATCGAATCCGGTTCCTATCGAGTCCTCATTTTGATTCCATGTTTAGATCAAATATGAATATGTCTTTGGTCTTTATTCCAGGGGTAGTCTAAGTCTTTACTGAACATTCAAAAACATTTATTCACAAATATTGATCCACAGACATATGCATTAAAACACTATGGCTTTAATAATACATACAGATCAGTCTGGAGCAGCTTATTATAATAACTGCTAAGACTTATTGTTTTGGAGTGTCTCAAAATAAGTGACAAACTTCTTTACTTGTCTTTATTTGCAATAATAAAGGGGCTATTGTGTTTAGGAATTGATAGTCAAAACCCCAATTCAAAATCAGGATTATTTTTTTATTTTAATTTTTTTACATGTCCCAGTTCTTTCTTATCAGTCCCAGTTCCACTTCAACTCTATGTGATTGTAATGTTTCAGTTCCCAATCCTACTCGCCAGTTCCATGATGGTGTGTGTGTGTGTGTGTGTGTGTGTGTTTGTGTATGTTGGGCTGTCAGTTAGGTTATTGCTCTGCAGGCATCTCTCATGAACTTGTCATGCAAGGGGGCCTCATGGATCACCCTCTGCAGTCATTCTCTAAACACAGTCTGGTCTCCATCTCACTCTCAGTCTTATTCAATGGCTGCTAGTGCTGCTGCTGCTGCTGCTACTGCTGCCAGCTCAGGGGTTTCTAGAGCAAAAGTTGCCACTCTGGCTGTTAACCCTCAGCAAGTGAACACTCTTAGTGCCTCAAGAAGACTCACTCTTGCCCTGGAGGATCTGAGGCCCTCAGTTACAATGGAAAATGTAACACCCCTTGCGGTAGGCTGTTGCCTTGACAACCGGGTGACGTCAAGTCAGCCTCAGTTCAAACAGCTGTGGGGGGCGGGGTGTGTATGTGTGTGTGTGTGTGTGTGTGTGTGTGTGTGCGTGTGTGTGTGTGTGTGTGTGTGTGTGTGTTGGAGGGGGTGTGGGGGGTGAGTGGTTGAGAGAGCGAGAGAGAGAAAGAGGGGGGGGTTCTATGTAACTCCAGCGTTAGTGGTGGAGGCACTCCTTTCATATGCATGAGACAGGAAGTATAAGTGTACCACTTCACCCTCATTGGCTGGGCCCGTTTTGGTGTTTTTGTTTCGAGGCGAGGGCCCCCGTGGCTGCCAGAGAGTGACTCTGATGTGCGTTTTGGCAATGTGCTCGGCGCTGCGGCCGGGGGAAGCACCGGCAAACTCTTAATCAGCCGCTGTTTACACTCGGGCAGACTGCGGAAGAACATTTGCATTTCTCAAGTGTATTGACTCCTTTTTAGGGATTTCTCCTTTTTTGCATGTTCGTCACCCAAAGTTTACACGGAGTCACAACTGCGTCACACACTCTTCTGCATGCAGAAGTAGTAGTGTTGTTGTTGTTTTATTTTCGTCTCAATCCATCTAGAGAGATAAGAGTTAAATATTCACCAGCTGCCTTATTTTAGGGAAGAGAATAGCATATTGAGTGCAATCCAATAGTCTCGTCTTCCAAAGAGAGTTGTGTCTCTCGTTGTCGCTGGCTTTCTGAGAAGTGGTGTGTGGGACTGAGGGGTTACCGGGGGAACGGAGCAGTGTGCCATGGCTGCTTTGATGACCTCGCCACTCTACGTCAGCGTTCCCCTTGAAGTGGTGGCTTAGAAGCACAGGTGAAACATTGCATAGCATAGCACAGCACTGCATACCCCCCCCCCCCCCCCCCCCCCCCATAACATCTCATCATGGCCATACAGGCATAGACACAGACACAATCACACACATTCTCACACACATGCAGGCACATACACAAACATACCCACACACCCACATGCAAACAAATACACACACACACACACACACACACACACACACACACACACACACACACACAAACTCTGACGCATATATACATCCACATTCAAACACACCACTCACACTTTCTCTCTGTCTCCCTATCTTATTATCTCACACATACAGTACTCACCCACAAGGACGGTTAGCACACGCATTCTTGAGCAAGATTCGCCTTTCTCGACTTGGCTGTGGTTCACAGGGAACCTGTATTTTTACTGTGTCAGTGAATGACATTTAGTGGTAGTCCTCGAATACACAAAGATTCGTGTGCAGGGATATTGCAGACACACACCATCACAAACGTCACCTGATACCACGACACCTCACACAGCAATCAACAATTTTATGAGCTCATGATCACTCTTTGATTTAACCCTTTGCAGACCGCGCCGAACATTCCATTTTTTCATACTCGATGGCCTTATGGCACAAAAAGGCTTATTGTGTGGTTATGCTACATGACAGAGATATAATTTACCCACCATTATAATCAGGAGAAATAGCCCTTTCAAATGGTATAAAATATAATTAATAATTTTGAGGAGAACACACATATTATTTTAAAAATATCTTTAAAATTCAACCCCAAAAAACACAAAACGATCAGTTTGTCAAGATTAATCTAATTTTTCCCCCAATTTCTGTTGTAGATAGAGAAAAACTTAGAGTGTATGGGAGATTCACAATTTTGTCCTCTACTCAGTGATAAAAACAGAATCAATGTATCACCTTTTGTTCAAAAGTTATGATAAATTTATTAGACCTTTGCAGACGGCACGAAACATTCCGTTTTTTCATACTTGATGCCCTTGTGAGACAAAAAGGCTTATTGTGTGGCCATGCTACATGACAGAGATAAGATATACCCACCATTGTAATCAGGAGAACTAGCCCTTTAAAATGGTACATATCATAGTTAATAAGTTTGAGGGTAACACACATTGTTTTTAAACAATACCTTCAAAATTCAACATCAAAAAACACGAAAATATCAATTTGTCAAGATGAATCTTACTTTTCACCTAATGTCTATTGTAGATATAGTGTGTGAAAGATAGACAGTGTTGTGTTCTCCTCAGTGAAAAAAACAGAATCAATTTATCATCTTTGGTTCAGAAGTTATGATTAATTTACTCATAACTGCAAGTCGCAGTAACAAGTAGAATTTTTAAAGAGTAGGATGTTTTCCTTTCCTGGTTTGACATCTGACCAAAAATACACAGATATAATGGTCATGTAACAAATATAAGATGTTTTACCATAAAAACAAGATGCATAGCTAAATATAGGATGTCTTACTGTACTCTGAGGAGGTAAAATCAATTGTGGGGAGGAAAGATAAAGGCTGAAATAAAGACTAGGCAGGTGGTAACTGCTTCTCCGTGTGCTTCATTCTACTATGAAAACAAGAATAAGAGACACTGGCACATGTGTTAGGTTTACGAAAGAGGAAATAAATCATTTTATTTAGATAAGTCTTTAACAATTTCATTAAATAATCAGGAACAACAACTTCAGGTAAATAACATAAACATATGTTTACAAACAAGCAGTAACTATTAGAACTACAAGAATGACAAGACAACAGTATAACAAAGATCAACAAAATACTTTAACATGATGAACAAAGCATCAATTCATATTATAGCATAACAAAGCATCAATTCACATTCACACATATAAACAATTAAAACATTAGAAGAAATTCAATACATTTAACAACCATACAGCATATATTTTGATACAATATATAATTATCGATATAATTTGCCCTACATAAGGTGATACACTAACGCCGCATTCACACCAGATCTGTGGTGTGTGTGTTGTCACAGCTGTGGCATGTGTGTGTGTGTGTGTGTGTGTGTGTGTGTGTGTGTGTGTGTGTGTGTGTGTGTGTCCATCTAAGCCTAGCAGACGATGAGGTGTAAATGCTACTGGAGTTGGTGTCCCTGTCTGTGTTAGAAGGATAGGCAAAGTGTATGCTTTCTACCTGACATGGGACTTGACCAAGCTCAAAATAAAGAAATTGTCAGATAAGAAAATTAGAAATTGAATTACAAATCTAAGCAAACTATTATCACTATAATCCCTGTCATTATTGTTATAAGCAACACTCTTATCACAACCAGAAATGTGCATACGCCCAGTTGGGCGAACACACACACACACACACACACACACACACACACAAACATGCTTACCCATCTGAGGATGATGGGAGATTACTCTCCTCCTCTAGCACATCATTGTCTTCCTCTTCATCCAGAAACTACCCGTCCATGCCATCGTGCCATCGTGGTCCTTGGGGTCATGTTTGCCATCAGCAGTCGGCTGCTTTCACCTCAGTTGCACGTACTTCTCTCCCTCCATCTAAAATAACAAAAAAATCACAGGTCTGATAGTGAATAGGTTGTTTAGTTTTATTTTACATTACTTCCACATAATCTTAATCACCACCAACCATGACTCTTTTCACTAAAAGTATTTTTGTCACTAAAGGACTCCAATATTGCTTGGAGAGGTAACATTAGTCTCAGAGCTCACTATAAGTGTTATTGCCTTGGCTAAACTATACATAGCATACCAGCTTACAAGCAAACATTGATTCATGAACATGAGTCAGGAGATATGACAGAAAACATCTAAACAGCGTATGCATACACATACACACCGTACATAGGCTACTGCAGTTGCGTAAAGACAAAACACCCCCTTAGAAAATGATATGTCGACGAGTAGGCTTGGGTGTATGAGCTCCCATCATAGTTAGCCAACCAAAAACCTCATAATCGTAGCAGCCAACCTTACAGCCTAAAAGTTAAACAATACTAAGACACATTTCTAACAAATCTTCAGTCATGTATTGATGAAAACAGCAGTCAATGAATAAAATCCTTACGTTACACCATCGGTGATCAACACACTCACGTCGGTAACATAACATTAACGTTGTCATTCATGTCAGATGTTTCTATCTAAGTAAGCTAAGCAACTTGGCTACAAACAACTGTAAATTGTGCTATACATATTACGAAGGAATGAAAGGTTTATTTGACAATAAAATACCGATTAGGTGTACTTGACATAAAGTTGCCAGGCATGAAGCAGGGGAGTGAACTTTATCGCGACTACGCGTCAAGGACATGTTGCAGCCTCTCCTGATGCTAACGTTACCTAACTTAGCTAGTTTTCTGTATCATCAGATGACAAGCAAGCAATCGTTCAAAATAGAACAAATCGTTAAAGTTTCAGTCCTAGTAGGTCTGTAATCTTGGTTGACATATAGTAACCCCCAAAAATGACTGAAAATAATGAGTTTACTAAAGATTACGGTGTGCTAAAATACAAGCTGTCATATCAGCTGAAGTGAACACACACACGCATTATGTTACGGCCATGCATACAAGGTGTAATTACCAGGAAAAATAACTTTTAAAAACGATTTTGAAGTAATAACATGGATAACAAGTAGTAATAACATAAAAAGACTTGTTTTTACCTCAGATGATCCAGTAGTTTCTCCTTTGGACGACGTGAAGATCAACGATGCATAGTGCTTCCTGCTGTTTTTCCTCTAGTGGAGGGAGACGTCAACTCTTGATTTTTCCTTCACGTAGTAAAAGTAATTCGCGCCACAAATCCCTTAACTAATCATATCGCCAGAAAGCCTATGATGTGACGTTTTTGAGGAAGTTTTCATTGATAAAATTGGTTGGGGTATGGCGGAGTTATTAGACTGAACGTCATCGGTACTGGGGTACCGAAATTAGAACGTGCGGTCTGCAAAGGGTTAACAGAGATGGATTTCTCAGTACAAGTGAGATATGCAAAGGGAGGAAATATCATAAGGCCTGTCAAGCGATATGTTGTTGTTTTAACTGCAGTATGTGTTTTATGGTTTTAAATAACTTTATCTCACCTATGCCTGCATGCTCTTTGACATTGTTAGCTCAACCTCACAAGAATATCAAGAGAATATCTTTGAAAATGTTCTCTTCTTTGAAGGCCAGCGGCCTTGTTTTGTTTATATGAACTGTGGGGGTGTGCTTGAAGAAGGCTGCATCATGTCCTTGTACAATATTGACTCGCTTCAAAATAACATTCCAGCGGTGAAGCAATGTGGCCGCTGCATGTCCACTGGACTTGATTGGTCAACACGTCTGCGTAATTTCACTTAAACTCAAACACTTGCAGAGTGGGGAACACGATCTAAAAGTGGACAAAAATTCACGTGTGTGAGTGTGAGAGCCACTGTGTGTGTGTGAGATAAGGTTAATGGAAAGTGCCATGTAGTTAGAAACACGTTGGCCTTTTTTGCTGATCAATGTTTTGTGTATGTATTTGTGTGAGTGTGTGTGTGTGTGCGTGTGTGTGTGTGTGTGTGTGTGTGTGTGTGTGTGTGTGTGTGTGTGTGTGTGTGTGTGTGTGTGTGTGTGTGTGTGTCTGTGTGTGTGTGTGTGTCTGTGTCTGCGTGTGTGTGTGTGTGTTCAATTGTGAGTTACCGACGTGGAAAATACTGTCTCTTAGCTCCACCGCTTTCCTGTCTTGCAGAGAGGTTCCTCTCAAGGGGTTAAAACCACTTCCTCCCATGTTGCACTCAGTGGAAACTTTAACAGTGCCGCTGAGGTCGAGGAGTCGCTCGCAGAGTGCAGCATCCCTTTCCTCCAGCCTTGATATAGCACGCCGGCCCTTTTTTTATCAGAACAATGGCACGGCGCACTGAGGTTTCGTGCTTACCCCTTGATATGATGTAGCCTTTTCCGCCCACCCCAATTTAAGAAAGTTGGAGGCTATTGATAGTGGAGACACACACACAGACATGCACACACATACTTTCTCTCTCTTTCTCTCTCACACACACACACACACACACACACACACACACACACACACACACACACACACACACACACACAAACAATTATCAGAGATGAGTGTGTTGGGGGGGTGAGGAGGGAAGTTGGGTGGTGGTGGTGGTGGTGGTGGTGGTTGGGGGGGGGGTAGGTTATAGGGCAACGGCTGCTCCCTGGTCACAGAAATAAGCCTGCTAGGAGTCTTGCTGCCTCAGGATTGTGTGATGGATTGCCCGAGGGAAGAGAGACGGGAAAATGAGTAAGTGTAAGTTGGAAAGGCAGGGTGGCTAGAAACACTAAGGCTTGGGTTTAAAAGTTCAGCAGGGTATAGAATGGCAAATGATAGGGTTGGAAATTAACCTTTTCAAATGTGAATATCTGAGCCAGCCACTGAAAGACAGGTGGTCAAACGCACCAGCCACTCCATGGTGAATCATTTTTTTGTGTCTGACAGGGTTGTAGCAGGGTTGTTTGTCACAGGGTTGCTTTGCAAGTCTCAGCTCACACTGTGTTGCACCTGAGTGATTTTTTCTCAGAGGTGCATCATGACATGAGACTGTAGTAGGAAACTATTGTGGTTTCCAGACTGTGCTGGTTGCAGTGAAGAAAGAAAGACAAAAAAAAGCACGCAAGAATTTTTTTCGCCCTCAGCATTCAGATCTTGGTGTGTCATCTCTATGACAGTCGGTGTGAATCGTCCACATTGGTCAAGACACCTGTCTTTCATCATCAGCGTCAAATGATGCTCTCTGAGAGGGGTGGGTGGGGGGGTTTGGGGACGGCTGTATTTGCAGAGCTTTGGCCTTTTTCTCTGTTTAATTATGCAGGGTAATTTCCTGGTATTTAGTGTATGGAGAATAGACCTCCCCTGTTGTTCACATAATAGCTTTCTCCTCCTGCCCAATTGAGAGCTCATTTTGCAATTTAATCAGCATTATTCAAATCAGCTTGTGCTTGCAAATGATCCGTCATGGTTTGGTAACAAAACAATTTTCTAGAGCTCCTTTAACCCCCACCGTGCTTGCAACACTTTTTTTGTGATTTGATGTTTTGCATAAAATGCAGAAACTCTTGGTACATACTCTAAACATTGTAAACGTGATTGTCTCTCTGCAGTACTTTTGAAGGTATGAACCAACTGAAATGGCACCTACGAGGGTACTTCTTTAACACAACCATAAGAAGTACTCAACTGAACAGTTAGGCTACATTTAAGGTAGTGCCCTTATGGATCAAGGTCAACTATGACAACACGGAACAACCTGTCTATCATCTGTTTGAATATGCTCTGAATATATAAACACATATTTACCGAAAGATGGAGTGCCTTTATTTTTCGGCCTGCGTTTATTTTTTGTCCTGGGTGTTACCAGTTACTGCTGGGATTTTTTTTATTTATACAGAACAAATATTGTGCAACTGCAGAGATGAGCCACACCAAACAGGCCGCTTCTTCTAGTTGACCTCGCTACCACACTCTCAGACTGGGCCGAGGTTTTCCAAAGGTCTGAAATGGTTCTGCTCAACATTAAATGGATGTCTGGCTGGTCTCACGTTTCTGGGTTTGTTCCCGGGACCAGACCTAGTACCGATGAAAGGGAGGTGAATGGGGGTATGCTTTTCATTTGCATGGCACTGGACATAGCATCCACGGCCTCGTACACACATGGTGGCATCCTGTGTGCTCGACTCTGACTCCTCAACCAGGCATTTGCATGGGGGCTGCTCGGCTGTTTTCAGAGGGTTTTGTGTGGAAGCAAATGACCAAATGGCATGCTCTGCCCTGTGTCCACCTTAGAGAAAGTCCTGGCACACCATTATCTTTAACTCCGGGTGCCACCATGGCATCGCTTTTCTCGAGTGTCCAGCGTGTTGCTCTCCCTCTGCTGAAGTCTGTCGTCACCTTTCTCGTCTTTGCCCTCACTGAGTTGCAGGTACAGTAAAAGTATCGTTGCTTTTGCCTTCAGTTGCGACACTCTTTGTCTATGATACACTGTGCTGCTGCCTCAGATGGGTTCTGATGCTTTTTTGACACATGGTGTGAAATCAGATTACGACCACCTTGTCTTGTCATTTTTCTAACAATAGTAATAATTGGTCATGTATTTTTTTTTATATAGAAGGCTTACACTACCCCATGCTACACCTGGGAAGGAACAGTAGAATTGTTTTGGTGTTAATTTACTTGCCACCCATTGTATGGGGTACTGTGAGTTGTTTGTCGTTAGAAAAAGGAAGATGTACACTCAGTCTTCACTAACAGGAGTAACAGCCTATAATGTAATTATGGTATGGCCAATTGCATAATAACTGCTAATAGTTAATAAAGCTGATAACATAATAAGTGGCCAATAACCTGATAACATTTCTGGGCCAATAACAAAAGTAATTATGTTATACAGTAGGTTCCTGTATTACATAATAAATTGTTTTGTCATTGGCTGGTTTTCTTGTTACTCTGAGATGATTGACTCGATAGGCCCTAATTTAAAAAGTGGGCCAAGTGCAAAGTCTGTCAGCAAGCAGAATTCTCGTGTATGAACTGTAGCTATTGTGTGGCATGTGGGAGCTGTGTACTGACTCATCAGTGTTTGTGGTTAAAGTCTAGCCCATGATATTAAATTAGCAGATTGACTTTGCCTAGTTATTAAGATCACGTTGAACTCTGCCCATCATTCAAATTATGTCTGTTTGCTTATGCGGTGTGCTAGAATGTGACCATTTAAATAGGCACAGTGTCGAAAATTGTTTGTTTATCTTGACAGTGAGGGATGTTCATTGTGTCCTGGCGTTAACCCCTCACTATCTTATCATCGTACCAAGCTACAACACTTCCTGTTCTACTTGTTGTGTTTTTTTTTTTTTCACTAACCCATCGTTTATGTGTTTTGGCCCACTGCCTCCATATAATCCATCCAGTGACCTACCTTATTTTATTTTTAATTTCCTCACTTCCTCCATATTGCTTACAGAAGACGTCTTGTATTTCGCTTTGTCCTCAGTACCTGTGGTACCTGTCCATCAACCCCCTAATGCTTTTCAAAGCATTTTCAGCCAGAGCTCTTGGCCCTCACGTTGAGACAGATTCTGTTTCGTGTCAACCTCGGTGAGAGAAAGCAGAGACCTGGCCATGTAATCCCCTGAGAGGGTGTCAGGCTGGGTACTGCACTCTGAAATACCTTTTGGTGTCACTCACTCTGGGGGGGGGAGAGAAAACAGACACACTCGTATCAACCTGTCTGTGCCTGTCCAGGAAATTGATTTGAATCGTAGATGTTCACACATGATTGGTTTAGAGAAGAGTGCACAATCTGTAGATGCTGGCCTCTCAGTGACCCTTGAGAGGTGACCCGACTCTGGCTGCTTCAGTCAGAAGTTCAAACCTCCATAGACACAATCTGCGTTATGTGTATCAAACACCTGGCGTTGGTGTTGTGCTTCAGATCTTTGGACATGCATGTTGTTTGCATAGTAAGTCCTGGGTTGTGCATGTGGTTTGTGCTTTGAGTCTTTGGTCAGGTACTTTGTTTGTATATCGAATTTGTGGTCAAGTATGTTGGTTGTCTGACATCATTTTACATCATGTTGTACATCATGTTTGTGTGTTGAGTCTACGCATATTGGTTGTCCTTGGACATGCATCTTTTGGTCGTGCGTTCATTCATCTTTTTTTGGTTTTACATGCAGTGGCTTGTTCCTGAGGTACGCTACAGGTGAGTTTTGGAGGAAAATCACATGACTGAAGGTTCAATAGGCTCGGTTGTCCCTGACCTGAGAGGGGTGGCTGAGTTTCCACCACATGATCTGTGGAGAGAGTTGGCCTTGAGGATCCAGCTGAGACGTGTGTGTGTGTGTGTGTGTGTGTGTGTGTGTGTGTGTGTGTGTGTGTGTGTGTGTGTGTGTGTGTGTGTGTGTGTGTGTGAGTGTGCACGCTAAGGGAGTGAGAGGACACATACACACACACACACACACACACACACACACACACATACACACATACACCATACAGACACGCCAAACCTGCCTCCACCTCTTCACACTTCCCCAAAGCAGGGAAATTGTGTGTGTGTGTGTGTATGTGTGTGTGTGTGTGTGTGTGGGTGGGTGGGTGTGTGTGTGTATGTGTGTGTGTGTGTGTGTGTGTGTGTGTGTGGGTGGCTGTGGGTCCCTCCTTGTGTCTCCCATCTCCTGCAGGGAGAGAGATGTTCCCTCTTTCCCTCGTTCTCTCCATCCTCCACTGAAGCAGGGCCAAAGGGGCCCTCATGTGATGGGAAAAATAAAGCCTGCACCGAGTTACCACTGATGCCTTTTAAGGGCAGGACAGGGCCTTGCCTTAATTAAAGAGAGCGAGTGAACAAGCGCTTTCTCTGAGCGGGGAAAGAATGGTAACCGCTCACATGGCAACCACACTCACCTTATCAACAAATCACACCACATTTTTTGCTCTTCTGTCTGGTAGATAAAATCAACCAAAGCTCGAATGGAGAACATTCCCAAAGGCCGTAAGATAATTGCAATGGGTTGATCTCTGCTCAGGATTGCTAATTTTGTGCAGTGCTTTTTTTATTTGCTTTCTTTCTTTGGCTGACATGGTTGTGTTTGGTTGACTGAAGGGGTTTCCCCCCTGACTGCCTTCCTTAGTTTGGACAGGCTCAGAAGAGGACTGCCCTTGGTTACTGTGTGCCCAGGGAGGGCTACTTCAGAGTTGGCTGTGTGCACTGAAGCAAGCTTTTTTTCCCTTTTTTAAAAAAAAGGCTTCCCCAAGCTTGGAGCACAACACGGTCACTAAGGGAAACCCCAATCCATTTTAGAGAGCAGAGAGAGAAAAGGAGAGAGAAAGAAAGAGAGAGAGAGAGAGAGAGAGAGAGAGAGAAAGAAAGAAAGAAAGAAAGAAAAAAAAATACTTGTTGCCAGCATGGAAAATTAAAGAGAGCTCACTCAAGGACATTCAGTGAGGTGGAATAACACTCCCCGGCACAGAGACTACCTCAGAATAGCCAAACAGCCCCCCCCCAACCCTAAAAAAAGATAGGTAGGGTGTGTGAGTGTTCTTTCATGCGTGTAATACCATTAACACCATAATAATACCAGTAATAATAGTAATACCATTAAACAGAGGAGTTGCTCCATAAAACACACTGCTACTTCTGCACATACAGGTTGAACTTGGAGAGGGAGTTACCAGGTGCATTCATGTTGCAGCCTGTGGTGTGTGCACATAATTTGCATACAATTAACTCATAAACTTCTGAAAAGAACAGAGCCAAAAAGAAAATAACTACTAATATGACTGATGAACTTTAGAGGAATGGCTTAACAAATTGATTGAATTGATCCGTCGAATAGAATTGTTAGACAATATATATTGAATGATAGAAGGTTAGATCTCGACAAGTCAAAAACTTGACTGCATGTTTTTGCATTTACCAGACCAGGCCAGGACTCTTGACCACTCATGTGGTGAAGTAGCCAAACAACTGACTGCCCGGTGTGTGTGTAGGCAAGGCACTTATGGGATGAACGAGGGCCACAGATCGTGGCTGGCTGCACTACAGTAACAAAAAACAGCCCTCTTGTAATGAGAGAGGGGTTTCCAAATTGACACCATATTTATACTGAGCATACATTACGCCCAACTTCTGCAGAAGTCTGGTTGATGGTGTCTCCTGTTTTATGGGTTGATTGTTAAGTTTTGGTAAGTTTTGTTTACGCTTGTCAAGCTTCGATTGGCTGGTGATGACAATGCCAGTATGGCACATACTGCGTTGTGTGTGTGTGTGTGTGTGTGTGTGTGTGTGTGTGTGTGTGTGTGTGTGTGTGTGTGTGTGTTTTATCTGTTTATCTATCTGCTGCGATTTCATTAAACCCTCTTCCTTGGAACTGGGTCTTGGACCGGACATGTCTGCAGGGTTATGTTGAGGCTTCTCTTCAAACTCGTCTAGACAGAACTCAACGCACAAATGCTCTTTTTGATTCATGTCCAGTCTTTGTATTTTCTTTAACCACTCCATTCATTTGCATTGTTTGTCAGTGTTTTACAAATATTCATGTTTGTTGTGATAAACATAAACATAACATTAAATAACATTGCATAACATTACATAACATTCGCTCAATTCTTCCACTGTTTTTTTTTTATTTGTGCAGCATAAATCATGGAAGAAGATCAAGAACATGGTGCACTGGTCTCCATTTGTGATGTCCTTCAAGAAGAAGTACCCTTGGATCCAGCTGGCTGGCCATGCAGGTAGGGCTTGAGGACAAACATTTTGATGGATACTGGCTACACGTAGCCCACAATTTGCTACCCACAACCGATGACAGTGTTGGCTTTACAATAGGATTCTTTGGCCCTGTTTATTGTGTGTAGGTCTGAGACAACAAAATACATAATATGTAAATAGAGTATAACATACATACATATATACATATGTATGCGCAAATACAGTATACAGATTAAAGAGCAGTTAACAATAACTCATTCTGCAATATACAAAATGATATGCAATATAGGCTATAGAACTGCTTTGGCTGTTTAGCCTTTATGTATTGGCCTGAAATGAGAATCAAGAAGATTTTATGGCATGATTGGTTTTGGGCAATTTTTTCCTGAGTTCCCTCACAAAAATAAAACTTTTGCAGCAGATTTGCAGCAAACATGTGGGTGATTTGTGGCAAACAAATGAGTTCACTAGAAAAATATTGCCAGAAGTTTTCCAATGTTGGCCGCTACAGGAAAACTTCCAGCAAAGTTCTGGCAACAATGAGAAGTTTGCCACTAATGGCAAATGTGTTTGCCAGTGATTTGCCACCACACTTAGCCAATAATGGCAAACTTCCAGTCAACTTGCTGCAACATTGCCAAAAGTTAACCACAACTGTTTGCCAGAAACCTATTTGTGAAAATATGACCTTGCCGCAAATTTCATACCAGACATACCTGTAAGGGTTACTGAATGACCTCACCTACTTGAGAGGAGAGAATGAAAACTGTGTTCACCAAAAGAACTCAGTTACAATGTCCTCTGAAATGTTTGATGAAATTGACACCACACGGCACATATCAGTCTTGTTGTACTCAGTGTTAAAGCTATCTTTTCCCATTACTGTCCTCTTAAGTCTATTGTCCATCTTTATTTTTGTATATCTTCCATATTCTCATAGTGACAGTCATAAGTACACTGCACTGTGCAACAAAAGTCGTATAGTGTTTAAAATACACTTATAGCAATTTTAATTTTACTTAACTATGGAACCCTTTGGAATATGTTTATGTATAACCTTATGCACCCCCACTATTTACTGATTTGCAGATTGCCTTTCTGAATGGCCCATCATTTCATGTTATGAACCACAAGTAAAATTCCAATGAATTTCCAATTTCAGCTTAAAGAAAAGCTAGGCTAATTTATTCCTCCAGCTCCACTTTGTCCACATAGTGCTGCCTCTGAATACCTCTGAATAATGACCTCCATGTTGTTGATTTGTTATTGTTGTTGATGATGTTTTTATTGTGTGTAGGCAGCTTCAAGGCGGGGGCGAACGGGCGCATCCTGAAGAAGCATTGTGAGTGTGAGCAGCGCTGTCTGGACTGGTTGATGAGGGACGTGCTCAAGCCCTTTGTACCCGCCTACCATGGCGACGTGGAGAAGGACGGCGAGAAGTACAATCAGATGGACGACCTGCTGGCCGAGTTCGACCTGCCCTGCGTCATGGACTGCAAGATGGGGATCAGGTTAGTGGACGCTACAGCGTAGCGAAACAAAGAAAAGACTGGAGGAGCAGGAGTACACAAATTGGTCAAAAATGCCTGACATTTCATTTCTCATTCATCCACATGGTTGCTAATGAGGGTCAGTCATTCATTGGAGTGCAGTTTGTAGAAACAGCCCAAAATGATTCACGTCCATGACCAATAGGTTTCTCCTGTCTGGAAATGACAAAAGCAAAAGGCAGAGACTAGTTTCATGTTCCTTGTTCAAGTTAATCAAATTTACACATAAAACATTGGGTAAAATTGAATTTTGTCAATGCAGACAATACATTGTGTTATATAAATGAGAAAACTATTTCTGAGAAAAAAACAATAAATCAAAATGTGGCATAAAGTTGAGGGTCATGTAGCTTTGCCCTGGTCAAACTGTCAGGTCAGTGGCAGTCCCACCTTCAGATGCTGTGAGACTCTTTGTGTGTTCCTTCCTATGTGTTCCTTCCTGTTTGAAAAGGGTTTGTGAAACCTGAGGACAAAAGGCCAGGTCAGCGGAGCCAGCTCGCCAGCGCATCACTCTTTCTCTTCCTCCACCTCTCCTGTCCTTCTTTTCTCTACCTCCACCTCTCCTGCCCTCTTTTCTCTTCCTCCACCTCTCCTGTCCTCCTTTTCTCTACCTCTAGCTCTCTGACCTTCTTTTGCTTTCTGTCTATCCCTCCTCACCAATGCCCCCTTTCTGTTTCTTTATCACTACCTCTCTTTCACTCTCTCTCCATTTCTCTTCACTCTCTTTCTTTCTATCACTCACTCTATCTCCTCTCTCTCTCTCTCGCTTCCTCACGCTCTCTGCACCTCCCTTTACTCTTTGCTTTCTCTCCCTCTTCTCTCTCTCTTCCTCTACCCCTCTGTCTCTTTTTCTCTCTTTCATTCCATCTTTCTCTTTCTTTCTTTCTCTTTCTGTCTGTCTCTGTCTGTCTGTCTCTCCAGTACACTGGCAGCCAGCTGGCTCATCTCACACACCAGCTCTTTCATCTGGGAGAGAGAGAGAGAGAGAGAAAGAGAAAAATAGTTACAGAGAGACAGAAAGAGTGAAGACAGAAAGACAGAGAAAGAAAGAGAGAGAAAAAGATAGAGAGAGAGAGAGAGAGAGAGAGAGAGAGAGAGAGGAACAGGAGTAAGAAGAGCCAACTGAACCATGTCCATCCCTGGTCGTTAATTACTCTGATGGAGTAGGGCCGTGTAGAAAGCCTGTCACCCTGCCCGCTGAAGCTCTCGCTGGATTAGCCAGCCCGACGGGACGGGAGCTGTTGTTATGTTTAAGAAGTCCAAGCAAGTAAAATACTCCCATGTTTTGATTCCTCAAGTATTTACAAAAAAATAAGCTGTGACGTCTGAGATGATGATGCCCCGGCCAATAAGGACATCAATTCACAAATCCTCCATATTCTCATCACTGAAAAAAAGGGGTCGTGGACAGTGCCTTCCCCATTCGGTAACGCATCCTCGTCTGCTGTGAGCAGCGGAGGGCGTGGGGGGTTGAGGGGTGGGGGGTTGACACATGGCGGAGCTGAACATCCCTCCGGGCTGCTGTCTCTCTGGTTTCCAGCGCCGCTTTGTTTGCTTGAGTCTAGCGGGAGCCTCGCCTTGCCTCACCAACGGACAAATATAGAGCCGGCCATCTGGCCAGATGGTCAGGATATTAGCAGACGCTGGACTGGGCCTGTCTAAACAAAAAGAATGTGGTACTCTGCGAGAACTTGAGCCTGTCTTGTCAGGGGGGAAAAATATCTGCCGTGTAAGACAGAGAATAAAAATCCATTAATTCAATGTAATCTAGCCAGTAACATGAGACAGTTTGTGAATATTAATATAAATGTATAGCATCTGTTCTTCCTTCGTAAATAGCATTCAACTTCTCAACACATTCCAACACATACAACCCAGTGATATTGTCCATCCTCCATAGAGAATGAGCAATATTTAGATGTTTAAATATGATAAAGACACCGAATAGTTTCATGATTTAGTCCTTCCTGTTTCAGCAGATGTTGTTAAAAGATGTACTTAGTACTTAGGTTTGGCGTTAGTTTTAGTTTTAACAACATCCAACATTATGCTCAATTTGTGCAACAATATGTAAAGTGCTCTGTATTAATATACACAATTAAATTTTCCATCAAGAATCTATTTGAAATGCAGTTGGGCCTCGTATGGTGCAGTAGAAGTAGTGTCTGCGTCATGACGTCTCAACGGTCTCTGTCCCTGACTTCCATTCATGACCACAAAATAAGTGAATTTGGCCAGATTAGAGCCGCTTTTGTTTTGCATTTTAGCCTTACAATAGGCCGCTTTGATTGAGGGGTTTTCAAAGATTTTTCACTTCATCTGTCAGCAGTGTGTGTAAAACCTGCAATACTTTCACCCATTGATTAATTCCATCTTGACATTTAAACTTCCAGGTTTTAATACATAAATTGACCTCGTCTTTACTCAAGAAGTGCAAACTTTTTGCTCTATTTGCAAAGTGTCAGGGCATCAAAGCAAATACCAAAGCTAAACAAACATGCACAGATGGAATTTAATATTCTGAAAGGGGCATTTTCCGACTAATGTGTTTCCATGCCACAATATTCCAGTTAAAAGAGGAAAACAAGATGATATGTTAGCGATGTTATTCCAGTTTTTAGTTTTCCGAATATGACCTTATTCGGGTCATGGCCTCTGGAATAAGATGTTTACATGACTCATGCACAATCGGAATGTTCATGGAGTACATGGAAACGTAGTCATTAAGTGCTTCTCCCCTTTCCCCTGTCCCCCCACCCAGGACGTACCTGGAGGAGGAGCTGACCAAGGCCCGCAAGAAGCCCAGCCTGCGGAGTGACATGTACCAGAAAATGATCGAGGTGGACCCTACGGCACCGACAGTTGAAGAGAACGAAAAGAAGGCCGTCACCAAGCCGCGCTACATGCAGTGGCGGGAGACCATCAGCTCCACAGCCACGCTCGGCTTCCGCATAGAGGGCATCAAGGTGAGGACTCCGTACTGTTGACCTCTGTTTGCGCACCTGCGTGAGCTCTGCTTTGGGCCTCATTCATCCATCCATCCATCCTCTTCTGTGTTCATTAGTGTCATGTTGTGTTTGATGGAGAGACTTTGTAAACATTTGAATTTTGTTGACTCTTGTGTTTTCCTGAAGAGGAGCACCCTCAAAGGGTACACTATGATACACGTCAAGCTTCTCTAACCCTTGGTAAACAACATTTTCCAAGTAACACAAACGGCACACGCTTCCGTTGACATAACCGACCGAGCGTTGCCAAAATAATAGACCTTGTCATGAAGCGATAATTTAAAGGTGCTGCTTAGGGCTTGAATTGAATTACCAATGTTCCAACTTGGTGTGCCCGTTGCACAGAGCAGTCATCTTACAGTTACGTAACCGTGGGCCGTTGCCCGAAGCAACAGCAGCGGGGGTTACTGGGGGATACCCGGGAGTGTTTCTGTCACATGTTAAGGCCTGTCCATGGCATCTCCATTCTATCTGACATCAGTTTGTGACGGCTCGCCTCCCGCCACAACTCGGTGCATTTTTCAGACCTTGCTGAGAATGAGCAGATGTGAAGTGTCGAAGATGCCTGTTATGTAAATAATCCGTCATGGAAAAAAGGAAGAGAAAAAAAACAAAAAAACGACCTTGGAAGGCGTCCGTCCAATTAGTTTACTGCAGGCTGGTCTAATGCTTCCCTAAGCTGGGGAGCAGAGATCACTATGACCATGTTTGGTCTAAAACACCATTTTTTTTTCCAAAATACATCCCCATTAATGAGCAGTAGGGCAGATGTCTTGCATGAATAACACCGCCAGGGAGCAACCAGTGTTCTCGCCGGCAGGACTTTCCATCTCCACAAAGACCTGCTCGGTACAGAATGTCCTTAGAAGGCCATGGTACGGCCCGCACTTTGTTGTCATGGCATCCCAGGTTGCCCTCAGCGACTGCACCCTTTAGAGAAAAAAAGGGTGCATAGGCTATTGTGGACTTAACAAGGCTAAGCGGTATATTCCTAGCTGGTCAACAAATCTGATATAAGAAAGTGAGGATTTTTGTAACAGAATCCATGTCCAGTTTATTAACTTAATATAGACCCATACGGACTTCACAGAAAAAATATGCTGTTTTATCCTTTTTGTTATGCAATGTATCTTTTTCCCAAAGGGACAACATTGAAAAAAGCACCCATACACACAATACATTTTTTGTTATGCACTGGAATGTTAGAAATCTACTTGTTGACAGCGTTTCATATTACACATCGGACTAATACTGGGGATAGCATTCAAATACGTCTTTCCAATATAAAGCAGATATTTGTAACCCTTTCCAACTTAACAGTGTGTGTGTGTGTGTGTGTGTGTGTGTGTACTTCCAATTTTTTCCCTCTCCTGTAGAAGGAAGATGGAACGGTAAACAGAGACTTTAAAAAGACCAAGAGCCGGGAGCAAGTGACAGAGGCATTCCACGACTTTGTCAAAGGAAACAAGAACATCCTGGTGAGTGTGACGCTGCCATTTCCCTCAAGGCTGCTGGGCCAAGCCTTTAGGAAACTCTCAGACAACAACCACACCCCCATCCCCAACACACACACACACACACACACACACACACACACACACACACACACACATACACACACACACACACACACAGACACACACACACACACACACACATACACACTCATGCATACAAACACACGCACACACTGACCCCACAATCCTCCATATCTCTACACACACACACACACACACACACCACAACCCCACTTTCCACCAGCACCACCCACCACTAACCACTCACCCACACCCTAATTCCAGTGCTGCTTAAGCAGAGGCGTTGGCCCGGTTCCAGGCCCAGGGCTGCGGGCTTAACCTGTTGAGGAGTACGGCCACAAATATGCTCGAATTTTCGCGAACCAAGAGTTCCGCATTATGATGTGACAATTACCCTCAGAGATTTCCCCCATAGACTGTATTAAGAACACTGAAGCTATAGATCGTTTGCGTAGAATTCCAGAAGGAACCAGGACAAAAATTCCCTCCTCAATAGGTTTTAAACTGCCACATAAACCAGGGCCCTTGTCCCTGGCACGATGCTGCAGTGACAGTTGTTTATCTCGCTGCTCACAGGACAAACAGACTGCTCAGCCTTGACCCCTCAGTGGCCTGTTAGCCCTACACTGCCTGCCTTTTGAGCCTTAGCCTCAGTTAGCGTCGTGGTGCTGCCAGGAACAATGCACTTCCTCAATGTGTCATGGAAGGGTTTTGTTTTGTTGTCCTGTGTTTGACAAGATGAGTGTGTTTGCGGGCAAACAGCGGCCTGCTCAGTGGACAGAACGGAAGCTGTCATTGTATTTGTTATAATTAATACATTAGTAAGAGTCTTTGGCGCCAGCTGTGACTTGAATAATTTGAATGTTCTTCCTTTCTTTTCTTATCTTTCTTTCTCTTTCTTTCTTTCTTTCTTTCTTTCGTAGACCTCTTATCTCAGCAGACTAAAGGCCATCAGGGACACTCTGGAAACATCAGCATTTTTCAAGACACACGAGGTAAAAAAAGAACCACTTTGTCCTCCCTGATTCAAGCGATATTAAGGTCCTGAGACATCAAAGCTAGGCCTTCTTTGCTTGCGCTGCTTTTCTTATCCACTGTAATTGTTGAGAGAGGAACAACTCGAAACAGCCCCACATAAACAGTGGAAACAGACAACAGAAGTTTGAACTAATTCACAGACTTTATCGACATGGCCAGATAAGCTGGTCCATTGTAGCATTCAGCGTTCATCGTTTGAAGGTCGTTCGAGAAGGTCCAGCATAGCCTAGTCAAACTCATGCTGCTTATATGCACCTGGGCTGTCTGGTATTTCACTATGTAATATTTTTGTCCCAAGTCTTACTTAAAAAAAGTAGCTGTCGAATCCACACAATACTATTGATTAATTAACATTAAGGATATAGCTTAAGCTTGTTCTGTCTGCATTGATAATGTATATCTATTTAAGTCTTTGCTATTTAGAGAGAACTGATAACATGGTTTACAGTACATCTCTGTAATGGGGACATCCCTCTTTCAAAGAAATCAGGACATGTTTAATTATTGTGTGTGTGTGTGTGTGTGTGTGTGTGTGCGTGTGTGCGTACAGTACGTGCGTGCGTGTCTGTCTGTGTGTGTGTGTGTTTGTGTGTGTGGTGTGTACTTATGTGGTGTGTGTGTGAATGTGTGTGTGTGTGGGTGTATATATGTGTGTGTGTGTGTGTGTGTGTGTGTGTGTGTGTATTAATGTTACTGCCATGGAGGATGCGATTCATTTACATTGAGGCCACTCAGAAACACACGCGCACACAAATGACCACGTCTAGTTAACCAGCCCTCGGCTCTGAGAAAGGAAACAGTGTGGTCTCTTTCTTGCCAAAGGATGTTTACTGAGCAGGGAGAGAATGCTTTGTGTTCAGACATGGAAGTGTGTGTGTGTGTGTGTGTGTGTCCTACCCATGTCCTGTCCTCTCCTGGCGCCATGGTGATTAGTACCTGCTCTTGTGCCGTCCCTTGTTAATTTTTTACGTCAACTTTATTTATTTTCTCACACACACATCTCTGTTGCATTCAATTGTTTATTTGGTTGTTCAGGTGGTAGAGATCTAGATCTCTAGAATGTTTTTATTAGTTTGTTTATTTGTGCCCTTTTCTCTCAGTTGATTAGAAGCTCATTCTTCCTTCTTCCTTCCCGCTTTGTTGTTTATTTGATGGTTGTTTTATTTATTTGTTTTCTTACCTCAGGTGATCGGGAGCTCGCTCCTCTTTGTCCACGACAAACGCGAGCAGGCCAAGGTGTGGATGATCGACTTTGGCAAGACCACGCCGCTGCCGGAGGGACAGATCCTGAGCCACCGGGCCACCTGGGCAGAGGGCAATCGCGAGGACGGCTACCTCTACGGCCTCGACCACCTGATAGACATTCTCGAGGACATGGTGTTACAGGAGCCCCTCTAGAAAACCACACAAGCTTGAAAGAAATGAGAAAGAAAGATAGAGAAAGAAAGAAAGAAAGAAAGAAAGAAAGAAAGAAAGAAAGAAAGAAAAAGAGAGTTGAGGAGCCCCTCTGCCTTCTCCCGGGTTGGGTTGAAGGGGTTGGGGGAACTCACACTACAGGATGTCCTGTTTTTCCTTCGAAAAGCTATCCTCCAACCCTTCCCAAACATATGAGACAAAAAAATCAACAAAATGAAACGGGGGGGAAAAAAAAACAAACGACAGACACTCAAGTGAAATGTGAAGACTGTTTCCTTATAGTTCGGTAATCTTTTAAAGGTTGACTTTCCGTTGCAGTAGGTTTTTTGTAGCCAGTGTCCTCATAAGCCTATAGGGAGATGTACCGCAGGGATCTACCTAATTTATCTTTATTCTATCATAGTGTTACCTAACAGTGTCAAGCACTTAAATCTCACATTAACGTTCCACAATTACATTTTCGATTTGAACATGCGACTTTACAACACTTGTTACCCGTGGTAAAAGTGGGGGTGTAATGAAAACATTTCACCTCGCTGTTCCAGGCAGTTAAATTTAGCACAAATTGGTTTCCTGTCCAGCAACTTTGTCAAGTGTCCTTTAAGGTTAGGATGGATTTAAGATGTGCTAGTGTAATAGTGAATCTATCCCTCCATTACATTTTAATCGTTGTCTTTAACATAGATTAACCTCTCCAATAATGTTTACCGTTTTAGCCTTAATGTGATCATAAACTCTTTTATCATGTGCCTTTGGTCATATATATGCTTTTTATAGTGTACTATAAGAATGTAGCATCAAGTGGTCTTATGAAGGTGGTAAATTACTTATTTTATTTACCGCTAGTAAAGCTCCAAAATCAACATTCCTTTTCAGTGAGGATCTCCCTGAGGTAGCTCTCAGTGTACAGAGGGAGGAAGAGTCTTTCAAGAAGTGATTCATGGCCAAGTAGAAGTAGACATGTCCCACTTTATATTTAATGTCCTTAGGTACTGTGTACTGAATTGTTTATCGATAGTAGTAATTGATAGTATGTAATGAACTATAGTGTTAATTTATAGTGTGGAATATACTATAGCATTTAGTACATGTTGCTGTAAGATACTTAGAACTGGGGTTTATGGTATAGCTATGTGTACTTACAAGGTATTATTTCTTACCTCCAGTACACTGTTATAAGGACATGTGATATAAAATAGGACTGAGACATTTTATATTACAGTTATAATGGCAAGTGCCTTTTGAATTTCCGAGTGTCTGTTACAGTCCATCTTAAGTGGCCATCTAGAACTTTCTAAACATGTCCACTTTCCGCTGTCTCAGGTGCATGTATAGCCAGAGCGGTCAGCTAAACTGTGTTGACGTTTTTGGAAGCGACCTAAAACATCCCTCCCAGGACCATATTAGTGTCCAAAATCCTGGTTGTGTTCTCTGTTAAACACAATGCAATAATGCCTTAACTTAACTTGCTATGACCCCCCCCTGCCCCAACACACACACACACAAACACACACCCTCTCTCTCACACATACACACACACACACACACACACACACACACACACACACACACACACACACACATACCATATCCTGTCATTTAAGGATGCTGGCTAGTGTGTTTTGTTTGAAGCAGGTGCTTATTGTTTGCATGGGATATTTGCCATGCAAATCTGCCTTTTCAACACGGTCCTTCACATTGATATCAGGTCCCCGCGAAACAAACTGCAGGAGATAGTCCACCGACTCTAACAAGGCCAGACAGTAAACATTCCCTAATATCCCGCAATAGCTTTGCATTCAATCAGTGTTTCCACATAGATACTTCTAATAGTGGACAATGACTTAACAGGAACAAATGTGACTCAACACAGTGCAATAATCAAGCCTCTGGTAAGTCAATTGTGCACATTTGTGTGCACATATTGAAGAGAAACCTCTTGTTTGTACACAAGCATCACTTCTCTGTTCATTGCTTATGTGTGGAACTCTTATTATTGGCGAGAACGAGTTACCTAAAGGGCTTCGTAAACTTGAAGTAGGAACTGAGAGACAGGTTAGCAGGTACAGCAAGTGAGTTCCCAAAGAAAGTGGTCAGTTCTCTAAAATAAAAATAAAATCCAACCTACACAGACAGGACAAAGCTTTTGCAATTTTACAAACCACAGTGTCCCTTTGCCCTCAGTCCGTGTCCCGAGGGGGCATATGCAAGAAGGCAGACTACAAACCAGTTTTTGGATTCTAGTTTGACAGATTCTCATGCTGTTTTGCTGTTCAAGTCATGTCTGTTTGTAGACAAAATACTCTCACTTAAAAAGAGATTTTAACACTTTCAAAATGACACTGTTGAGTAGATGCAGCTTGTGAACTTCCTGTAGCTTGTGTTGTTTGAGAAAGTGAACACTTGAGAGTGAGTCGCCCTCTGCTGTCCTGGTGCTGTTATTACACTGAACAAACTAGAAGAAAAGATGTTGAAAGCTCTTAATCCCCTCACTCCATAATGGTTTCCTCCTTTGATCACAGTATGTGAGACCTTAAGTTACAGCCTCTTTTTTTTAGGGTTTCAAAATGAATAATCATATTTATTTCCTTTACATTTGTGACAGTTGCACAAGAACACTAAATGTAGCTACATGTTTACATGTCTACAATTGGCTTCAAATTCCTCTGACGTGAGCATTTAGTGGTTTGCTGTAATATAGTACTCATTTGCAGGTTCATGTAAGACGACAAAAAAGTGCACCTTATAGACTAGTGGAACTTTCTTGTGGTCCAGGTTGCCGGCAAGCAAATCACAGCTGTCTTTGTCTCTGGGCGATGATGGTTGACGTGTGCCGGTGTGCGTGTGGTCTGCTCTTTGGAGATGGCAAATGTCAGAAGGACATTTGTCTGTTTTGCGCTGGGAGATTGTGGGTTGGTGACACTTCAGAGATGTAATAAGAGGCTCACCATGTGCAAGGTCAAGATTCGTTTGCCTTTACACCACTATGGACCAGTACTCATGTAAATCCTGCTATGTCAATACTGCAATGTGCTATGCTTGGCTGTACAGTTTTACTGAAGTAAAAATTGAACAGTGGCTGCAATGAGACTGATTCTTCTCTGAGTTTTTTTTTCTGTGTCCTATCCATTATGGTTACTGATCATCTAACAAAATAGGGAGTACATTAAAATGTTTGCTGTGTTGATTCATTCATTTGCTGTCCATTTTGGAAATACCATGTGGGTGCCAATCAAAGGGGATGCATTGAGAAGAAATGTTAAATGCTTTAAATGTCACATGTGACAAACATATGCCTACTGTGTCTGGCCCTTTTTCTGCAATTAACACGTGAAGACTCAAGCTAGCCACCGAGTCCACAGCTAAACTCGTTAGCAGTTTATTTACAAATTACTGATAATATGGAATATTAACCTTTCAATTTTAAGGTTTTTAGAAGACATTTTAAGGGCAATAAGTACATTTTAAGGGCAATAAGTAAAGTAAAAAAATAAGTAAATTTGTATACTGTATGTATAATTCAGCAAACATGTACGATTATGGTGATGGCTATGTTTATGTTTATATGATTGCATAGTTGACACTCTTACACAGGTTGCATTGCAGGTGTTTTTACACAACCTAGACAATAGGGTGAAATAACCTAAATGCATGAAATAAAAGAACTGTAGGTATTTGTCTGGTTCGGAGATCCTCAGAGGCCAGGAATTAAAGAAGCCCTATACAGGTCTGGTTATTCCTTCGCTGTTTCTGGGTTTTCGCCTGATTTGGGCTCGCATTTTTCACGACATAGCTCCCCCTGCAGCTTCGGTAGCAGTGACTGCTACTCTAAACCCCCACTAGCTAGCAAGCTAGCCATCAATAAACCAAGCTAAACACATAGGGCTCACAATAAAACGATCGAGCAAACACATTGTTCAAGAGACTATCAAATCACATTACAAAAATGAAGTTCACCCAAGGGTAGGCTACTTACAATTTCAACAGCAAAAAAGTCAAGTCGGAGTCCGTTTTGCAGTCTTCTTAGAAACTACAATCTGACTACATTTTCGAGTATTTCCGCCGAGTTACATCCGGATGTGTTCGGACCGCGACCAGAAAGTTGCATATTCGGTTTTTATGACACACAGCCTTTGGTTGTGTTCAAAAGCCGTGCTTGTTTTCTACTTGAGTAACCAATGAATAAACAGAAATAGGTTTATAAACTGTAAAAAGGAAATCTTTTTTTCTGAAGCTCAGGGAATACTTTCAGATGTTCCACTAAAGAACAATCGCTGTTATGTCTTGACCTTAGAGGAAATCCCCAGGTCCAACTCGCAGATCAATTCAGGTTAATTGGCCTAGGTTAAAGGGTTTTTAGCCATTATTACTGAACCATGTTAATGTGGATGTAATAAAACACTATAAATAACACAGATTTTCTTACAAACTGCTATAGTTGAAGTTGTGGTGTAAGCGGTGGCACCGTGCCACATGTGTCTCAGTGCCCTTAGGGACCCAAATTTGATTCCAATTTGCGGTCATTTCCCGATAAACTCAAATTATTAAAATAATAAGATAATGACTCTACTTTTGTCCTCTAATTAAAGTCTATTTCCAACCAAGTATTTTCAAATACAATCTCTCTGTCCTTATTAAAACTAGGCCACAAAACCTCTAAGTATCTTATGTCATGCATGACTCCATGGTAACGTACTCCAAACAACACACATCTTCAAGGTTCAATGTAGTGCTCTTTGTAAGCACAGTAACTCCCATGAAAATATGTTTCCAAGTTGAGATTGTAAAAGTAAACAGTGGCCTACTAGTTTACTAGTTACGATTCCATGCCATCAACCCCAGTGCATCACTGACACCAGAAAAGTGTGTGTCGACTGGTTGGCTAGGAAAGTCTGAGGATGTAAACAGAACCTTTAGGACAGGGGTAGATGAGGGGGACTACACTACACAGCCCAGAGGTGCTTGGGGGTCTTCTGGGTCCCAAAAGCAGCACTTCCATATTTAGTCATGCTCGGCCTGAGTCAGAGTGCTGGCACGGAGCCTGAGAAAGGGAAGTTGGCCAAGGGGGAGCAGGGAGTTTGGACAGAGGCCATGAGAGAGGGGAGGGCGAGAAAGAGAGAGGGGAGAGGAGAGGGAGAGAGGGAAAAATACACCCACACATCCTTCTTTCCTAGTCTAAGGGTGTGCTGGCCATAAGGGTGCAAGGAATCTGCTAAAGACTAGACTGTCCATCACCGGAACATTGCTGAGCCTGCACTTACACCATGCTGCCAGCAGGGTGCCACCCACTCCTTCACAGTCTGTTGTTGTTGTTGTTAATGGTGGTGGTGCTGCTGCTGTTAGTTGGTTAGCTAAGCACTGACATGCCAGTAATTGGAGTTCTCTGCTGCGTGTCATGTTTTGAAAATGCCTGCGGTTTTATCGTGGTTCTGTTACAGGTCCACAACACACACACACACACACACACACACACACACACACACACACACACACACACACACACAGCACAACACACAAACACACACACACACACACACACACACACACCACAACACACAAACACACACACACACACACACACACACACACACACACAGCACAACACACAAACACACACACACACACACACACACACCACAACACACAAACACACACACACACACACACACACACACACACACACACACACTGTGTGCACACATGTGCACTCAACCCCATAACACTGACACTGGGGATACATACAGTTGGGTCTTGTGTTGACAAGGGCCTCCAGTTCCTTGTCTATTATATGTTTAGCAACTGCTGTTGAGGAAGAGGGGCTTGAACTATGGGCAGAAATCCGTGTTTGGACATTAAGATGGAGGAGGGAACATGCATGCGCCCCCAAAGGCTGTTGAATGGAATTCCCCTGTCATTTGGTTATTGAGGGGGGTCGCTGATAGATGGAGATGGAGAGAAATCAATACTGTAGGCTTATTTATAGCCTACATCTATCATCTGATGACTATAATGCATGGGCGTGTTCACCAAAAAGTGATCAAATGACAGAAAAAACAAATCTATAAGGTGATCTGCAATTACAGCTGTAAGCTGTATAAGCTCTGCCTAATACCGTAAAAGATAACGCAGTCTAGATCACAGATGTGAAGACATAAATAACACTGATACTGATTGGAATATTATCTGCATGGATTGAACATTGAGGTTGCAGATTAACTAGGTCACAGGGGTTGGGTGTAACAAGAACATAACATCTCTAGAGGGAATATGACTGATGACTGGCCATTTCTGTATACAAGAACATAATGTCTTCAGAGGGAATATGACTTATTACTGGCCATTTCTGTACACAAGAACATACATAACTGACCTCTAGTGTTCTGTGTTATTGGATGTGACTCTGTCCTCCCACTCTGTATTGTGATGTCACAGAGTCACAAAGCAGCTGGTGGGTTGCGTGTGTGCGCACACACACACACACACACACACACACACACACACACATAAATACCATGAGTATTTCCAGGGTTGGCCTGGCATGAGAAAGACGGTGTGCAAGCACGGCTATGATCGGCTCTGTCATTTTCATGTGTTTTTAAATTATTATTATTATGTACTCCTTAAGCCAGCATATAGTAGATAGACAGCCATCCATGACTAACTCATCTTATTGCATCTGGTAGCACTGAAGCCACACTGGGTCTCCGGCAGTATTTAATGTAGTCTTTTATTTTGCAAGGTAAATTCTTGTTGGAAGGTGATGGAAGGAAGTCATCAAAATACAACACAGGTACAATTCATTTGTTGCTGAATCAAGGCACACCAATCTTCAGCTGTGATGTATATGCCATATTCAAATCCAGTATAACAGGGACATCAATAGAGGTATAAATCTATCATCTTGCAGTGCCACCTGTTGGCCATATGAATAACAAGCTGTCTCATCTTACTGTCAACATTGAAGACGCTTCTTTTTTGTGCACACATTACAATACTTGTAAAGCAGCTTTCTCAACCTTGAGGAAACAAAGCATTCTATATAATATAATATGATGTGATTGCTATGTAATTTTGTTTTGTGGAGACACAATTTATTGGACTGTCCTTTCAAAGGAGCCAGGGATTCGCCATAAGAACTGACAAGAGCCTTTTTATTTGGCCAGCTGAATAGCAGCTTGTCTTCAGGAGACAAAAAAGGAAAAATACACCATGTGAAACAAAGAACGACAGACAGCTTGGGAGAATACAATTGAAGACAAACGACAGAGCAAAGGGACTTGGCTTTAAAACACAGATGAAACAGTGAATGCAACCAAAAACAAATGTGACAATGATAAAACACAAATTAAAATACAACCCCTTTTCCAAAAAGTGATGCGCTGTGTAAAATCTACATAAAAACAGAATGCTATGATTTTCAAATGACATAAACTCTATATTAAATTGAGAATAGTGCAAAAGAAACATATCAATAGTTGAAACAGAGAGATTGTATTTTTTTCTGGAAATAATATGTTCATTTCAAATTGTGATGCCAGCAACACATCTCAAAAAAGTTTGGACAAGGGCATGTTTGCCCCTAGGTTGCTTCATCTCTTCTTTTAACAACTAACAACAAATCTGTAAATGTTTGATAACTAAACCAGTCCTGTTGCTGGCGTTTTTATTATTGAATGTTGTCCCATTCTTGTCCATTAAAGGATTTTAGCTGCTCAATACTCTGGGGCACGAATACACCCCCATACCATTGTAGATGCTGACCTTTGAACTGTGCACTAACGACAAGTTGGATGATCCTTCTTCCCTTTGGCCCGGAGAATGCAGAGACCATGATTTCCAAATATAATTCGAATTTTTGATTGGTCTAACCACGAGAAAATTGTCCACGTTACCTCAGTCCATTTTAAATGAGCTCAAGCCCAGATAAGACAGCTGCATTTTTAGATCATGTCTAAATATGGTATCATCTTAGCATGATAGAGTTATAACCAGTATTTGTGGGTGGGAAATGAAACTGTGTTCATAGACAATGGTTGTCAGAAGTTTTCCAGAGTCCATGTTATAATTCTCTTCACAGAAACTGGTCTGTTTTTAATGCAGTGTCATCTGATGCCCTGGGGATTGCAGCCATCCACTACTGTTGTTCAGCCCTGTCCTTTGTTTACAAAGATTTCTCTGAGTATTTGAATGATATTATTATACTTTGTCTTTTATTACTTTTTTTTACTACTTTTGCCTTTGTTTTTGCTTACTAATTATTCTTTATTTTTAAATGATTTTACCTTGTGTTTTATGTTTTCTTTTTATTATGATCTTTACCTTTTAACTATTCTTTGACTATATTGCCCTTCTATGTTTTTATTTGTTATTATCGTTTGGTTTTGTTTATGTAAAGCACATTGAATGACCTCTGTGTATGAAATGTGCTATATAAATAAACTTGACTTGATATTATATACTATACAGTATATGATGACTGTATAGTATATAATATCATAATTCAAAATGAGCATATTATTTCATGAACTAATAATATGTGTCAGTTTCAACATTTGATATTATGTTGTAGTCCTTTTGCAACTAAATGTGGGTTTACAAAATTTGCAGATTATCACATTCTGATTTTGTTCACATTTTACGGTGTCCCTAATTTTTTGGGAAAGGGGGTTTCAAACATGCATTGTTCTTACCAGTAACATCTGTGTATGTATGTCACGATATAGAAAGTCAAGCTTGTTTCTTATGCTTTTTTATTAGCCTTATTTTTTTGTGAGAACAGGTTATGTCACAGTTTATGTAAAATTAAGAACAGCACACCCACATATTGTACACAAGAGTCTGTTTGACTCATAGATCAAAGCTATTTGCTATTGTGCTATGGTTAGTTGTGTGATATAACCAATGACTATATTTTTACTTTATCTTTAACCAAGACAATTCTCCTTATCAGTATCACATTCTCATCAATAGTGTCCCAGTCCCTGACTACCTTGCCTCAAGCCTCAATTCAGAACAGCTCTGAATCTTCCAGGGCCTCCGTACATCCTCCTACACCACTGGGTGTTAATGTTAATGTTTACTTCTCACTGCGATTTCTTTCACAGACTTTTCCTTGCCCCCCCCCAACACACACACACTCTTTGTGAACCACTTGGCACTTGGGAGTGGTCACATAAACCAAATAAGTAAAATACATTGATCAAGGTCTTCGTTTCATTTTATTTACTGTGTTTGGTGCAGATTATTGTGTCACTTTTGGACGTTCAGCACATTGCCTGCTCTGTTGGCTGTTCTGCTGTTCTGGTGCCAGGATGACCCTTAGTGACCCTTTTTGTCCCCCCCCCCCACCGCACCTTTGTTCAGGTGGAGCTCCGAGCACAAATAACTAGAATGTTCCAGGAGCCACCTTGACAAAAGATCTGCTAATAATGGCAAGAAATAAAAGTGCAAAAAATGCAAACTTTTATGTTGGCCACTTTGGGTCTTCTTCAGTGGGAATGTACCGGCTTCCACAGCCCCAGTCGAAACACACAGGACGCATGACGTATCACAGACACTATTTATTTATCTGCACATTGATGTTATCACTTAATGTATGCTTTTTGGCAACAATTGTCAATTATGTTCAGCAGTCATCCAATGTATTCAACTGGGTGTGATGAAATAAGATGATTAAAGCTCACAAACCCCGTCTACACCCATTTAATCACAACAAAAGGATTCAAAAGAACCTCATTTTTTCTTCACTTTGACCACATTGATTTCATCTGAACTCATCCAGTTCAGTGATCACTGCTTCACAATGTTTTACCATTTTTAATGGAAAAAAGGTTACAACGGCTAAATGTGATAGCATGTAGACCACAATAATTAGGCCATTCTGAATGAAATGCTTTTAGTGAACATCAGAGGCTGAATTTCCCAATCTTTGTAGCTGCAGTGGCTAATGACGCTCTTTGGATAGTCTGACTGTGTGAAGGGTGTCCTGACAAACCAATCAGCTACTCTGATCAATGCAATGACTCTGTCATTGACAACAATCATTTACCTCAAATCTGATCTTCTTATGGGCTAATTTATTTTTTCTTAATAAATCAATTACCAATCTAAAAACCTAATTTCCCTCTCACAACACTCCCCATCCCCTTCATTATTTCAATCAAGTAAAAATAACTCACACTAATTACATTATTAAATCCCAAGAGCTTGAGTCAATACTTGATTAAAGTGGACAGTATCTATGGTAACTGGCCCAGTAAAATCTCACTGAACATGACAAAGATGTTTTTCCCTTTCCAGATTGACTGCTAGTGATAAACACTGATATGAAAAAAAAAACAATGAGCCCTCAAGATGGCTATTTATGAATGGTAGGTAGAGTGTAGCAGGTAAAAGAGTAAGAGATATGATCCATGATCCATGCAGAATACTGTTTAAACGGTAGATTTTAGGATCATTCTCACATGTCATAAGGCTTTACATATCACATCATAAAATACAATCCGGGAGAGCCCCACAACACTACAAAACAAATCATCATGAAAAACAAAACCACTACACATCTTACTTATTTATCAAAATAATAGAATAAGAAAAGAAATAATAAAATAACAAATCATGGTAATAGAATAATAGAAAGCCATAATAGAAAGTATTCAGCACAGTACAAGACAGTTGGCACATTATACAAGATCCTTTAGTGTTTTAAGTGGGTATTTTTGCCTGTGTTGGTGAGAGAGCTAGGACAGTCCCTCCATCTTACGGTGAGAAGGAATGTAGTCGTTTTCTCTCCCCTCTCTCCCCCAGAGAAACTGCAGATGCAGGGTGACGGGGGGCATGAGTTAGCATCTCCTCCCCAGCTTCGAGCCTCTGTCTTAGGCCTGACTTTCCACTCTTGGCCCCCTTCCCCACCCACCTGCACCAGTGAGAGAGGTCCCCGGTGTGGGTTCAGGGTTGAAACTGTACATTCTTGACTCGGGCCCGACCACCTCACCTCAGAGCTGCTGGGGGACGCCCTGATCCTTGTAACCTGAGGGAACAGTGCTCAAAGGTCAGAGGTCAGATTGAAGAGTAACTGAACAGAAACTGGCCTCAAACCAGCCAACGCAACACATGCACAATGCAAACAGAGTGAGTGGAACAATGCATGTGTGAGCGTTTCCAGAGAGGTCAGCAAAACCATAAAGCAACAGCCAGCTGATGTTGCACTGCCCTACATTTCCTCAAATAAAGCATGCACACACACACACACACACACACACACACACACACACAGAGGCACGCACGTGCACACGCACTCACGCACGCATTCATGCACGCACGCAGTGTGCACGCAGTGTGTGTGTGTGTTTGTGGAGGGTGATGGAGTACCAGGAGGTATGAGGTGTGGAGGGTGATGTGAGGTGTGTATAAGTATATATACTCTGTGTGGAGGGTGATGTGAGGTGTGTATAAGTATATATACTCTGTGTGGAGGGTGATGTGAGGTGTGTACTCTTTGTGTGGAGGGTGATGGAGTACCAGGAGATGTGTGTGGTGTGGCTTGGCAGAGTACGTTCAGACAGCTACTGTCAGGTGTCCTGCTGAAAGAGCCCATGCAGACCTCCTCAAAATGCTA